>NC_053028.1:495974109-496274109 GCF_003073215.2 Triticum urartu | reverse complement strand
ATCCCGCTCTTGATCGTTGCATGTAATGAATTTCTTCTAACTCAAGCAAGAATTCAATGAGCTTTGAGATCTCCTTCCTTTTCTCCTCACTAGCAGCATCCATTGGCCCAGTCATGACTTCCTCAAGCTCTCTTTGCGCTTTCCGGAGTCTCTTCTTTGGTTTCTTCAGCACCCTTTGATTCCAATCATGAAACGAGGTATGCATATTGTTTAGTTTCTCCTGGATGGTTGTAAGGTTCGGATTCAAATTTGCTGCATGCCATGCCTCTTGTACTAGCTCCGGAAAATCTCTTTCCCTTAACCATCTCGCTTCAAAACGCTTTGTCCGTTCTCCACCACCGTACGCAAGAGCATAGTATTCTGTATCAACCAAAATTGGACGGTGGTCTGAATGATTATATAGCAGGTTTTGCAGTGCTGCCGATGGGTACAAAGCTTCCCATCCGGCATTGATTAGCCCTCTGTCCAACCTCTCTTTGATTCCTCCCCTTCGCCACGTGAACCGATCGCCTTTAAAACCCATGTCCCGCAATTCACAATCGTCAATCGCCGACTGGAAGGCCTTCATGTATTGCGGCGGTCTCAGGTTTCCTCCTTCCTTTTCAGACAACAATTGTATTTCATTCAGGTCCCCAATCAGTAGCCACGGCAAATTGTTGTCCTGGTGCAGCCTGCACATTCTCTCCCATGTTTTATGTTTGTGCGCCCATCTAAATTCACCGTACATCCCCGTACACCTCCACACTAAATGACTATTCATCTTCCACTTGTACGTCAATGAACATCGGGTCTAACTTTAGTGGGAGTATCTTTATTTCCTTTTTCCATAGCATCAACAGGCCTCCCTTTCTACTATCACCTGGACAAACTATTTTATGATCCATTTTCAGTCTTCTCCTCAAACATTCAGCCGGATAGCTTTCTAGGTGTGTCTCCGACAAAAACATCACATCTGGGCTACAACTTCGCTGGACGTCCAGCAAAGCATGAACTGCTGGGGCATTCCCAAGCCCCCGACAGTTCCAACTTAACAGTTTCATTGCTCCCGTCGGACCCCTTCGAAAGGGGCCGCCGATCTCTTATCTGTTTCCTGCTCCATCTCCTCTACGTGACTCATCACTTCTCCATTCACTCCTTTGAGCTTCTTCCTGTTGGCACTCTTTTGGGGGGTAGTTGCTTGATTCTCCAAGTTACAAGGTTCTTTATCCTCTCCTTCATAGCGATGTACTAAGTTTGATACTACCGATTTCGTAGTATTGCCCACCGATACCATGGCTAAATTTTCTGCCCCTGCCGCCGTCGAATCCTCCGCTGTTCTTTTTCCCAAACAGATTCCCACCCCTACTATGTTCTTAGCATGTTCCATCCCTTTGGCATTACTTGCCTGGTGTGTTGCCAACGACTGATCTGTTTCTCCAACCTTCATCCCTCTCACATCCTGACTCAGGGTGGTGGTGCTTGGGTTTATCATATTCTCATCCTCCTCCCTTGCACTCCTCATTGTCGTATGGCCCACTGCATTAAATCTCCAACTCCCCTGGTATGTGGGATTCGGATCCACCCCCATGTTGCGGCCTCTGACTCTGCCAAATCCTCTCCCGGACCCTCTTCCTCCTTCCTCCGTCTCATCATCACCCCTATCCGTTCTTCTACCTGTGCCTCCTCGGCCTCCGCGGCCTCCTCCTCTTCCCCTCCTTGAGGCTAAAATAAAAGGGCCCCATTCAAATTTTGTTATGTCATGCTCTCCTGTACCACATTCCTCATACCAGTGCCCCATGAACCCACATGCATGACAGAAGGTTGGAAGTTTTTCAAACTTAACAAGATATTTATCAGTCTTCCCTGCTCTAGTTATTCCTACCGCCCTGGTAAGCTTTTTGTTAACATCCAGTTTCACCTTGGCACGAATAAACTCACCTATGAATCCATTGGGCAGTGTCACTTGTACCTCCTGAACTTCACCAATTCTGCTGGCCAAGCTTCTCAACACTGATGGGCTCCTCAGGACACCATCGGGCAGTTTATGGATCTGACACCACGTCTCCAGCTTATCTAGTTTCACCTTCTCCGGATTATCAAACCCATCATACTCTGTCAAAAGTAGGGCCGAGCTCTTAAAATCCCATGGCCCTTGATGCATCGCTTTGTTCCAGTCCCCCAGGCAGTTGAATTGAATTGAAAACAGATTTGTATTGATTCTCCTCCAAACCACCTGATGCGCTGCGTTCCAGGCCGCCTTCATGTCCGCAATCAACGCGCTCTGACTGAAGCTTTTGGTTGTCAACAGCCGCCCTAGGGCTAGCCACTTTGGCTTAATTTCCTCAACGTCAGCTTCATCTTCCCAGACTAGATCATCCACCTCCTCATCCTGGAGGTTCAATCTCTCCAGCAGTGTTGCCGCTTCTTCAGGGATACGATCTCCCGATCCACTCCCAGAACCAATCTCCGCCATGGCTGGGACTCTCCAACCTTGAAGCCCTAACTGCGTGCACCCAACTAGGGACGGGGGGAAGCAGGCAGCAGGTTAGCAGGAACGGACTCGCCGGATTACACCCGACGACAATGGCTACTCTCGGTGGCGGCGCCCCCGGAGGACAAGCAAACCCTAGTCACGAGACCTAGGGAAAAAAACTCTGCATGGAACACCTTGTTGATTGCTCGCATGTAGCCCTTTATGAGCCCACTTAAAAAGACAACAAGCACAATTTTTAGGTAAAAAATCTGATCAGTTATTCTGGATGCACAGATAGTTGCTCATTCTTTTGCAGGGAGCTGCTCATTACACGTAGGTAGAATTTCGTGAATAAACATGTTTATCTATCTATAAGCTAAAAAAGCAAAAATATATCTGTAGAATGCACGTACTATTTACTATTACAGATACACATTTTTTATTTATTTTCGTAGTTCAGAAATAAATATATTTAAAAATGATGAAATTACTCATGTGTATAGAGCACATCCACAAGTACACATGATATGTATTTTAAATGTTCTAAAAATTTACAAATATGACTCTCTTTACTTTTGAAAATAACTCCCATTATATAGGTATATAAATGGTCTCTAACTCTATATTTCTTTTTCTCTTCCACTATCTCAAAATATGTCTAATCTTACTTTTGAAAATTACGGGCCAGCTTTATGGGTATATGGCTGGCCTTCAAACCAATATATTTTCTCTCTCTTTCTGTCGATAAGATTTCAGCTGTTCCCAAAGGCAAAAAAACCGTAATTCAAATTCACATATCAATTCAACTAGCACATGTTTTTTTTTCCAAAAGATGAAAAGTGTGCACCAAGTGGGGCCATATCCGTTGGCCATGTTCAAATTTTACACGCCAACCAATAGAAGGAAATCAAATGGTTGACCGATGGTAGTTTGTAAAGTCTTTTCTTCCATCATGTCAAGGGGTGAGTGGATGAATAGATTACTAAGATCATGTATAACCATCAATATTTGGATTTAATCCCATATAAAATGTTTCATAAATAATATATGTTGTTGAAGAGATAGACATTGCTCGATGAGGAGGAGTGGAGGAGGGAAGTTAGAGATCAATATGAAAGTAAATGATTTCACATGGTAGGTTAAAAACTCGAATAACATCAAAAAAATTATCACCAACCTTGCCAAAGACCAAATAGAACCATTGGAAGATTTATATCAAAATGCAATCATATGTTTCTGCCAGACATATATTATGTATAAATTTTTAAATAATAATTCATCGCACGAACAACATAGCTTCAAGAGAATATAATTACAAGTAAAATAATAAGCACCAACTTTTGAAACATCTTGAAGACAAAACAATATGTGTTGAGCCTAGCCGCGCAAATGCGCGGGTTACTCCGCTAGTTAATTGTAAACTAATAAACATGCTAAATGGGTCATTGAACTTTGCAAACGGTTCTAGCAGTAAATGCACTTGTGATGGATAGCCCAATGCCACACAGTTTTCTTCATCAAATCGTGTGTGATGTAGTTGATAAAAGCAAACGGTTAACCAAGACAGAGCGTGTGTGATAGTTACACCTTTCACACACGAGCCTATACATAAAACTGTGTGGGGGTGTACATACGAACGGAAACGTTTTCCCTGGATTGACTGTGTGGGATGTACATAAGAACGGAAACGTATTCCTAGGATTGACTGTGTGTGATATACATACGAACGAAAATGTTTTCCTGGGATTCACCCTATGGGATGTACATACAAATGGAAACGATTGGATTTCGATGCCTGATACGTCTCCAACGTATCTACTTTTCCAAACACTTTTTCCCTTGTTTTGGACTCTAACTTGCATGATTTGAATGGAACTAATCCGGACTGACGCTGTTTTCAGCAGAATTACCATGGTGTTATTTATGTGCAGGAGCAAACGTTCTCAGAATGACCTGAAACTTCACGGAGTCACTTTTCAGAAAATAAGAAAAATATCTGCCAAAGATGAAGGCCAGGGGGCCCACCGTCTCTCCATGAGGGTGGGGGGCGCGCCCCCCTACCTCGTGGGCCCCCTGTTGCCTCTCCGACTCCAACTCCACCTCCATATATTGATTTTCGGGGAGAAAAAAATCAGAGAGAAGAAATCATCGCGTTTTACGATACAGAGCTGCCGCCAAGCCCTAAAACCTCTCGGGAGGGCTGATCTGGAGTCTGTTCGGGGCTCCGGAGAGGGGAATCCGTCGCCATCGTCATCATCAACCATCGTCCATCACCAATTTCATGATGCTCACCACCGTGCATGAGTAATTCCATCGTAGGCTTGCTGGACGGTGATGGGTTGGATGGGATCTATCATTTAGTCGAGTTAGTTTTGTTAGGGTTGGATCCCTAGTATCCACTATGTTCTGAGATTGATGTTGCTATGGCTTTGCTATGCTTAATGCTTGTCACTAGGGCCCGAGTGCCATGATTCCAAATCTGAACCTGTTATGTTTTCATCAATATATGAGTGTTCTTGATCCTATCTTGGAAGTCTATAGTCACCTATTATGTGTTATGATCCGTTAACCCTGAAGTGACAATAATCGGGATACTTACAAGTGATGACCGTAGTTTGAGGATTCCATGTATTCACTATGTGTTAATGCTTTGTTCAGGTACTCTATTAAAAGGAGGCCTTAATATCCCTTAGTTTCCGTAAGGACCCCGCTGCCACGGGAGGGTAGGACAAAAGATGTCATGCAAGTTCTTTGCCATAAGCATGTATGACTATATTCGGAATACATGCCTACATTATATCAATGAATTGGAGCTAGTTCTGTGACACCCTAGGTTATGACTGTTACATGATGAACCGCATCCGGCATAATTCTCCATCACTGATCCATTGCCTACGAGCTTTCCATATATTGTTCTTCGCTTATTTACTTTCTCGTTGCTATTGCTATCATCACTACAAAATACCAAAAACATTACTTTTACTACTGTTACATTTTATTACCGTTACCACTACTATCATATTACTTTGCTACTAAATACTTTGCTGCAGATATTAAGTTTCCAGGTGTGGTTGAATTGACAACTCAGCTGCTAATACTTGAGAGTATTCTTTGGCTCCCATTGTGTCGAATCAATAAATTTGGGTTGAATACTCTACCCTCGAAAACTGTTGCGATCCCCTATACTTGTGGGTTATCAATGCCTCGCCCGATCGCACACGAGTCATTTTGCCCCAGCTTGTGTGCCAGGAGGGCCTATCCCCGATGATTTCTAGGTCATGTGGGAAGGACCCCCGTATCGCCCACACTCACTTGGCGATGGTTCCAAATGCCATCGCGGAAAAGGGTTAAAAACCATTTGTATAGCACCGACGCATACCAGTGTTGGAGAAACTGGAAGCACGAGTTGTACAAGAAGTACATGACTGAAGGGAAGGACCCAATCCCTGCATACCCCCAAATTACAAAGACAGACTTGGCAAAATTCAAAAGGTTTAGGGAAACTATAGAGTTTAATGAGAAGAGTGCCAAGCAATCGAAACTTCAGAAGAGGAACACACACACCCAATGTATGGGTGTGGCAGGATACTACGACATGAAATCGATATGGGACCAGGAGGACAAAGAAGCAGTAGCTGCGGGTGGGAAAGTGGCCTTTAGTGAAATCAGTGGCAAACGCGCTAGAGATTACTTGTGGGCACGTGCAAGGAGGCGTGACGATGGACCCTATTACTTTGAAAACTCACATGACGAAGAACTAAATCGCGTGATGGCAAAGGCTTCCAGCATCCCTGGAAGGTTCTACAGGAACTCAGGGCCATGTGACATTCTGTCTGATGCTTTGGAAACAAAAGAGCCCCCTGACCGTGCAAAGGGTATATGTATCAATGTCCCGCACACGAGGGCTTTCACACTCATCAAAGAAGAGAGGCTCACCATGGAAAAAAGCAAGGAGTGAATTGAAGCAGAATCAATTGTATTAAAGGTTGAGGAGGGACATGTACCCCGGGCTTCGAAAGGAAATTGATGATTCATTGATGATGCAGAAGACTCTAACACTGAGAGACAGCCGGGAGATAAGAGGGAAGGAAAGCATGGAGGATGCTGCTTATTACACAAGAACATCGCGTAAGAGTAGCTGTGCATCAGCTGACCCCAGTGACACTAAGACTGCAACTGCACATGATGATGCTATATCTGATCTATCTGGATTGATAGACAGACTGAGGGGCGTGCTTACACATTATGAAGGTATGTTAAAATGTGCAACAACATGGGTTTGCTCCCTGCTTGGAAAGGGGCCTCTTGTTGGATAATGTGCCATTGAAGCTGGGATGTGTGAAGTGCTATGTGACTGAAGTAAAGCCTGGATTCAGTGAAGCCCTGAAAAATGTCCTAGGGGACTATGAGCAGAGGACCTTGGGAGAAACGCTGTCACATCATATGCAGTGGCCATGGAAGGAAATATACTTCATGCATGAGATCCCTCAAAAGCCCCACCAAGAGCAACCAATGTCGCCCTTAAACCAGTGACTCCATCCTTGCCACAACCGCTCTTGCGTGCTTCCCCCGAGGAACCTAATACTCGTAATCTAATGACTGATGCATCAACCTGCGATCAGCCTGCCCGACTTTGTGCCGTACAGGCCATTTCATCGTACGCCCCTGAGCAGCCAGTGGCAACACACACAACTGCTGAAGACGCACCACTGGTTCAGATGCCGTCCACTGAAGCAGCAGGGGGAGACTCGGCGGCACCGCATGCTCAACAAACCAACCTGGTGGAACGGACTACTAAGTAGTCCGATGCTTGAGAATCACCCGCTAAGCAATCCGGAGGTCTAGAACTGACCGCTCCTCAATCTGTCGGTTCGCATTCGCGTGACCAGCATACCGATGCCTCAAAACTGTCCGCTTAGCAAACTAATGCGTTGGCACAGCCTCCTCAGCACACTGACAAGTTGGCACCACCTGCACAGAAATCTGACATAGCTTCAACGCTTAGTCAGCAGTGCGATGCCTCTGCTCCTACAGCCCAGCAGTCTGTCATAGCAGTACCGCCAGCTCAGCAGTTCGACATAGCGAAACCGTTTGCTAAGCAGTTTGTCGCAGCTTTACCTTCTACTCAGCATTCTGCCTTTCAAGCATCCAGACCTTGCACCAGAAGTGCTTCAAGTACCAAAAAGGTAGTGGGCAAAAGGCTGCACCCCCGAGGAAGCGGGCCCTGAGACCAAGGAGGAATGAGAATGATAGTCTCTTACTTAAAGCATTGATCACCCATAACCAAATTACCAACAAGTTGTTGGAATCATAGAGTAATATTGGTTCTGACATCATGGACGATGAAGAATTCGATAGTATGCTTGCTAAAAATAAAGCATACGTACTTCAAGTACACAATTACGTCCATGGCCAGTCACTTCTTGTTGGCGAATACTTTGAGGGGTGCGGTTCTAGTTGCCGCATGTTACATAAATATTGCATGGATCAAATGTCAGAAGGTCATGAGGTTCTGCTAGTCCACTACAACAGAGATCATTTCCTTCACGATCCAGGTTCCATCAGTGTAAGTTTTGAGGACTTACATATCTTCTTGAACTTCAATGTGCTCGATGGCACTCTTGTTAAATGACTGATTTTGTAATTACTTCACAAACTAAGATCAACTTCTCCATAGAAGGCAGTAAATGATAAAAATCTAATTGTATTGTATTCCTCTCAAGGGATTGATCGCGCAGAGAAGAAAAAGGGGGAGAGCGTATTTCATAGATCCTGCACTAGCAAAAGGCACATTATTATGTCAGAAGGATGAACAGGAGTGGGCCATTCCCAAGGTCGCTAGTATCTTCGAAAAGACACCCCATGCATAATTATTTCTCTGGCCATATCATGAAAGGTAAGTCAAATAAACAACCACACATGCATTGATCGACTTTTAGGTTTCGACATAATTTGTAAGTCCATGGTTTTCTTATCTGTAGCATTCACTGGATCTTGGTAGCCATTGTTCTAAAGAACAGAGTTTACTACCTGGATTCTCACAGAGAGTCAATAAAGCCTCATGATCTAACGCATCTTCAGCAATTCATGGATAGGTATTGAATTCTATAATGTTGAAAATTGCATTCATATCTGGTTCAAGAATTGAGTATGTGAAAATTCATCTTCATTTGCAGTGTGTTGTCATTGCGCAAAACGAAACCAGGGAACCAGTTCAAGAGGGAACTACCTCTGAAGCACGAGATCATTTCTCTGGTTAGACACTGAACCCCGTTATTTTCGGAAAATGCATCTAAAAGTTTGCAAATACCTTTTCTGTTGGGGAACACATTATTTCAAAAAAAATCCTACGACCACGCAAGATCTATCTAGGAGATGCATAACAACGAGAGGGGAGAGTGTGTTTATGTACCCTCGTAGACCGAAAGTGGAAGCGTTGAGTAACACGGTTGATGTAGTCGAACGTCTTCGCGATCCAATTGATCAAGTACAGAAAGCATGTCACCTCCGCAATCTGCACACGTTTATCTTGGTGACGTCCCTCGAACTCTAGATCCAACTGAGGCCGAGGGAGAGTTTCTTCAGCATGATGGCGTGTTGACGGATTTGATGAAGTTACCGACGCAGGGCTTCGCCTAAGCACTACGACAATATGATCGAGGTGGAAAACTATGGAGGGGGGCATTGCACACGGCTAAGAAATCAACTTGTGTGTCTATGGGGTGCCCCCTCCCCCATATATAAAGGAGGGGAGGAGGGGGCCGGCCGGCCTCAAGGGCCCGCCCCAAAGGGGGGAATCCTACTCCTACTAGTAGTAGGTTCCCTCTTTCCTAGTCCAACAAGGAGGGGAAGAAGGAGGAAAGGGGAGAAGGGAGGAGGGGGGGGGGGCGCCGCCCCCCCCCCTTATCCAATTCAAACTGGGGGGGGGGGGCGCCACCTCCTGGCCGACCCTCTCTCCTCTAAGGCCCATGGTGTCCCATTAACTTCCCGGCGGCGGTGGGGGGGGTCCGGTAAGCCTCCGGCACTCCGGTTTTATCCGAAACCATCCGGAACACTTCCGGTGTCTGAATAACATGGTCCAATATATCAATCTTTATGTCTCGACCATTTTGAGACTCCTTTTCATGTCCGTGATCTCATCCGGGACTCCGAACAACCTTCGGTAGATCAAATCACATAACTCACAATACAAATCATCATCGAACGTTAAGCGTGCGGACCCTACGGGTTCGAGAACTATGTAGACATGACCGAGACACATCTCTGGTCAATAACTAATAGCAGAACCTGGATGCTCATATTAGTTCCTACATATTCTATGAAGATCTTTATTGGTCAAACCGCATAACAACATACGTTGTTCCCTTTGCCATCGGTATGTTACTTGCCCGAGATTCGATCGTTGGTATCATCATACCTAGTTCAATCTCGTTACCAGCAAGTCTCTTTACTTGTTTCGTAGTGCATCATCCCGCAAGTAACTCATTAGTCACATTGCTTGCTAGGCTTATAGTGATGTGCATTATCGAGAGGGCCCAGAGATACCTCTCTGACAATCGAAGTGACAAATCCTAATCTCGATCTATGCCAACTCAACAAACACCATCGGAGACACCTGTAGAGCATCTTTATAATCACCCAGTTACGTTGGGATGTTTGATAGCACACTAAGTGTTCCTCCGATATTCGGGAGTTGCATAATCTCATAGTCATAGGAACATGTATAAGTTATGGAGAAAATAAGAGCAACGAACTACACGATCATAGTGCTAAGCTAATGGATGGGTCTTGTCCATCACATCATTCTCTAATGATGTGATCCCGTTTATCAAATGACAACACATGTCTATGGCTAGGAAACTTAACCATCGTTGACTAACGAGCTAGTCTAGTAGAGGCATACAAGGGACACTCTATTTGTCTATGTATTCACACATGTACTAAGTTTCCGGTTAATACAATTCTAGCATGAATAATAAACATTTATCATGATATAAGAAAGTATGAATAACAACTTTATTATTGCCTCTAGGGCATATTTCCTTCAGTCTCCCACTTGCACTAGAGTCAATAATCTAGATTACATAGTAATGATTCTAACACCCATGGAGTCTTGGTGCTGATCATGTTTTGCTCGTGAGAGAGGCTCAGTCAACGGGTCTGCAACATTCAAATTCGTATGTATCTTGAAAATCTCTATGTCTCCCTCCTTGACTTGATCGTGGATGGAATTGAAGCGTCTCTTGATGTGCTTGGTTCTCTTGTGAAATCTGGATTCCTTTGCCAAGGCAATTGCACCAGTATTGTCACAAAAGATTTTCATTGGACCCGATGCACTAGGTATTACACCTAGATCGGATATGAACTCCTTCATCTAGACTCCTTCATTTGCTGCTTCCAAACCAACTATGTATTCCGCTTCACACGTAGATCCTGCCACAACGCTCTGCTTAGAACTGCACCAACTAACAGCTCCACCATTCAATAAAAATACGTATCCGGTTTGTGACTTAGAGTCATCCGGATCAGTGTCAAAGCTTGCATCGACGTAACCATTTACGACGAGTTCTTTGTCACCTCCATAAACGAGGAACATATCCTTAGTACTTTTCATGTATTTCAGGATGTTCTTGACCGCTGTCCAGTGATCCACTCCAGGATTACTTTGGTACCTCCTTGCTAAAGTAATAGCAACAGAACATTGCATACATGATAGAACCTATGGCTGTGGCATAGGGAATGACTTTAATTTTCTCTCTATCTTCTACAATAGTCGGGCTTTGAGTCTGACTCAACTTCACACCTTGTAACACAGGCAAGAACCCTTTCTTTACTTGATCCATTTTGAACTTTTTTAAAACTTTATCAAGGTATGTGCTTTGTGGAAGTCCAATTAAGCATCTTGATCTATCTCTATAGATCTTGATGCCCAATATATAAGCAGCTTCACCGAGGTCTTTCATTGAAAAATTCTTATTCAAGCATCCTTTTATGCTATTCAGAAATTCAGTATCATTTCCGATCAACAATATGTCATCCACTTATAATATCAGAAATGCTAGAGAGCACCCACTCACTTTCTTGTAAATACAAGCTTCTCCAAAAGTTTGTATAAAACCATATGCTTTGATCACACTATCAAAGCGTATATTCCAACTCCAAGATGCTTGCACCAGTCCATAAATGGATCGCTGGAGCTTACACACTTTGTTAGCACCTTTTGGATCGACAAAACCTTCTAGTTGCATCATATACAACTCTTCTTTAAAATATCCATTAAGGAGTGCAGTTTTGACATCCATTTGCCAAATGTCATAATCATAAAATGCGGCAATTGCTAACATGATTCGGACGGACTTAAGCATCGCTACGGGTGAGAAGGTCTCATCATAGTCAACTCCTTGAACTTGTCGAAAACCGTTCGCAACAAGTCGAGCTTTGTAGACAGTAACATTATCGTCAGCGTCAGTCTTCTTCTTGAAGATCCATTTATTCTCTATGGCTTGTCGATCATCGGGAAAGTCAACCAAAGTCCACACTTTGTTCTCATACATGGATCCCATCTCAGATTTCATGGACTCAAGCCATTTTGCGGAATCTGGGCTCATCATCGCTTCCTCATAGTTCGTAGGTTCGTCATGGTCAAGTAACATGACTTCCAGAATAGGATTACCATACCACTCGGGTGCGGATCTTGTTCTGGTTGACCAACGAGGTTCGGTAGTAACTTGATCAGAAGTTTCATGATCATTATCATTAGCTTCCTCACTAATTGGTGTAGGAATCACTGGAACTGATTTCTGTGATGAACTACTTTCCAATAAGGGAGAAGGTACAGTTACCTCATCAAGTTCTACTTTCCTCCCACTCACTTCTTTCGAGAGAAACTCCTTCTCTAGAAAGGATCCATTCTTAGAAACGAATATATTGCCTTCGGATCTGTGATAGAAGGTGTACCCAACAGTCTCCTTTCGGTATCAGGTTGAAGCCTTTTCACATAAGCATTGCAGCCCCAAACTTTAAGAAACGACAAATTGGGTTTCTTTCCAAACCACAGTTCATATGGTGTCATCTCAACGGATTTCGATGGTGCCCTATTTAACGTGAATGCAGCCGTCTCGAAAGCATGACCCCAAAACGAGAGCGGTAAATCAGTAAGAGACATCATAGATCGCACCATATCTAATAAAGTGCGATTACAACGTTCGGACACACGATTACGCTATGGTGTTCCAGGTGGCGTGAGTTGTGAAACTATTCCGCATTGTTTCAAATGAAGACCAAACTCATAACTCAAATATTTGCCTCCACGATCAGATCGTAGAAACTTAATTTTCTTGTTATGATGATTTTCCACTTCACTATGAAATTCTTTGAACTTTTCAAATGTTTCAGACTTATGTTTCATCAAGTAGATATACCCATATCTTCTCAAATCATCTGTGATGGTCAGAAAATAATGATACCCGCCACGAGCATGAACACTCATCGGACCGCATACATCAGTATGTATTATTTCCAATAAGTCTATTGCTCGTTCCATTGTTCTGGAGAAGGGAGTCTTAGTCATCTTACCCATGAGTCATGGTACGCTAGCATCAAGTGATTCATAATCAAGTGATTCCAAAAGCCCATCAGCGTGGAGTTTTTCATGCGCTTTATACCAATATGACCTAAATGGCAGTGCCACAAATAAGTTGCACTATCATTATTAAACTTATATCTTTTGGCTTCAATAGTATGAATATGTGTATCACTACTATCGAGATTCAATAAAAATAGACCACTCATCAAGGGTGCATGACCATAAAAGATATTATTCATATAAATAGAACAACCATTATTCTCTGATTTAAATGAATAACTGTCTCAAATCAAACAAGATCCAGATATAATGTTCATGCTTAACTCTGGCACCAAATAACAATTATTCAGGTCTAATACTAATCCCGAAGGTAGATGTAGAGGTAGCATGCTGACCACGATCACATCGACTTTGGAACCATTTCCCACGCGCATCGTCACCTTGTCCTTAGCCAATCTTCGCTTAATCCGTAGCCCCTGTTTCGAGTTGCAAATATTAGCAACAGAACCAGTATCAAGTACCCAGGCGCTGCTGCGAGCATTAGTAAGGTACACATCAATAACATGTATATCAAATATACCTTTCACTTTGTCATCCTTCTTATCCGCCAAATACTTGGGGAAGTTCCGCTTCCAGTGACCAGTCCCTTTGCAGTAGAAGCACCCAGTCTCAAGCTTAGGTCCAGACTTCACTACAAAAAAAAGACACATCCATGACATTTTGGGACGAACGCATTTTTTTTCTGTCATACATATGACACTTCTATGACGATAATTGTGACAAAACCCGGTATCATCATAGATGTGGTGGGCTCCTACTTCTATGACAAAAAATCATGACAGAAAATGGGCTTTTCGTCCTGGGCGGGCCGGAGACGCAGCTGCATGACATTCTTTGGGCCGTCCATGACGGAAAAAACCATGGTAGAAGCGAGGGGGAGGAAAATTTCGGGGAGTTCCCGGTTACGGTGGAGGTCGGGGGCCGAGCGATGCGCATTTCTCTCGTACACGTACGCGCGTGTGTGCGAGGCGTTGGCTCTAACTGAACCCGAGCGAGGCATTGGGCTCTAACTGAACACGAGCGATTGCATTGCAGGTTACGCATTACTGAACCTGAGCGATTGATCGATGGCTGTTAACTGAACCCGATCGAGCGATTCCTTCGCTACTGCTGCTAACTAAAGCCGATCGATGGGATGAACAGTGAGCATTGCGGGGGGGGGGGTTGGATGAACAGTGAGTGGTGGCGTTGCCTCTGGATGAACAGGACCCTGTGGTGTGGTGGAGGGCTGGATGAACAATAGACGATGGAGGGGTGCCCGTGGAGGGGTGGATGAACAGGACCCCGTGGTGTGGAGGGCTGGATGAACAGTAGATGGTGGAGGGGTGGTTGAACAGGACCCCGTGGTGTGGAGGGCTGGATGAACAGTAGACGGTGGAGGGGTGCCCGTGGAGGGGTGGTTTAACAGGACCCCATGGTGTGGAGGGCTGGATGAACAGTAGACGGTGGAGGGGTGGCTGAACAGTAGCCGGTGGAGTAGCGCACGGTGGAGGCTGGATGAACAGGAGCCCGTGGATGAACAGTCACAGGTGGAGGCTGGAGGAGGTCGACGGTGGATGAACAGTAGCTCGCGGAGGCTGGAGGGGGTCGACGGTGGAGATGAACAGTATCCCGTGGAGTCCCGTTTTGCGGTACGCCACACCCCTTCCGATGAACAAGACCCCCGTTTCGACCGTAGCGCTCCAACACAAGTCTGTTTCGTCCGTTTTACGGTACGCCACACCCCTCTCGATCAACAGGACCCCCATTTCGATCGTAGGAGGTCCGTTTCCTCCGTTTTGCGGTACGCCAGGCCCCTCCCGATGAACAGGATCCCGTTTCAAACGTGGCTGGTCGAACACAAGTCCGTTTCCTCCGTTCTGCGGTATGCCAGGCCTCATTTCCATCGCATGTTCCGTCCAAGACCTCCCGATGAATACAACACATTCCGTTGCCTCCCCATGAACACGACACATTCCGTTGCCTCCCCATGAACACGACGACGACACTGTTTGTCCATTCCGACCCAGCCATGTACACGAGCCCTGGCCGTACGTATGCGCGAGTAGGCGTTCGAGACCCCGCCCGTATGTACACATACGTGGCCGTATTTTCTTTCTTGCACCCTGGCCGCTGTACGTACGTGTACATGCTACGTGCGCGCCTCTACTACGACACGTGCGCGCCTCTACATCGACCAGTATGTACGTACATGTTCGCGACCAGAATGACAACGCTATGTATGCTTCGACCAGGTGGGTCCCGATTGTCAGGCACTTCCTTGCCTGTGAAGATGTAGCTGGTGGGTCCCAGCAGTCAGGGGGGCGAAATACGGTGGCCCGTCCGGTGGGTCCCCGCTGTCAGGTGGAGGAATAATTATTTTGCACGTAATAAGGAGGCACTTCCTTGCTGCGGCCATGGACCCAGCTGTCAGCCTCTCCACGTACAGTCCACGTCCGATGGAAGCCGTTCCTTGACCACGTTGACCATGCCGCGCCGAGAGCACCAGGGCGGTGGACGACGGCGAGGCCTAGGAAGGGGACGACGCTGAGCCGGGAAGACGCGGCAGTGGATGCCCACACGTAGAGGAGTATGAGGGCACTGGTTTGCTGCGGTGTGAGGCTGTCGTCGCCGCAGAGTAACAGGGGGTGTGGGTGAGTAGAGGGATGGCCTGGCCAGCAGTGGGAGTAGTAGGGTGCGGTGAGGCCTCCGCCGCATCGCAGCCGGCCACGGGAGGCAGGAGCATGATGCACGACCGGCGCTGGTTTGGGCGGCTGGAGCAAGAAGACCAGAGGTTGAAGAGGCACTACGACCGTTGGATGGACATCGTACGGTCACTGGAGCTAGAATCGTGCATATTGACTAAGTTGACAAAGCCCTCCGTCCCCATCAACTTAGTAGGCCCACAAGTCAGCCTGCCACTATACTGGGCCCCAGCTAACAGGGGGAGTATTCATTTTTTTTTGTGCGCAATAAGGAGGCACTTCCTTGCGTGCGAAGATATAGCTGGTGGGTCCGAGCTGTCAGCGGCGGTAACGTTTTTTTCATGAAATACAGAGGCCCTTTCGGTGGGTCCCTGATGTCAGGTGGAGGAATCATTATTTTGCGCGTAATAAGGAGGCATTTCCTTGCATGCGGCCGTGGACCAAGCTGTCGGCCTCTCCACGTACAGTCCACTTTAGATGCATGTCGGTTGTTGACCACGTTGACCAGGCCGCGCCGAGAGCACCAGGGCGGTGGACGACGGAGAGGCCTAGGAAGGGAATGACACGGAGGCAGGGAAGACTCGGCAGTTGTTTCCCACGCGGAGGGGAGTACGACTGTACGAGGGTTTACTGGTTTGTCTGCCGTCGCCGGAGAGTAACAGCAGGTGTGGGTGAGTATAGGGATGGCTAGGCCAGCGATGGGAGTACGGTGGGGCGGTGGGGCCTGCGCGGCAGCACAGCTGGCCGCGGGGAGGAGGGAGCAGGCAGTCCCGCCGGCACTTGTTTGAGCAGCTGGAGTAGGAAGAGCAGAGATTGAAGAAGCACGACGGCCGTTGGATGGACACCCAACAATCACTGCTTGTGCGTCAACCTTTTTTTTGAGGAAAGCCTCAAATCTATGGAAAACAACATACAACCCATCTGCCATTATTTCTAATAATTTTCAGCCCATTTGCTAATTCTTAAGGTTTTTTGGAGCCCATATTCTTTTTGTTAGCATTACAGCCCAAATTGTGGCCACGGTTAAAAAATTATACGGAATTTTGCATATTTCGGTGCGGTCCGAACTGTTTTTAATCCCGAAATTTCGACTCACATTCGAACTGATTTTAAAAATAAATGTATATCAATATAAAATCCAACAAATTCTCCACGCATAAAAATTAATGTAATTTAAAATCTTGAAATGAAAAAAAGATATTTGAAACTAATTGCCGGTTTGATGTGTTTTAAAAATGTACAGCCCATTTCTCACTACGGATGGGCCATTTTCTCGGCCAGCCGAATGAAATCTCTCCTCGTCTTGAAAGATTTGCAGCCCAACATGCCTGACAAAGCGACTTACTTGGAAAATCACAAAAAAACTGGGCTGTGGCCGTGGATCCAGCTGTCAACCTCTCCACGTATAGTACTCTTCCGATGGAAGTCGTTCCTTGACCATGTTGACCACGCCGCGCGTAGAGCACCACGGCGGTGGACGACGGCGAGGCCTAGGAAGGGGACGACGCGGAGCCGGGGAAGACGCGGCAGTGGAAGCCCGCACGGAGAGGAGTACGAGGGTTCACTGGTTCGGCTGCAGTGTGAGGCTACCGTCGCCGCAAGGCCTGGCCAGCGGTGGGAATAGTAGGGGCATTGAGGCCTCCGCGGCAGCACAGCCGGCCACGGGAGGCAGGAGCATGCGGCACAACCGGCGCTGCTTTGGGCGGCTGGAGCAAGAAGACCAGAGGTTGAAGAAGCACTACGACCGTTGGATGGACATCGTATGGTCACTGGAGCTAGAATCGTTCATATTGACTAAGTTGACAAAGCCCTCCGTCCCCGTCAACTTTGTTGGCCCACAAGTCATCCTCCCACTATGGTGGGTCCCAGCTAGCAGGGGGTATTCAATTTTTTGTGTGTAATACGGAGGCACTTCCTTGCGTGCGAAGATATAGCTGGTGGGTCCGACATGTCAGCGGGGGGAACGTTTTTTTTCGCGAAATACAGAGGCCCTTCCGGTGGGTCCCAGCTGTCAGGTGGAGGAATCATTATTTTTCGCATACATTCCACGACTGATGGATGTCATTCATTGACCAAGTTGATCAGGCCGCGCCGAGAGCACCATGGCGGTGGACGACGACGAGGCCTAGGAGGGAACGACACGGAGCCGGGGAAGACTCGGCAATGGTTGCCCATGCGGTGGGGAGTACGAGGGTTTACTGGTCCGGCTGCCATCGCCAGAAAATAACAGGAGGTGTGGGTGAGTAGAGGAATGGCCTGGCCAGCAATGAACTAGGGTGGGGCGGTGCGGCCTGTGCGGCAGCACAGCCGGCCACGGGAGGCGGGAGCAGGCAGTCCCACCGGAGCTGGTTTGGGCGGCTGGAGCAAAAAGATTAGATATTGAAGAAGCAACACGGCCGTTGGATTAACATCCAATGGTCACTGCTGCTAGAATCGTTTGTGGACTAAGTTGACAAAGCCAAAGTACGCGTCAACCTAGTAGACCCACAAGTCAGCCTCCAAATCTGTCCCAAACAACATACAGCCTAAAATTTCTAGCCAGATTCAAATTAATTTTAAATCCAAATATACCTTAATTTAAATTCAATGAAATTTTACCCGCACAAAAACAATGAAATTTAAAATATCAAAATCCAAAAGAAAACAATATTTTGGAACTAATTGTCTGTTTGTTGTATTTTTTCATTTTACAGCCCATTTATTATTACTTATAGCCCATTTTCTGGGCAAAATGCATCCCTCCTCGTCTTGAAAGATTTCCGGCCCAGCAGGGCGTAGAAAAGCAAGTAGGCCTACATTGGTTATTTTGCAAAAAACAAAATAGCTGGCTAGCAATTTTCAGAAAGGAAAAAAACAAACTGGGCTGGCCATGTGCTAAACATATGAAATAAAAGCCTGGGCTAGATGGGCCACGGGTCCCGCACAACCCAGTTGATACCCTTCTCCGTCCCGAAAAAACAAAATTACTGCGCGCGCTGCTAGGTCCCTACTGTCATCCTCATGATGTACAGTCATATCCTTATTCCTCTTGGTTGTTGACCATGTTGACAACACCGTAGGGCGGCGCCGCGGCGAGCAAACCAAGGCGGAGGACGATGGTGAGGCCTCGGACGGGAACGAACAGGAGCCGGGGCAGATCACAGCCAGCCGTGGGAGGCGGGAGCAGGCGGTCCCGCCGGCGCTGGTTTGGCTTTGGCGGCTCGAGGAAGAAGAGACTGAAGAAATACGAGATACGTTGAATGTCAATCCAACGGTCAAGGTTGGCACAATCGTTTTGTTGACTAAGCGGACACCAAGTAGCATACTTTTTTATATATAGGAAGAAAACTGCGAGGAAAATGCGTTCGTGTGCCGTCCTCCTCACAGGGAACGTTCGCCACATAAGTGACTAGCACCCTTGGTTTTCAACCGAGAGGTCTTGGGTTCGAGTCCCAGGAACTCTCAATTTTGTCCTCCTTCCTTCCTCGCAAAAAAGGGAAAGAAAATCAAAGACTTGGGAAGGCGTACAGAACAAGCTAGTGTACCAGTAATGAGACGTTGCGGAGTTTTAGAAAAAAGAAAGACGTGCTCCTTTAGCTGGTTCGAATCCAAACCTAGACTATGACTGTATATGGTTCTATGCTACTCTGCAAGTAATGAAACTGACATATCCAATGTTCGCTTCTCCTCTTCTCTACTTACTCTGCCTAGCATCAGAACCTCTGGCCGCAGCAACCATGTCCGCTGGCTGCTCGTCCACCTGCTCTTCAGCAGGCAACAACCAGATATGCGCCAAGTCGCAACCCGTACCATCACCTGTGGGTCTCATCACACCCTCGTCGGCACGCGCACCGCAGTCGATTGCTCATCGCAACCCGCTGCCGTTGGTGTGATGCCACTACTGCAAATCACGCAGAGTCATCCGTCGCGTCTCAACCACAATCCGCAACCCTGGCCGAGTCTTCTACAAATGCCCGAATCATGGGGTAATAATATGTTTAAGTGTTGTTATGCTGCTTTCAGTTGCTGATTTTTTTAATAGTTTGGTTGATGATCTACCAATTTGATTCATGCAAAAAAGGCAAGATTCGTGTGATTTGTATTTCTGGGAAGTTGCTGATGTGGGGGAATGCAACTACGCTGACTATTTGGTTAGCCGAGGAATCCCAATACCAGCAGGTTGGGGTGTTGGACAAGTAACTGAAGGAACGGCAGAAGAGGAAGATGTAGAGCAGAAGCTTAAAGATGCAGTTCCTTTGATCATGGCCAAGCAACAACTGCTGAACGGCCTTGATAGTAATGAGGAGATGAAAGAGCTTGTGAAGATAATGGGCAAAATCGATGTGCTCTGTAGGATGATTGTCTCTTTATTTGCAGTGTATGTAGCACTCGTGATGTATTCAGTGGCTACGACATGAGCACTTTGCTGAAACTAGTAATGAATGAAACATGTGTAGCAGGCTGGGCGTAGTGTTGTGAACATCTAATGATTTCTATTAACGGAAATCAGGGGGTATCCCCTTTTGCTCATATAAATAAATAAATAGCAGAGGCCCTGTTGGGTCAGCTTTGTTCTCATTCGAAGACGTCGAGCAAATTGCAGTCCAACAGCAAACTATGTCATCAAATTCAAGTTTCATAGCCAAATATGAGTACAACTAAACAACAATGTCATCATGTTTTAGTTTTCATACAATCACCAAACACAAATCAACATACATAACAAGTGATGTTCTCACAGCAAAATACTAACCAACATGTTCATCAGGTTTCAGTTGTCATAGCAAACACAATTTCACACAGTAGATAAAAAACGTCTTCTGACAGGAAAATACGACAAAAGCAATGTAATCATCATCCGCAGCAGCAGTGTCAACATCTTCGCCATGTGTATCAGTCTGAATCGTAATTCCCCACGGTGTCATCTTCTTCTTCGTCCTCAACGTCCTCGAACGTTGGCTTCTTCTTGATCAACTCTTGTATGTCCACAGCACGACAGGCAATCTTTCCGCCGGCGTCATTGACGTGATGGTTCTCAAAGATATTAGGAACATCTGTGTTATCTTGTACATCAGGAGCAGTGTAAGCATCATCTTGTTGTGCAACTTCATTAAACGAATTCCTCTGCTCAAACCTTTGCAATACTCTCCAGTCATCGCTACGTGCAAATGTGTCTTCCAAGAAAAATATCTGTGTTGCTTAATTTGCCAAAATAAAAGGCTCATTGGTCTGGTACGCCGCCTTGACATTGATGGATTTGAAATAATCATCAGCTCTGGGTTTTGCGATCCTGGAAAATAGGTTATACCAACGACAGCACAACAGAACCACACACCGATGATCCTCGAAACTGGAGATATACTGCAACTGAATAATGTCTGTTATGTTAGCATACATTTCAGTTATCTCTTTGTCATACGTATCCGTGCTCATGATGGCACTGTTTTGTGTCTTCCTGCCTTCGTCTCGTGCAAGGGTGTTGTAGCGCACATCTCCAACAACGCAAGATTCATAATGTCTTACTCGAGTATCAGGACCCATTTCTAGTGAGTGAAGGGCATCATCAACTTCCTGCCCATCCTCCCGCATCTTCTTAACCTATGTTTAGAAAATAGACAAGTTGATCATCTTATGTACTCAATATATTAAAAAAACTGACAGTGCACTTCAAAAGCTTACATGGTTCTTGAACCATTTTGCAAATCGTGCCATAACCAGTTTGTCAATGTTTCTTGGATTTTGCGGCAGTAACTCCTCTTTGTAGATGCTGCACAACATAGTGATCGCGTCAAACATCTAAATATATAAGAATGTGCTGCAAGTTTAGTAGATTACGATGTATAAGCTGCAGTACTACACTTACTTGATATAAGGTAGTATCTCAAGACAGTTATTCAACACATACCAAACCATTTTGTCCAAATCTTTAGGTTTGTCCTCTTGTCGACTCTTCCCTGTAACTCGAACAGAATAATCGAAAACATTGAGCCGGGATTGTCTTCACCCACCTCTTTGCTAAGCTGATCAGCTGTTTCAATGTATTTTGAGCAGAATGTCAATGCTTCTGTAGCAATGCAGGCCTCTGCAATGGAACCCTCGGGTCTAGCTCTGTTCCTAACATAGCCCTTGAAAGTGCCTAGCTGCCTTTCAATAGGGTACATCCAACCATACTGTACTGGAGCTCTAAGTAGTGCCTCATCAGGTAGATGAACAGCCAAATGCACCATCACATCAAAGAAGGCTGGAGGATATATCTTCTCAAGGTCGCATAGGATAGTTGGTATCTTGTCTCTAAGACGCTCCAAAGCATCTATCCTGATATTCCTACTGCAGAGTTCCCTGAAGAATTGTCCCAACTCTGCAACTGCTCTGTATAAGTCAGGGCGGCCCAATCCTCTAAGGATAACAGGTAAAACCCTTTGAAGTAGGATGTGGCAGTCATGAGTTTTCAACCCTTGTACCATGTTTCCATCTGCACTGACTCTCCTTTCAGGGTTGGAAGCAAATCCATGTGGGAATCTCACACGTGACAGGACCTCGCAGAATTCTTTTCTTTTTACCTTGTCCAAGACGCACACAGCTGGTGCCATATCCCATGGTTTACCTTCATCTTGCACCTGCAAATCCTTTCTGATACCCAGGTGTGTCAAATCAATCCTAGATTTTAAGGTATCTTTCGTCTTTCCTTCAATATTAAGAAGTGTGCCGGTAATGCTGTCACATATATTTTTCTCGATGTGCATCACATCAAGATTATGCCTTAGATCCAAATCTTTCCAATACTCCAAGTCCCACAAAGTGGACCTGCGGGTAAACAATAATCTCTCTTCTACCCTGCCACGCTTCCTTTTCCCGCTACCATTACCAGGATGGTTTCCTGGTGTAATATGCCTGACCTTCTCTAATTCCACTTGCAACTCATCGGCGGTGAGCCTCTTTGGCGCATCACGGTTTTCATGCTTTGCATTGAACACATGTCTTCGGTATTTTCTAGGATGCGGCTTGTCCTTGGCAAGGAAACGACGGTGTCCAATGTAACAGATCTTGCTAAGTATTGCGTATGACAGTGGATTCCTGTCACAGCGAACACATGCATTGTAACCATGTGTCGTTCGCCCTGACATAGTGCCCAAAGCCAGATAATCATGGATGCACCAAATTATAACAACACGTAGAAAGAAATCAGCTGGTGGCTGCTATATAGGTCTCGAGTGAGAACACCCTTCCATAGCTGTTGAAGTTTCTCCACAAGAGGCTCCATGAACAAATCAAAATCCTTTCCAGGACTTTTTGGACCTGGGATGAGCAAGGCCATCATGTAGTTTGATTCTTCGGTGCAGACATTTGAAGGCATGTTGTAAGGGATAACAAGCACTGGCCACATGCTATATGTGGCGCTCTGGTGGCCAAATGGGTTAAATCCATCTGAAGCTAAGCCAAGTCTAATGTTTCTCGGGTCAGCAGCAAACTCTTTGTGTTTATCATTGAAGCTTTTCCACTCACTACCATGAGATGGATGGCTCATTACATTCTGATCTCTGTACTCCTGGTTCCTAGAATGCCACATTACATCCTATCTTGTTTCAGCATCATGAAACAACCTCTGCAATCTTGGTGTAATTGGAAAATGTCTCAGAACATTATGAGGAATCCTCTTCACAGCATCGCCATCTTTCCATCTTGATGATTTGCATTTCGGGCATTCACTTAAGTTGGCATAATCCTTCCGGAACATAACACAATTATTCTTACAAACATGGATCATATCATATCCAATTCCAACTGCACGAAGGGAATTCTTCATTTTACTGTAGGTGTGTGGCAGCTCAGACGCATCTGGGAAAGATTCGCGGAAAGTAGCCAACATCGCATTGAATGATTTGTTGGTCATCCGCTCAGATGTCTTCACCTGAAGAAAGGTGACCATAGCTGAGAATACTGACAGCTTATTTCCTGGGGTGACAGCAACGTTGCATTGTTCCAACATGCGGGCCCACCGTTTTTCTTCTGCAGGTGAAAGTTCATGGAATGCACGAGCATTTCGCAGCATTGTTTCAATGTTGGTGAAACTCACTGGCTCTGCCACCACCACCTCCTCCTCCTCTTCCACCTGAGCATCAGGCAGATCAAGATGGTGATCTGCTGCTTCCACGTAGTCAATAACATTGACGTTCACAGCTTCACCATGATGAACCCACCTAGTATATGTGACCGACATCCCATACAAGTGTAGATGATTTTGCACAGTTGACTGGGGTCTTGTAACTGAATTCATACAACTGCTACACGGGCAGAGCACATCTGATTTTGGACCACCGTACTCAGCTTTGATAAAGTTCATGAAGTTTTCAACCCCCTCGACATATGTAGCGGAGAATCTTCGAGCAGAAGTTATCCAAGTCCTGTCCATCTGTTAGACATACAAATTAGTTCTTCTACTAGATATTACAGGAAAAACATATATGCTTTTTTACTGAAGTCGATCCGCGTCCCACAAGAGGCAGAACAACGACAGAAGCAACATGTGGTTAAGTTGAAGAAGATGAGGGAGAAGCGGATTCAACAACGAGTGAAATGATGGTTGCTTCGTCCCTCCAACTTAACTGCGGGAAAGGTGCAGCTTTGTGATTTGACGCCTCATTGCTCATTACTACGCCGGCGCCATGACTGGGGTGCTTCACCCCGGCTGCTCTGCACTGTATTCCGGTATGGCATGTGGACCCGGTAGCTTGATGTCCCACATGTCGGCGAAAGGGACTAGAAGATTTATGAAAGCGGGCGCTCCACTCTTACGACGGAGGAGTAGACCACACGATGGCCCAGTGAACTGTCACTTGTACTGTATAGTACTATAGTTTTGCTGTTTCTCACGATCCATCGATACAAACCCGATTAAACAGGAAAGGGCGGGATTTTTCCCACGCGGTAGATGATACTGGCCATACATTTCAAACGCAATTTTAATGTATGCAAACTGAATAGTTATAAGTAACAACTAGCACATATGCCAGTGCGTTGTAACGGGAGAGATATTTTTGCGAGAAGTGTCGGGAGAAATAATTGATGTGTCCATCAAAAAGTTCTCCACAAGAGTGGCGCGACAGAGCGGAGAGTTGTGGTGTTCTCGTGGTTCATGTTTGTCCGCGAGATGTTTATAGTAGTGGGGTTGGTCCGAGTGACGGCCACTACCCAACTCGTGCTTTTTTCCCTTCAAGTCCACCTCCTTGTCGAGGTTGTGGTGACCTCCTGTTTTTTTTAAACATATGAGTTTTTTTGGAAAAAGCATTAATTTCTGGAAAAGGCAAAAAAACTTGAAATAGGAAGATTTTTTTAAATGCACAAACATTTTTTGAAAACATGACCATTTTAAGGCGGAGAAACAGACATTTTTCGAATTCGTGAAACACTTTTTTTAAAATGGAAACTTGTTTCGAACTTTCAAAACCATTTTGAAAAATGTGTTTCTATCACGAACATTATTTTCAATTTGTGAACATTTCAAGAAAATAATATTTTCCGAATTACTATTATTTTTAAAATGAAATTTATTTTGTAAGTCTCCAAAAAAATTTGGATTTTCGTTTAAAATGCGAACATTTTTTGAATTTCAAGAAAAAATTGAACGAAAATATAAATTTAAAGTTCCAAATAATTTTAAAAATGGGAACAAAATTTGAAATTCTAAGATTTAACGAAAATTATTACCAGAAACGAAATTTGGGAAAATTTAAAAAAATTATGAGAAAAGAAAATATATCTTGGAAGGGAAAATTGAAAAATAGAAAAAAATACAGAAAAAACGGAAATGGGCTGGCCCAACATTGGGAGACAGATGGGAAGCTCGAACTATATGTGACTCTGTGCGACAAATAAGGTTCCCCAGCAGCGTGCGCAGGATATAAATGTGGGGCTTTTCTAGGCCTTAGCGCGTGCGGCCCATGTACGGAATTCTGGACAATTTGTTTTCTTTTCTAGCAGCTGGACCATAAAAGTTTAGTACCACCTCGGATATAAAAAAATATTTTCGACGGTGAACG
Organism: Triticum urartu; assembly: GCF_003073215.2. Classification (NCBI taxonomy): domain Eukaryota; kingdom Viridiplantae; phylum Streptophyta; class Magnoliopsida; order Poales; family Poaceae; genus Triticum; species Triticum urartu. The sequence continues at coordinate 496,248,312 of NC_053028.1, read as the reverse complement.
AATGAAAAATTGGCGAAACGCACCTTTCTTTATTAGTAGGTATAGATATGATATCTAGTAAAACTAAAAACACATATGATTTATTGTGTTAGAGTGTAGTAGTAGTGTTGTATTGCATAGTTGTTAGAGTAACATGCAAGAACGTGTGGAGATGTAGTTTTGGAGGGCCTACAGAGAAAAGCGTAATACGGTCACCGAACTTCAGAATAAGCTGATTACGGTCACTATATACGTTTTGCGGTGATGTGTATGTGTCTGTCAGGGCCTGATGTGTGCGCATGCACGTGTAGGTTGAGCACTTGAGCGTGAGAGTTTGTCTTGGTCGTGTGTGTGTGTGCGTGTGTATGTGGTTGCGTGTGTACGTGTGAGTGTTGCGTGCGTGCGTGGGTGCATGTGTTTGTGTGAGTGTTGCGTGCGTGCGTGGGCTGCATGTGTGTGTGAGTGTTGCGTGCGTGCGTGCGTGGCTGCATGTGTACGTGTGCATGCGTGCGTGTGTGTATAATCACCACACCAGCTCATGTGTGTTAAAACAGACGGCTCAGCATACCAATACAAGGCCACCTTGTCCGCTGTGCCCGCGGTCATGACTTTGAACCACCGTCCAAATATTTTTTTGTCGTTTGTTTTCATTCTTACTAGCAAGATGCCCATGCGTTGCATGTAACATCAAGATGCATTTATATGACTTGTTTATCTTGTGAGAGAAAAGGATGAACGAGGGAAGACCTTATTTGAAAATGTGGAGAGGTGTGTGGGTACCTTTTTGCAAAATTGCCATAGTTTCTTTCCTATCCATTAAATATAAATCGGACGGCCTATATTGCAGGATGGCAGGCACACCATCATCACCAACTCTGTTTTTTATAAGAGTGTATTTTATGTATTTTATAAGAGTGTAGATGTAGAATAGATACAAGTCGATAGGTGGGCACGATGGTAGTGAGATAATGTGATGCAACACTAGAGGTGCCATGTGGAGCGTTTAACTGGTTAACTAGTCATGTCATGAGCAAATACAGAGTTGTACGGTGAGCCCATGACTGCATAATAACCACTAAACGTAAATGGTGACCGTAATGAGTGGATTCTGAAGTCCTATGTACGTATCGTGCTTTCTATTCAAATACAATGATCGTCATTGCATATATCGCGAGAGAAAGACGAAACATGCGTGAATTTTCTGGGGGCTTACTTTTAGAGGACCTGGAGATAGTTTTGTGTGCCTACTTGAAAGGGGCGTAAGGGGGGGTATGCGATGGAGAGAGAGATGCTCTTCGTTTCTCTTTATTATGACTAACTTTGTATATAGTATTAAAATATACAAATTCACAGTGCGGAATAAATATCATTGTGGGAACCATGCAATGCAAATTAGCGTTCGTACTCCTCCATATAACTTTGTAATGTTGTATATATGTAGAAACTCTAAAATAATTTTTTGGCCACACTTTATTCAAAAGGAATGTTGTATGCGAAATGAACATGAAGAGAGGGCTTTTTAGATCAATGGGGTACGTGATGTAACATGTGTGAATGTGTAGTTGATGCATTTGCTGGGGCCTAGAGAGGTATGTGTGTGTATTACGTATTCGAGAGAGGCATGGATAGAGGGGCCGACGGGGGGGCGTGGGAGAGATAGCACGAGAAATGAGAGTGGTCTAGAGAGAGAGACGAATATGACATCATGACAAGAGATTCCATTCGCTTGAGTGTGTATATGCAAGGGGGGAGGGAATAGAGGCACCAGGAGAAATTTTCTGTGTGTGGTGTTTGTGTTGGTATGTGTGGGTGTGAGAAGATAATGAGACGTGGGGGTAGAGGGTGTGTCACCGCGTGAGGTCCGGTGGGTCGAGGTGAGGCCCTTCGTTCTGTTCCGTCCTGCGCCACATTGGTCGGCCCGTGATGCATTTAGGAAGACACATGGATGACTAGTCGTACAAGAGAAAGATAGCAGAATTGTGAAGGACTCTGTGTCCACTGACAAAGCCGGCTAGGATTTGTAACCCTAGGTTTTCGGACTAAGGTAACCCCTTTATCTCTGATATTACTATTGATCCAACCTAACTTTAAGGGGTATCCTACAGAATGCTCTGCTAGAATCATACTAGTCGATTAGGAAGAGAGGTGTGAGACAATGCATGAGAGATAGGCGTAAAGATAATGTGCGTACATGAGACACGTAGGCAGGTCCATGTATATAGAAAGGGTCGATGAGGATTGTGCGTGTGTATGTTTGCGAGAGGAAGAGTGCTTGTGATAAAGGTTAGTGAAAACAGTTGCAAATGGTTACGAGATGGAGGGAGGGTTATATCTAGAGCATGTGTGCGAGAAAGACACCTCGGGAGAGAGTGTGTGAGCATGTGTGAGAGACCACCAACGGAGAGTGAAACTACACGTAAAAGACTGCTCTACACATTGATTAAAGATATAAATTGTATCCAAATATTAGGATGGGATCATGATATTTGCAATTCGCGTAAGGAGCGGTCATTGATCCATCATACATCTAGATTCTATCGAATTTGAGCATGTCTATGTTATTATTCGACACAATTGATCCACATAGTTAGTATTTTGAACTCCAGACAATGCATCGCTTTAGCAATCGAATATAAACGTGAGTATAGTTCATGTTGTGTGTGTAAAGCACATTATACATACGAAAGTTACACAATGGACATTATAAATAGCTACTACCTATGAACTAGCATACATTTGAATTCAACTTAAGGTGGTTTAAAAAAAATTGAATTCAACATGAAGTCCATTCAATTATTTGAATTTGATATCATGGCATTTGTAAACCATACCTAAATTATGGGGGCACCAATCTTTGCTCTGATTTTGTACATAATAGCATATGTAGTCGTGTACAAAATAGATTCAAATTTAGCTCCTCCATTCCAAGATAATCGTAGTTATAGGATTTTCAAGTGTCAAAATTTCAAAAAGAAGCGGATAATTTAATGAGGTTTTCAAACATACAAGGTCAAATATAATGTTGTATATTTAGGTCAATCCTCATAGTTCAAGAGTACTCTAAACGTGAATGCTTGTGTTTCAAAATTTCAAACAAAGCGCCAAAAGAGCCTCTACTCGCCCAAAACCGCGTGAGACCAATGTTTGGTAGTACAAGGAAATTACTTTTCTAATAACTCCGACCCGTGAAACCTACCGGCCCGACGTCCAAAGGTCTAAACCGGGGTAGGTTTGTAGCTTCATCTAGACGCCACGCAACCGCATCCAAAAAACATTCATACACAATGGCCGCCTAAGCACACATGTGCGCGGCCAAAATCGCTCCCGCCCACTATTTGGGACACCTGGGATTACCATCCTACCCCGACCCACAGTAGGTCCGAAATTTAAGAGGGGGGCAAAGTTTGTACTTTCCCCAAATTTCAAACAAGTGCGTCCCATTTCTGTTCAAAAAAGCAAAAAACAAGCGCGTCCTAGACCGAAAATGGTCCCCCACCCGTCCGATTCCCCATTCGTACTCCGTGGGCGCCAAAACTACCACTCCACCAGCCGTGAAACCCCGGCGTCCTCCATCCGCCACCCCATCCCACCCATCAACCGCCGGCTTCCTCCATCACGCCGGAGCCGATACCCCGACGTCGTCGTCCACCGCAACCTCAACCGCAACGCCCTCCACGGCTAGTAGTTGAAGCCGAGGCCGAGCCGTCCGTACCCGAGCCAGTTCAACCACGCCGTCCTGTGCCTCAACGCTGCTGCTCCAACTTCGCCACCCTCCACCGCACCGGAGCTGTTCCTGCTATGCCGTCCTTCGCCGCCTCGGATCTGCTTCCCCTCCACCGACATACGGCCATGACAACACAGTCAACAATTTGTCCATGGGTTCATCCAAGCCCGCACCCTCCAGAACATCGGTTTCCCTGGTAAAAAGCAGAAAATCGGCGCGACTTGTGGAGGTGACCACACCGGCAACCGAAAGGGGTACTCCTCTTCCCTATTCATGCAAATCTTACGTCTCTGCTTGCATGGTATTCATCCCACAGAAGACACTAGTTGACCGCTTCTTCTTGATACTAGATGTTCCTAGTAACTTGCGATGCACAAGGTTTCTCCTCATATACTATTTCACCTTAGCTAGAGGTCCGTCACCCCCCTGAATTTCAATTTCTGGCCACTTGATTCCCAATTAACGGAAGCATTCCCCGGCGTAACAGGTGCTAGTATGCCTATTACGCCGGGGAAGCAGCGCCTTGGTGTTTATCTTAGGGGCGTGTGCGGCCTAGAGCTACTGGCGCCCGATCTGGAGGTCGGCCGGGATTAAAGGGATGGCCTGGGGGCGCTGCCAAGCATGCCGGTGGTGTGAGGTCGATGGGAGGGCGGGGCGGCGGAGGCAGGGGTCTGGGCCGGTGGTCGCTGGCGGTTCGAGAAAGATCGTCAACAGTGACTGGCGGGAGGTAGACGAAGGCCATCTGCCCATTCCTTATAGATCAGATGGTTCATTAAAAAAATCGACTGGCCTATTTATTTTCAGTCGACTGTTATCTTAGATATGACCACATGTGGTGGTGTGCTGGAGGAGTACCTGCATTTCCTATGCTCATATATTACAAAATCATACAGAGTAGAATCTAATTTTGTTTGCCATGCAATGTTGTAGAGCTATCATGTGTCTCCTGTCATTTATTTTTCAGCCACCTGCTATCTGCTACTTTTACAGTGCACTAGTTCTGCACACACTTCACCCTTACTCTCACTGTTGTGTTTTTATGCAAGGGTATTTTAGACTCTGCTGCCATGAGAGAAGCCAAAAATAAAAGAGAGAAGTCGCTCCAGTTTGGTGTGCGGGTAGGCAAGACACGTTTCAGCGCTATAATGGGTGCAGTGTTAGCAGATGGAGATGGTAAACGTAGATCTGGAGTTGATGACCTCGCTCGCAATGAACCACCATCCCAGGTGCTTGCTTTAACTTCGCGGTGTCATATGTGGTTGCATGTTCCATATGGTGTCTAGCTTGTATTCGAAAGGCCGAAGTCGGTAAGATAAGGAAAGATATTTTTTTACATGAACCACCATCCCGTGAGCACCAGAAGACAAATAGCTAGTCAGGGCACTGGCCGAGCCAGTGACAAGCCCAGCAAAGATAGGCATCACCTGGAAGCCAACTAAAAAGCTACGATGGTGGCGAAGCAGCCCGCCTCCCACCAGGCTCTCAAGTCCTAGATGATCATGCTCACCACTCCAGCTGGATGTCTAGCTTGTATTGCTTCCAATTTGGTTAAATTGCATCTGCTTAGCTTACACATTATACCTTTGAATATGACATGCCTTTTTGTTTTTGGTACATACTAGTACATCTGTGTATTAACCATGTTCTTACATCAAACTAATGTTCTTGTGTATCCCTCATCAATCACTTATGACGAGGCAGGCAGGCAAGGGGACTACTCCTCATTTAAACAATGCAGCGTCAGCCTCCCGACATGATTCTCAAGAAACAGAAATGCTAGATGAAGATAGTGGACGTAGCTCTATAGTTGATTACAGCATTTCCCCTACACTAGCATCGCAGGTGCTTGCTCTAACTTGGCAGCGTGATATGTGGTTGCATGTTGCATATGGTGTCTAGATTGTAATTCTTCCAATCTGGTTAAACTGCATGTGCTAGTCTACTTAGCTTATACATTATACCTGTTAATGTGACATGCCTTCCTGTATTTAGTACATAGTACATCTGTCTATTAAGCATGTCCTTACATAAAACTATTGTTTTTTTGTAACCCGCATCAATCAACGTGACAAGACACCTTTAGTATATGCAGCGCGATATTAGTTGCATCTTTCATATGATTTATAGCATGCACTGCTTCTAATTTGTTGAAATTCCATTTATGATGGGACGCTTTTAACTTGGCAGAGTCATATTGGTTTCATCTTTCATGTGGTGTCTAGCTTGCATTGCTTCTTATTTGCTGGAATGGTTTCTGCTTAGTTTACACAAACAGTTGTGAACATGCCATGCCGTCCTGTTTTTTGTACATATTCCATCCTGGTATCATGTGTTTGCCTTACATCAAAGTAGTGATTGTCAGTATCATGCATGAATGAGTTCTGAAGAGAGAATTTTATTGCTTTTTGTTGTCAGTTTTACTTGACAATTCAAAATCAATAAAGCGGAAGGAAGTTAGCAAGGCAGCGGATAAAGGTGCTCCTTTCGAACGGAGTGCCTCTACAGTTTCTACTCCTCCACACCTCCAAGATGATTTCCAAGACAACACATGCATAGACACTCAACAAAGCTGTGTTTATGGTGAGCACATCTCCCCTAGTGCAGCATCACCGGTGCTCCCTCTAACTTGGCACTGTTATATGTGGTTGCATGTTATGTGTGATGTCTAGCTTGTATTGCTTATAATTTTGTTGAATTCCGTTTGCTTACTTTACACATTATACTTGAATAAGACACGTGTTCCTGTTTCTAGAACATACAATATCTGTCTATCACACCATGTTCTTACATCAAATTACTACTGTTGTGTAACCTGCAACAATCACTTATCATAAGACACGTTTGACTTCAGAGTGTGATATAGGTTACATCTCACATTCTTTTCTAGCTTGTATTACTAATTTGTTGAAATGGCACTTATGACGAGATAGTTTTAACTTGGTAGAGTGATATTCATTGCATCTTTCATATGGTGTCTAGCTTTCATTGCTTCTAATTTGTTGAAATGCCTTCTCCTTAGTTTACACATCATAAGATGTGAATATGCAATGCTGTGAATATGCAATGGCACTAATGACGAGAGACCTCTAACATGGTAGTGTGATGTTGTTTGTATCTTGCATATGATTTATTTCTTGTACTGCTTCACATTTGTTTAAATGCCATTTATGATGAGACACTGTTAACTTGGCAGAGCGATATTTGTAGCATCTTTCATATGGTGTCTACCTTCCATTGCGTTGCTTCTAATTAGGTGAAATGTCTTCTTCTTAGTTTACACATCATAGTTCTGGTTATCTCTTCCGTCTTGTTTTTCATACATATTACATCCTCCTATCATGTGGTTGTCTAACATCAAAGTTCAGTTCGTCTGCATCACGCATCAATTTGTTCTGAAGAACTAAATTGTTATTCGTTTTTTCTTGTCGGCTTGACTTAACATGGCACAGAGAAAGAGGAAGAAACACAAAATGGCAGGGAATGAGAAGCGGATGAATCCTGCAGATTCTGCTGGTACTGATGGTGCAATAGAAGGTCAAAGTCCAGCAGAAAATTCTACAAACACGACATCCCATGCTACATGAGTTGCGAAAAAAGACAAATAGAAACAAATAGCTGCCACCAAACAAGCAGAGACAACCCTAGTTCTTGCAACACCTACCACGGTACTACCAGCTGCACGACGTACTCGTGCATCAACTGAGCTAGCAGCACGTTCCCAAGCTCCCTTGCCACCTAACACTACTTCCCAAGCACTCTTGACACAAGACGAGTTGGAAATATCAGATGAACCTTGTGAGCTTCAACAGCAAGAAGGTATTTGCTGGAGTCAAGTTACAGTTGCATGCTTCTTTATATGTAGTCTCACAGTTTGATGTACACTAACACTTCCTATGTTTGTTGTTGGACTAGCACCTAGGTGCAAGAGGAAACAAACATCAGGGATAATGCTCGATAGGTTAACTAAATCTAGAGGAGGAAGAATGGAGATCCATTTTGAGGCAGGTTTAAAAAGGCCACGTGATGCTACAGAGTCAGCCAAGTTAGTATCAGAGGCAACGGTTGCTGTTAGGTGTCATGTACGTATCCTCCCAACATGGATTCAATACAGGGATGACAAAGACGAAACCCAGTTCAACATCTTCCTCGACCATTTATCTGTAAGTATGGTTATGTATGAAAACTAGTAATATCGTCTTGCTCTGTCCAATACTTTCTAAGTTGCTGATAATGGGACTCCCATAATTTTCAACAGATGAGGTTCAAGTTGGATAGCCAAGATGATGCAACCAGACAAGATTGCACCCATGTTTTCAAGTCTGCTCCGCGACAGTATCAGCATAACTTGAGGAAAACTTACTTTGAAGGAAAGGCTAACAGTGAACTTGCCTAAACACCTGTAGTGGAAAATATATCTGATGAAGACTGGAGAGGCCTTGTTAAACACTGGTCCGATCCGAAGTATCAGGTACATTATATATATGTCATCAGATCACATGTTGAAGTCCTATTTACACATGTGCCACACAAATCTATCTTCTTCTAGGTGAACTATTCAAAGAACAAGGCCAATCGTACGAAAGTGAAATTCCAACAGACGACAGGATCTCGTTGCTATATTGCACACTGCGAGGCTCTTGTAATTAGCTGTTGTTTCACTCTTTTCGCTGTTCCATATTATCAGATCTATATTGACTTGTTCCAAATGCAGAGGAAAGCCCGCAAGGACCAAAAAGTACCTGGACCAAATGCTGTGGAAATCTTCAAGGACTGTCACACCAGCAAGAAGAAGGGCATGACTACACCAGTCAAAGCCGCTGTTGTAAGTCCTTCATCCTCATGCCTTTTAACTACTACTTACTCTGACTTGTACCTTGAACTGCATGGTTTGCAACCAATGTCTACTACTATTTTCAATTTTATACACAATTGTCTTAGTGTATCATTGCACCTTACAAGGTTTAAAAGAGAGGAGTGATGTTCCTTTGATCTTGACCCGTAATCTAGTTCCGTGCTGGACTTGCCCACACAATGTTACAATTGCCTGTTTGTCTGTTCTCAGTTGTTTTGTGATATGAATGACGTCATACTATGCTTACCGTATTATAAACTTCGTCTCTTTATCCTTAGCCCTCAATACAATGTGAAGAAATAGACAATACATTAGCGATGGTACATGGTCATATGTTTGGAACCTGGTTTTATTATGTACTTTGCAATGAAATACAACTAATATTTTACATGGGTTCACCGGAATAAGTTCTGTATATAGACCAAAGCTATTTTGTTTGGTTTTGCTGCCTCCTTAATATGTTCTGTTCTGGTACTACTAATGTAAAACCTCAACTTTTCAGCGAGCTATGGAAAAAATGGTAGAACCACCACCTTCTGAAGGTGGCGAGGCAACTATAACCGCAATGTCAGCTCTTGTTGCAGTGGGTCAGTACCTGTCCACTAACAGTGCCAAAAGCATGTTCCTGCGTAATACTGGGTTGGTTGTTAAGGCAATATCGTCCAAACTGCCTCATGATCAAGATATGCAAGCTCAAAGCAATGTTGTATATGCGCTCCAGACACAAGTCCATTCCCTAACAGAGACCCTTTGTGAAACAAGGAGAAACATTGCTCAATGTCGTCAAGATATGCATGGTTTTGAAAGCAGACCATCAGACATTTGCTATGTTGTTCAGGAGCCTAGGGGAAATGAAGGCGAGGGTTATGGTGCTCCATCGGACAATACAACATGAAAACGTAATAGTCAGGTCAAATGAACTGAGCTTCTGAACTTCTGGTGGTGCATTTATCTGCTAGACTGTTAAGTTTTATGCCAACCTTCCTTTTTTTATATAGTTGTAATTTGTTTTGGTGCGATACAAAATTTATTCTTAACGTGCAGCCACTGCCTGAAGAAAACAGCAAGCCATTTTTGTATAGTGTAGGGTGTTCCCTATATTTGCACTGGTGGCGATCTTTGATGCCGAGTGGATGTAATCTGTGCAATCACCTTAATAGCTTAGCGTTAGTTTCAGCCTTATTTATTTCCTAGTCTTCTTTTTCCCTGGTTTGCTAGTGGCCGCAACTACCTTGGGCCATATACGGGCCGTAGGATCCATGGGTCTCCTACGGGCCGTCGATAAATGGGCCTATAATCGGTGCGCCTCGGGCCGTCGGATAAATGGGTCTACATGGGCCATAATCGGGCGTAATTGGTATTGGCCTAGCACGGTAACAAGCCGTTAACAGGCCATGGGACAGCAAAGGCTTAATTCTGTCACAGGCATAACGGGTCGTTAATGGGCCAGAATATAGGACTCTCTGGAAACGGCGCAACGGGTTAACAGGCCAGAAACGGGCCGACTCTTGCCATGGGCCGAATTTGGCCCATTAGGGTAACAGGCCAGTAACGGGCCGACTCTTGCCATGGGCCGATTTTGGCCCATTAGTGGAACAGGCCAGTAACGGGCCGACTCTTGCCATGGGCCGAATTTGGCCCATTAGGGGAACAGGCCAGTAACGGGCCAGAAGTAATCGAGGGCCGAAAAGGAGCCCAAGAACGTATGGGCCGTCAATAGGCCGAAAGCTAACACGGGCTGGAAACGGCCCATGTAAATCACGGGCCATTAACGGGTATAAAGAAAATTACTGTTCATTATGGGCTAGAGTCACCGTGGGCCTTTACCTAGGCCGGCCTATTATCACACACGAAAATCTTGTGGGGCTTTACCTGGGCCGACCCATTATGGCCCGCGAAATCTTGTGGGCCTTTAGCTAGGCCAGCCCATTATGGTCCACAAAATCTCGTGGGCCTTTAGCTGGGCCGGCCCATTATGGTCCGCAAAATCTTGTGGGCCTTTAGTTGGGCCGGCCCATTTAAACTTGTTGGGCCGTGCCACGTGTCGACGTATCATAGGCGCCTTCTGTCCAATGAGTGGATGACATCTGTCCCGACGATGAGCTGACACGTGTTTCCTCTAGCCAATGATGATTTTACACATGGAAAATCCCCATTGGTCGGGGTTGTTAACGGGTTATCGGATCCAAAACCCGACCCGATAGCTTAACGGCGTTCCGGTACGGTGGATGCCACGTGTCGGTCACCCTTGACAAAAGAACTTCTGTGACGCGCGATTTATCGTCATGGAAGTGGACACTTCCGTGATGATAATTTTGGTAATGTCATGGAACACTTCTACAATAGCACAGGTATGACTATCTTGATTCTGTCATAAATTTGTCATGGATGTACATGCATGACAAAAAAGCGACCTACTGTGACAAACATGTATCATCACGGAAGTGTATTTTTTTGTAGTGTTTGGGCTTCTTCATTTGAGCATCAACTTGCTTGCCATTCTTCTTGAAGTTCCCCTTCTTCCCTTTGCCCTTCTTCTTGAAACTAGTGCTCTTGTTGACCATCAACACTTGATGCTCCTTCTTGATTTCTACCTCCTCAGCCTTCACCATTGTGAAAAGCTCGGGAATTGTCTTATCCATCCCTTGCATATTATAGTTCATCACGAAGCTTTTGTAGCTTGGTGGTAGTGATTGAAGAACTCTGTCAATGAAACTATCATCAGGAAGATTAACTCCTAGTTGAGTCAAGTGGTTGTGGTACCAAGACGTTCTGAGTATATGTTCACTGACAGAACTATTCTCCTCCATCTTGCGGCTATAGAACTTAGTGGAGACTTCATATATCTCAATTCGGGCATTTGCTTGAAATATTAAGATCAACTCCTGGAACATCTCATGTGCTGCATGACGTTCAAAACGTCGTTGAAGTCCCGGTTCTAAGCCGAATAGCATGGCACACTGAACTATCGAGTAGTCATCAGCTTTGCTCTGCCAGACGTTCATAACATCTGGTGTTGCTCCTATAGCGGGATTTGCACCTAGCGGTGCTTCCAGGACATAATTCTTCTATGCACCAATGAGGATAATCCTCAAGTTACAGACCTAGTCTGTGTAGTTGCTACCATCATCTTTCAACTTAGCTTTCTCTAGCAATGCATTAAAATTCAATGGAACAACAACACGGGGCCATTTATCTACAACAACATAGACATGCAAAAATACTATCAGGTACTAAGTTCATGATAAATTATAGTTCAATTAATCATATTACTTAAGAACTCCCACTCAGACAGACATCTATCTAGTCATCTAAATGATTACATGATCCATATCAACAAAACCATGTCTGATCATCACGTGAGATGGAACATTTTTCAATGGTGAACATCACTATGTTGATCATATCTACTATATGATTCACGCTCGACCTTTCAGTCTCAGTGTTCCGAGGCCATATCTGCATATGCTAGGCTCGTCAAGTTTAACCCAAGTATTATGCTTGTGCAAAACTGGCTTGCACCCGTTGTATGTGAACGTAGAGCTTATGACACCCGATCATCATGTGGTGTCTTGGCACGACGAACTGTAGCAACGGTGCATACTCAGGGAGAACAATTATACATTGAAATTTATTGAGAGATCATCTTATAATGCTACCGCCGTACTAAGCCAAATAAGATGCATAAAAGATAAACATCACATGCAATCAATATAAGGGATATGATGTGGCCATCATCATCTTGTGCCTTTGATCTCCATCTCCAAAGCACTGTCATGATCACTATCGTCACCGGCTTGACACCTTGATCTCCATCGTAGCATCGTTGTCGTCTCGCCAACTATTGCTTCCATGACTATCGCTACCGCTTAGTGATAAAGTAAAGCAATTACATGGCGATTGCATTTCATATAATAAAGCGACAACCATATGGCTCCTGCGAGTTGTTGATAACTTTGTTACAAAACATAATCATCTCATACAACAATTAATATAATCATGTCTTGACCATATCACATCACAACATGCCCTGCAAAAACAAGTTAGACGTCTTATACTTTGTTGTTGCAAGTTTCACGTGGCTGCTACGGGCTTCTAGCAAGAACTGTTCTTACCTACACATCAAAACCACAATGATTTTTTGTCAAGTGTGATGTTTTAACCTTCAACAAGGACCAGGCGTAGTCACACTCGATTCAACTAAAGCTGGAGAAACAGACACCCACTAGCCACCTGTGTGCGAAGCACGTCGGTAGAACCAGTCTAATGAACGCGGTCATGTAATGTTGGACTGGGCCGCTTCATCCAACAATACCGCCGAATCAAAGTATGACATGCTGGTAAGCAGTATGACTATTATCGCCCACAACTCTTTGTGTTCTGCTCGTGCATATAACATCTATGCATAGACCTGGCTCGGATGCCACTGTTTGGGGAACGCGGTATTTCAAAAAATTCCTACGACCACGCAAGATCTATCTAGGAGATGCATATCAACGAGGGGGGAGAGTGTGTCTACGTACCCTTGTAGACCGAAAGTGAAATAGTTGAGTAACGCGGTTGATGTAGTCGAACGTCTTTGCGATCCAACCGATCAAGTACCGACCGCACGACACCTCCGCGATCTGCACACATTCAGCTCGGTGATGTCCCTCGAACTCTAGATCCATCTGAGGCCGAGGGAGAGTTTTGTCAGCATGACGGCATGTTGAAGGTGATGATGAAGTTATCGACGCAGGGCTTCGCCTAAGCACTACGACAATATGACCGAGATGGAAAACTGTGGAGGGGGGCATTGCACATGGCTAAGAAATCAACTTGTGTGCCTATGGGGTGCCCCATCCCCCGTATATAAAGGAGGAGAGGAGGGGGTCGGCCGGCCTCAAGGGGCACGCCCCAAAGGGGGGAATCCTACTCCTACTAGGAGTAGGTTCCCCCCTTTCCTAGTCCAACAAGGAGGGGAAGGAAGGAGGAAGGGTAGAGAAGGAAGGAGTGGGGCGCGCGCCCCACACCTTGTCCAATTTGGACTAGGGGGGCGCCACCTCCTGGCCGTCCCTCTCTCCTCTAAGGCCCATGGTGGCCCATTAACTTCCCGGGGGGGGGGGGTTCCGGTAACTCCTCGACACTCCAGTCTTATCCGGAACCATATGGAACACTTCCGGTGTCCGAATAACATGGTCCAATATATCAATCTTTATGTCTCGACCATTTTGAGACTCCTCGTCATGTCCGTGATCTCATCCGGGACTCCTAACAACCTTCGGTACATCAAATCACATAACTCATAATACAAATAGTCATCGAACATTAAGCGTGCGGACCCTATGGGTTCGAGAACTATGTAGACATGACCGAGACACATCTCTGGTCAATAACCAATAGCAGAACCTGGATGCTCATATTGGTTCCTACATATTCTATGAAGATCTTTAACGGTCAAACCGCATAACAACATATTTTGTTCCCTTTGCCATCGGTATGTTACTTGCCCGAGATTTGATCGTCGGTATCATCATACCTAGTTCACTCTCGTTACCGGCAAGTCTCTTTACTTGTTCCGTAGTGCATCATCCCGCAACTAACTCATTAGTTGTAGCGACCCGATCCCAATGGACCGTAGTCTCTGTGCTTATGTGTCATCCCTGGATCGGTATTGCTGACACACAGTACTTGAGGATTTATTGCAGAGTTCAATCACACTTATTACATGAGGGTCTCAAAAAGAGTACTTATTACAATAATATGGCCGAAGGCCATCTAAATAAGATAACTGCGGAAGCATCGAAGATATATGAGTCCATCCAACTCCACGACAATACTGAGTGCATGACAATGGCCTATTGCACCTTACTCTTTGTCTGAAAATTCAGCAAGATGATACATTGCAGCCGTGTAGGTCAGCACATGGAATATGCTGGCAAGATAACACCATAGAGCAATGAACAAATAATAGCTATCACTACATGCATATTTGGCTGGTGGAGGCTCTATGGTTATCGTTTGCATAAAGCTAATTTTTCCCTACAACAAAGGAATATAATTTTATTTCACCACCAATTTTAAGTCATTATTGAGAAGGTTCATCCAACTCAATCCCAAAATAATACTTACAACCCAACAAATTCATTAAGCAAAGTGATGAGATCAAATCAATAATTCAAGTACCAGATACTCAAGATGTCCATAGCCGGGGACACGGCTAACCATGATTAGTTTGTACACTCTGGAGAGGTTTGCACAATTTTCCCCAGAAGACTCGATCTCCTCCATTGGTTTCCTCGCATTACATGATGTTTGAGAAATGGATGACCGAGACACAGTCTTTCAGAAGCATTAACTCATTACTCTAGGTAGACAGTACCACCTACATCCCCTACATCTTCTAGCCTACCACTGAAAGAGGTCACACAACTTACTCAACTATGCCAGAGCCCATAATGGCTTGTGGATGCACATGGAAGTTTCTAGCATGAAAAATCTTATGATCTCTTTGAGCCTGGGTGGAAAACCATAGGATGATCACACGGGTACTCCAGGATATCCTAGGAAAACACTGGATTCTCCAGGTGCCCACAACCAATCCACCCAGACGTGTATTTAAGTAGCCACCTTAAGTTTAACCTTAGATATCAATAACTCTCACATGTTTCATGAATTTCACATACCAATCCACGTCTATGAGCATAGCAAAGTAATGCAATCATAACGTAGTAACACCCAGGGTTTGAATATAAGACAATGTGTTCCTACCTCATCAACTACTTCCCAAGTACCCACATGTTATAAAATCCTACTCGTGCAATGTTTGAGTGTTGTAACTAATGCATAAAAACTGGGTAATAAAGGGATATGATCAAAGTGTTACTTTCCTTGCTGACGATTGGAAAGCCCTAGAGATTCGTAGTAGCAAGCCTCACACTTCGGAAACTCTATCATGAACAAACAAGAGCATACATCAGCACTCAAACATAATATGCAAAGGTAAAACCAAAAGAAAAGATTTAAACAGAAAGTTCAAGTGAAGACCTTCGATACGCAAAAAGAATCAATTGAATCGGAGTTACGAAACTCAAACTACAATAAAAAAAAGTTCAAATTCAAATCTGCTTGAAACCAAATTTGAAATTTCCAAAATCATGTTCAAGTTCTTAACCTGGACAGAGGGGAACAAGATGAAGATTTTGGCGTTGGTTTCACCTGATTTGGGTAAACGAGCAAAAAGTAGTGAGGGTTTGAAGATCAGGGACTAATCGGTAAGAAAACTATTCATGGATAGGTCCTTGGCTGAAAATTAAATTAAAAAGAAAATCTAACGAACGAACGTTCACTAACAGAAACTAATGAACGAATTCGTTTGCTAAAAGAACAAATCGGGTGAACGTTCGCTAATTAATGAAACCTAAAAATAAAACTGATCTAAAAGAATAAACCCAGACTTTAAAAAAACCGGTCGGGTTAATTCGGTTTATACCGGTTCGGGGAAGATGAACCGGCAGCGGCAGCGGCGTTCTCCGGCGAGGCGGGGCAACGGTGACGGGCGGCGTCGGCGGCGGCAAGGAGCGGCTGCAGCGGTAGGAGGTGTTGCGACTAGGACGGCAGGCGGCGGCGTGGCGCGAGGCGGCGGGGTGGTGCGGGCGCGGGCGGCGTCGGCAGCTCGGGGCGGCGGCTGGGGAGGGGGGGGTGGCGGCGGCAGTGGTTATTTAAGGAGGGGGAAGAGCCGGCTTGGGGGAGGGGGCAAGGCGGCTGCGGAGTCGGAGTCAGAGCCGGACTCTGGCTCGGCCACAGCGGCGCGCTCGGGGAAGACGGCAGTGATGCGGGCCGACTGGGCCTTTGGCCCAGTTCGGTCCAAAAGAAAACTTTTTTAAATAATTTCGCTGAAAAGGAAAAATCCAAAAAATAAAATAAATAAAAATCCTAAAATCTCAAAAATAGTTTCCACGGTCCTCTACTAATATTTAGGACCACATGAACATTTTTCTGGGGTAAAATACAATTTTTTAAAATGCAATTTTTACCTAATTTAACCAAATAAGATCTCAAATAAATAAATATTTTTATTTAAAATTAAATTTCCATTATTTCCGCTGTTTTGAAGAAGTGATATTATCTTCTATCATAATTTTATTTATTTTGAAATAATTGGAAAAATAAATTCAAATAAAAATAACTTTGATCCAATTTACCAATTTCGAAAATTCAAAAATGGAATTTTATGGAAACCTCCAACTCTCTCTGATGGTCCTTGAGTTGCTTAAGGTCTCTAGGATCAAAATGTCCAAATAAACCAAATTCAAAAATGCAAAGAGCATGGATGCATATGATGACCTAATGATTAACATCCAAATTGAAAATTAGGATGTTACATTAGTCACATTGCTTGCAAGGCTTATAGTGATGTGCATTACCAAGAGGGCCTAGAGATACCTCTCGGACAATCAGAGTGACAAATCCTACTCTCGATCTATGCCAACTCAACAAACACCATCGGAGACACCTGTAGAGCATCTTTATAATCACCCAGTTAAGTTGTGACGTTTGATAGCACACTAAGTGTTCCTCCGGTATTCGGGAGTTGCATAATCTCATAGTCATAGGAACATGTATAAGTTATGGAGAAAGCACTAGCAACAAACTAAACGATCATAGTGCAAGATAATGGATGGGTCTTGTCCATCTCATCATTCTCTAATGATGTGATCCCGTTTATCAAATGACAACACATGTCTATGGCTAGGAAACTTAACCATCTTTTATTAACGAGCTAGTCTAGTAGAGGCATACAAGGGACACACTGTTTGTCTATGGATTCACACATGTACTAAGTTTCCGGTTAATACAATTCTAGCATGAATAATAAACATTTATCATGATATAAGGAAATATGAATAACAACTTTATTATTGCCTCTAGGGCATATTTCCTTCATTTTCTTATGCTAGTCAAATGTTCAAGTTTGTAAATAAACCTCTTTTTATTTCTCCTAAGAAAAAAAATTACATTTTACATCGGTAAAGTTGTTCCTAATAGGGCAAATACATGACTAATTCTATACAAAAAATTCAGTGTCCTCAACAACAAGCATGGACCAACCTTTGTGGATACTATGTTTGCAGACACATGATCTCCATCTATAATTCTACTGATTGTTGTGACAATGCTCGCGAATTAGTATGAGTAAGTCTATCTTAATTATTATCTTCTACTCCATTCGTATGGCACATTCTGATCTTTGAACCGATGACCCCTGAACCGCTCCCCGTTGGTGAATTGCTATTGGTTAGGAGATTTATCAGCAACTCCTTCCTGAATCACTACATCAAGCCCACTCGTGATAATGAAGATTTTAGCATGGTTCTTCCTGTAAACATACACGTATGGATGCATTGTTTTCCATGTGATGAGGTCTTCGTATTTCCTACACTATACTGCATATGTCGACAAAGCAGTGGAATTTAGTTAGCATTTGTTCATTTGCATATTGTTGCGAATTCTGATGAGTGTTATTCCTGTGGATACTATTTGTTCAATTCCATAGTGTGGCGAATTTTCTTTTTGCATGGCGATTCTAATCTGATTTTTTTGCTTTAACCTAGCCATTGATGCACACATGGTTCAACAAAATGAGTGTGTGCGATCTAGAACGGAAAGCACACGTCACTCATAGCGGAACCTTCGGTGTGATGACCCACAAGTATAGGGGATCAATCATAGTCCTTTCGATAAGTAAGAGTGTTGAACCCAACAAGGAGCAGAAGAAAATGACAAGTGGTTTTCAGCAAGGTATTTTCTACAAGCACTGAAATAGTCGGTAACAGGTAGTTTGATAGCAAGATAATTTGTACCGGACAAGTAACGGTAATGGTAAATAAAGTGTAGCAAGGTAGCCCAATCCTTTTGTGGCAAAGGACATGCCAAAATGGTCTCTTATGATAAGCAAAGCATTCTTGAGGGCACACGAGAATTTCACCATGTCACTTTCATTGTCGGAGTAAATGACCACGGGTAACCTAGCCGGCTTCCCCTGGTACTTCAGAAAAATTACAGACCGTACAAGCCTCCAAGCTTCCAAGACATGGGGCCATCTTCCCCCAGCCGGCTACCTCTCAAGCCGGCTGCGCAAAGGCAGCCCAGCCCTGAAATCCTTGAGAAACAAGACCACGAGAAGGCCGACTTCCAGAAGCCGGCCATAAAAGGGCCGACTCCCAGGAGCCGGCCCCTCAGCAGGCGGGTGAGATCTTGCCCTCAGAGTCTGCACCCAAATAACGGCGACAAGACGGGGCGTGGCTACAGTAAAAGCCTGCCAACCCCGAATCCCGGCACACGCATGGCCATAGTGCACCGTATGGGGCGGCCATCCCCGTCCGGCGAGGCACTGTTGCCACGATGATCATGACGTCACCCACGGCGAGGGGTCAGTACGACCCGTGGGTGGCGGGCCCCCTCGGTCAGGGAGATCTCGAAGGCGGCCAGGCTTCCCACAGTCGGCCAGGGGTATGGCCGGCTTCCAACAGCCGGCCTGCTCTCTCCCTTCAAGGAGGTGCTTCATTAAGGGGACAAGAGAAGGTAAGGCTACAGTGATGAGCCGCCTCGCAGTGGCACTGTAGCCATGCTTACCACGACAAAGCCATCGTCACCAGGGGCAAGGTAACAGTAACCAGCCCTCGACAAGACCCCCGAGCGATGGGGCTGTCCTGTCGGCCAAAGGGTCGGCAACCGGCGGGCCTACTAGTCGGCGGGCCCCACCAGTCGGCGGAGAAGCCGGTGGGCGTAGACACAGACGCTGGGGCCCACGCCTAGCCGGATTATCATTGTACCCCTGGGGGGTAGGCCTATATAAACCCCCCAGGGTTCCCATGCAGGGGAGATCACTCTTTGGATAGATTTTAGATGCCACAAGGAGAAGAGGAGCGGGCTAGCCTGGCCCTCCCTCATCCTTTCACCGAACAGCTCAAGGAGCATTCTGTAGCAACCCACCGAGCTAGTGATCATGCGGAGACCCCGCAGAGCAGCATTAGGGGTGTTATCTCCACGGAGAGCCCTGAAGCTGGGTAAGATTCGCCGGCGTGCATGTCTTCGCCTTATCCCGTTTCCAGGCACCGGCGATGTTTTATTGGCTCCCACAATGATAAGCCATCCATTGGCATATGTCGCACCAACCACCCAACATTTGGCGCCCACCATGGGGCCAGGTGCACCGTCGTCCGGAGACCTGCTCTGGACGGGAACCCTCTTCCTTCGCAACGTGCGTAGCCAGCCTGGCTCGCCCGATGGCGCTTGCCCCGACGCGCTGCAAGACGTCGCTGACGCCTGCACGGCGAGCTGCCTCGCCGATCTTCTTGGCGAGGCTCGCATCTCTGACGAGCCCGCATCCGATGCGGGCACAGACTGCCCCGAGAGCCACCTCGTCAGCCTCCTCGACCAACTCCACGTCTCCGGTGAGCTTGCCACGGACTTGGAGTCGGTTGGCTCCACCGACCCGATGCTTGTCGACTCCGACACGGCATCCCTTGACGCCTTCCCCACCAACGTGGTGATCATCAACGACCCTCTTCCTCAAGCCGACAGCAGCGGCAGTGCCATCACCGAGGTACTGGTTATCAGCCACGGCGCCTCCTCAGGCGAAAATGCCCACGACGCTCTGCAGGCGGCGCTGCACAACTTGTCCGTCCCCGTCCCGACCGACACGGACGCCAAGACATTGGAGGCACGCGCCTCGCCCTCGTTGCGGAGGGCCAAGGGCTCGCCACCATGAGACGCCTCACCGAGGCCCACCAGCGCGAGGTTGACCGAGCCGCCTTTGGCACGCCGCCTCCCGACGGGCCGAGCCGCATCGGTATCGTCAAGAAACACGGCGCAGCCATCGCCGACATTGTGGGAGCAGACCGCCCAGTCTATGCCATGCCTCTTGAGAACTTGCGTGCCGCCCAGGCGACCACAGATGAGTTGAATGGGCTGGGGCCTGATGAGCTCCCTTACATGACCAGACGCATCCAGCAACTTATCGACGCAGCGACAGAGCGGCACGAAGCCGGCGTCCACGCCGAGAGTCCTCCCCCGCGTCGAGAGCACGACGCGACGTACCGAACACTGACCGCGGGCAACACCCGCGCGAGAAAATAAAAGGAGCCGGCTGCCAGCCGCAACCGGACTTGAATCTCCATCGAGCATGACGCCGAGGGCCGCCCTCGAGCCATGGAGTGGCGGGCAACCCTCCTCCTCCTCCATCTCGTGGGGAGAGATACCCTACCCCGCCGCCTGTCACGCACCCGACTCTTAGCGGTCGGCTGGGTCGCCGCGAAGGAGTCGACGAGAATGATGCCCGCCACCGGATCGACCGCCTTGCACGATCCTTGGCCCTGGAAGAAGAAGATGATGTCGGCACGTCTTGCTTCGGCCCCCGCATCCGCGACGAGCCCTTCCCCAAAGGGTTCTCTCTCCCAAGAGACACGCCCAAGTACAACGGCTCCGTGAAGCCGGAAGATTGGTTGATCGACTACTCCACAGCGATTAGCATCGCAAACGGCAACAGGCATGTTGCCGTAAAATATGTGCCCCTCATGCTCCAAGGCACGGCGCGCACCTGGCTTAACAGCCTCAAGCCTTACAGTGTCAACAGCTAGCTAGACTTCACTGAAGCCTTCATACGCAACTTCACCAGCACCTACAAGCGGGCTCCTAAGCCCCGACAGCTCTCCTTGTGCATCCAAGGGCCCAACGAATCGACTCGTGACTACCTCACGCGGTGGGCCGAGCTCCGCAATTCCTGCGAGGGAGTGCACGAGGTCCAAGCTATAGAGTACTTCACCGCCGGGTGCCAAGAAGGCACCCTCCTCAAGCACCGACTCCTCTGCGACGAGCCGACTACGCTTGACGAGCTACTGGTCATAGCTAATAAATACGCCATGGCCGATTCCTTGATGAAGACCGAGCTTCGAGTAGATGCCTCCAGGAAGGTGCTTTCTCCGAGTCCCAAGACGCCGGCTGGAGAATCCAGCCGACGCCCGCACCAGAACGACCACAAGTGCAAGGCTCCCCTGCCTCCTTCCACCAGTCGGCAGGTGGCCACAGTCGAAGACGAACAACCCGAAGGACGGCCCACACCCAAGAAGCAGAAGGGCGGCAGGCCCGCTTGGCAGCCGGCTTTCTCCTACGAGCAAGCACTTGATGACCCCTGCAAGTTTCACAGCGGCGCAAAGCCTTCAAACCACACGACCAGAAAATGCCATTGGCTCACTCGGATCTCCAAGGGTGAGGGGATGGCACCACCTCCGCCTGCTGGTCAGCCGCCTCCGGCTCCTCCGCAGCCGGCCGCTCGACCAGTGGTCGGGGCAGTTCAAGATGAGTACCCCGACGAGCATGCCGCCTACGTCGTCTTCACCAGCCAGCCAGAAGATCGGTGTAGCCGGCGCCGACAACACCAAGAAGTCAACGCAGTCGCCTCCAACAACCCAAAATTCATGCACTGGTCAGAAAGGCCTATTAGCTGGAGCCGGACAGATCACCCAGAGGTGATGCCGTCTCCCGGCTCCTACGCATTGGTTCTGGACGCCACCCTCGCTATGGAAAGGCGAGCCGCTTCTCCCGTGTGCTGATAGATGGTGGGAGCAGCATCAATATCCTATACCGCGACACCATGGAGAAGCTGAGCATCAAGGCAAAGCAGCTCATGCCCAGTCGGACTATGTTCCATGGCATCGTACTCGGCTTGTCCTGCTCCCCAATCGGCAAGATCAAGATAGATGTCCTCTTCGGGGACAAGGATCATTTCCGCCGAGAGGCGGTGTGGTTTGAGGTGGTGGATCTAGAGAGCCCTTACCACGCGTTGCTTGGCCGACCTGCCCTGGCCAAGTTCATGGCTGTACCCCATTACGCCTACCTCAAGATGAAGATACCAAGTTCCAAGGGCATCATCACCATAGCCGGAGACTACAAGAAATCCTCCAAGTGCGCGGCTGCCAGCAGCCGGCTGGCCGAGTCCCTTGTAATTGCTGAAGAGAAGAAGATACTGGACCGAGTCGTGGCCATGACCGGCAAGCAGCCGGCCCTGTCCCCCGACCCCAAGGAGTGTGGTGCCCAAGGTTCCTTTCAGCCGGCCAAAGAAACAAAGAGGGTACCTCGGGACCCAGATCACCCAGAAAGGTTTGCCACCATCGGGGCAAACCTGGACAGCAAATAGGAAAGCGAGCTCGCTGATTTCCTCCATGAGAATCGGGACAGTTTCGCATGGTCCCCCAAGGACATGCCGGGTGTGCCGAAGGAATTCGCCGAGCACAAGCTACATGTCCGAGAAGGTGCGAAACCAGTCAAACAGCCTCTCCGCCGACTATCGGAGGAGAAGAGAAGGATTGTGGGAGAAGAGATAGCCCGGCTTCTGGCAGCCGGCTTCATTATGGAAGTTTTCTTCCCAGAATGGCTCGCCAACTCGGTCCTCGTGCTAAAGAAAAACAACAAGTGGCGCATGTGTATAGACTACACTAGCCTCAACAAGGCTTGCCCCAAAGATCCCTTTGCCTTGCCAAGGATTGATCAAGTAATAGACTCCATAGCCGGATGCGAGCTGTTGAGCTTCTTGGATGCTTACTCAGGCTACCACCAGATAAAGTTGGATCCAGATGACCACCTGAAAACCGCCTTCATCACACTATTTGGAGCCTTCAGCTACCTGACTATGACATTCGGCTTGAGAAATGCCGGTGCCACTTTTCAGCGTTGCATGCAGAAATGCCTCCTCAAGCAGCTCGGCAGAAATGCTCACGTCTATATAGACGATATTGTGGTGAAGACGGAGAAGCGCGGCACCTTGTTGGAAGACCTCAGAGAAACATTTGAAAACTTGTGCCGATTCCAAATCAAGCTCAACCCCGAGAAATGCGTGTTCGGAGTACCAGCCGGCCAGCTCCTAGGCTTCCTGGTCTCCGAATGCGGCATCGAGTGCAACCCAATAAAGATCAAGGCCATAGAGAGAATGGAGATTCCCACCAAGCTGCGGGATGTCCAGAAGTTCACCGGATGCTTGGCTTCCCTGAACCGCTTCATCAGCCGGCTCGAAGAGAAGGCCCTCCCCCTCTACCGACTCATGAAGAAGTCCACTCATTTCGAGTGGAACGACCAGGCGGACCAAGCCTTCCACGAGCTAAAGAAGATGCTGACCACGCCGCCTGTCTTGGCGGCACCGGCTGAAAAGGAGCTCATGCTCCTTTACATTGCCGCTACTAGCCGGGTGGTCAGCACTGCCATCGTAGTCCAACGCCCAGAAGAAGGCCGGGCTCAACCGGTTCAGAGGCTGATGTATTATTTAAGCGAAGTCTTATCCACCTCGAAGCCGAACTACCCACACTACCAGAAGATGTGCTATGGTGTGTACTTCGCAGCCAAGAAGGTCAAACCCTATTTTCAAGAGCACCCTGTTACGGTCGTATGTACTGCCCTGCTTGCCAAGATCATAGGCAGCCGGGATGCTTCCGGCCGAGTGGCCAAATGGGCCATTGAGCTGCCCCCCTACGCGATCTTCTACCAGCCCCGCACCGCCATTAAGTCCTAGGCACTGGCCGACTTCCTCGTCGATTGGGCCGAAACCCAATACCTGCCACCGGCTCCTGACTCCACTCACTGGCGGATGCACTTCGATGGGTCCAAGATGCACACCGGCTTGGGAGCCGGCATCGTCCTCACCTCTCCCAAGGGCGACAAGCTCAAGTATACATTGAAAATTCATTTTGCCGCCTCCAACAATGTGGCCGAGTACGAGGCGCTCATACACGGGCTCCGACTAGCCAAAGAACTCGGCAT
The DNA here is from genome assembly GCF_003073215.2 of Triticum urartu. Classification (NCBI taxonomy): domain Eukaryota; kingdom Viridiplantae; phylum Streptophyta; class Magnoliopsida; order Poales; family Poaceae; genus Triticum; species Triticum urartu. The sequence goes on along the minus strand of NC_053028.1, from coordinate 496,223,968 downwards.
CCTCGGATCTTGTGCTATGGCGACTCGGATTTGGTGGTCCAACAGTCATTCGGTGACTGGGACGCCAAAGACGCAAACATGGCGAGCTATCGTTTCCTCGTCCAGCAAATCAGTGGATATTTTGAAGGATGTGAGTTCCTTCATGTACCACGTGCCGACAATATGCAAGCGGATGCCCTGGCATGAGTAGGATCCACCCGGCAAGCCATACCAGCCGACGTTTCTCTCCACCGACTCCTCAAGCCGTCTATCAAGCCGTCTCCAGAATCTGATTCCATCTTCGTGCCGCCTGACCCCAACGCAGTCGGATCCGACTTGGGAAACCAAGCAGGCGGCCCGGGGACTGCCATAGTCGCACCCGGCCCGGGGAATTCGGAACTCGGCCCGGGGACTACTGCAGCCGGCCCGGGGACTACATCAACACAACAGGCGATGGCCGACTCTGACCCCAACTCTTCACTACCGAGCCCACCCGCCCCTATCACAGTGGCAGTCCTGACAATAGAAGAAGTCACAGCTCCATCCTGGGCCCAGCCCATCCTCAACTTCTTAGTAAATAGAGAGCTGCCAACCGATGAGATCTCGGCAAGACAAGTTCAACGCCGAGCCGGAGCCTACACAATCTTCAACAGAGAGCTTGTTAGGCGCAGCGTCACTGGAGTCTTCCAGTGCTGCGTTGAACCAGAGAAGGGCACAGCAATCCTCAGGGACATCCACCAAGGCGAATGCGGCCACCACGCAGCCTCAAGATCACTCATCGCCAAAGCTTTTTGCCACGGATTTTTCTGGCCGACTGCCTTGGAAGACGCCAAGGAACTAGTCAAAAATTGCAAAGGGTGCCAAGTTTTCAGCTCCAAGCAACACCTACGGGCTTCTGCACTCAAGACCATCCCCCTCACCTGGCCCTTTGCCGTCTGGGGGCTGGACATGGTGGGCCCATTCAAGACGGCACGCGGCAGCATGACACATCTGCTCGTCGCTGTAGACAAATTTACCAATTGGATTGAGGCGAAGCCGATCAAAAAGCTGAATGGGCCGACTGCCGTCACATTCATCGCAGATATTATAACCCGATATGGCCTACCGCATAGCATCATCACCGACAACGACACAAATTTTGCAAAGGGAGTACTGGCACGTTTCTGCGCAACACGCGGCATCAAGCTGGACCTAGCGTCCGTTACCCACCCGCAGTCAAACGGCCAGGTCGAGCGAGAAAACGGCCTCATCCTCTCCGGCATCAAGCCCCGACTGGTCGTGCCACTAGAGCATTCGGCTGGCTGCTGGCTTGACGAGCTGACGGCCGTCCTCTAGAGTTTGCACACTACCCCAAATAGATCGACCGGCTTCACCCCTTTTTCCTTGTATATGGTGCCGAGGCCGTCATCCCAACTGACATCGTGTTCGACTCGCCTCGGGTCACCATGTACACGGAGGCGGAAGCCAAGGAAGCACGAGAAGACAGCGTCGACCTGCTGGAAGAGGGCCGGCTGTTAGCTCTCAGTCGGTCCGCCATCTATCAACAGGGTCTGCGCCACTACCACAGCCGAAAGGTCAAGCCAAGATCTTTCCAAGAGGGTGACCTTGTGCTCCGGCTGATCCAGCGAACAGCCGGCCAGCACAAGCTCTCAGCCCCTTGGGAGGGCCCCTTCATCATCAGCAGAGCTTCAGGCAACGACTCCTACTACCTAATCGACGCGCAGAAGCCGAAGGCACGCAAGAGAGACGATTCCGGCAAGGAGTCAGACCGACCGTGGAACGCCAATCTCCTCCGAAGATTTTACAGTTAAAAAGCAGTACATAGCACGCTACCTTTTGTACTAAGTACGAGACAAGGGGTGCCCCGAGGAGTACTCAGGGACTACCCTCTTTTATCTATGAAAGATGAGTATCACACATACGATTATGTTGCTACACTTGCTTTCTTCATCCGGCACCGGGTTCGACCAGTCGGCCCGGGACTCGCCGCCTCAAGTTATATCTGAAGTTCCACCTGCAGCCAGACAAGTAGTGTGCCGGCACCCAAGCCCCCTCTTGCCAAAAGTTGCAGCTCGAGGAAACGACTGTCCGATTGGCAAGAGCCAAGGGCAGGAAAGGATGCCCACGTGAAAAAACGGCTAAGGACTAACGAACTTATATAACACGAGCCGGCCTCCCACCCCGCCAGTCGACTACTAGAACAGTCGGCTGGCCGGCTTCCGGCTCACCTTGCTGCAATCTGAGAAAGCTCAAGTACTTGCCTTCCGAAAAACGACCAAGTCCTTCTCTGGCCGCAGACTGCAGAGCAGCTGTCCGGCTGGGAAGGCGGCGGCCAAGGGAAGGCGGCAAAGGAAAAAGCCAAAGGATAAAAAGCAAACATAAACGGAAGCCAAACACATGCATAATATTTACACAAAAGACCTTCGAAAGGCCAGCATTTAACATAGTCTGAATACACCCCCAGTGGGTGGAAGTGCGCAAATTTAAAGATTGTTCAAAGAAGTAACAAGCAGGAAAGGTAGGACGGCGGATCAAGCTAGGGGAGCAACAGGCGAGTGGGGCAGGTTGGCGGAGTCGGCGGTGCCGGCTGGAGGAGTGACCGGCTGGCGAGTCTCGGCATCGTTGCTAGAAGCACGATCAGGCTGAGGCGGGCTGGTCGCTTCACCATCCGGCGCAGCGTCTTCGTCATCCTCTCCCTCTTCCTCTTCGCCCTCATCACTGGAGGCAATCTCCTCCACCGAGTCCTCACCTTCGGCCAGGTTCAGCCCGAACCACTCCTCCGGCTGAGCGATGCCGGCGTCATCCACCTCAGGAGCAAAGGCGCTGGTATCGGTATACTCGGCGATCGCCGAGGCGCGTTGGAGGATAGCCGGCCGCACCACCTCCAGCTCCTCGTCAGCCTCCTGTCGCCAGGTGCTCAGCTGGTCCAAGTTCAGCCCAAGATACCAAGCCCGGACAAACTCTAGAGCCCGCCCAGCACTAGAGCGGGCCGCTGACGCCTTCCAAGCCTCGAAGCGGCCGACTGCGACCACCAGCCAGTCGGCGGTCCGACTTGGGGTGCACGAAATCACCTCGCCAGTCCAGAGGGCGGCCAGCACTTGTGCTCCGGCGCGCTGAAGACGGCGGAGCATGCGATGGGCCGGCTGCAGGCGGGCCTGAAGCCCTAGAAGCTTCTCCTCAAGTGACCGGCTGGCATTCGGCGCAATCTCGGGCCCCGCCTGCTGTTGCGTGTCACGGTAGGCCTCAATGGCTTGGGTGGCAGCGGCTGAGTAGCCGAGGAAGTAATCTGTGTAAAGGGGAAAGCAGCGACACAAAATCAAAAAATGAATCAGATAGTAGAAGGCAGGCAAGGAAGCAAACAAGAAGGCGGCCTACCGTCAATCAAGTCTTCCACCTGGCTATAGCCTTGGCTCAGCGCCTGCCTCATCTCGGCCCAGTTTGCCGCCTCGGTCTCATACTCGGCTTTGAGGGCGGCCTCGCTGTCCTGCGCCGCCTTCAGGGCCGCCCTGTGGCTCTCCTCCTGGTCGGCCAACCTCTTCGACAGGCGGTCACGCTCTTGAGCCAGGGCGGTGCACTCGACCTCCTTGGCATGAAGGGCGGTCTGGGCTCCGCTCAGCTGGCTCCTCAAGTCGGCGTTGGCCCCTGCAATATAAAGAAAGAAGTCATCAGGAAAAGATCCGACCCGACTACTCGGTAGTCGGCCCGAATCTCTGGGACTACACCCAGTGGGTGCGCTGACGCCCCCCCACTTAAAAGAAAAACGGAGCGCTTACTTCGGCTCTCGGTTAGATCAGTGGCTTTCTGATTCAACTCCTGGGCCTGGGAGTTGAAGGCGGCCGCGCGGAGGTTGTGATACTCCCGCAGAGAAGACAAGGGATGTGAGTAAGAACAAGATGGTAATCAAGCTTTCCAATAAGTTCCAAGCCGCCTGCTCAGCAGCCGCCTCGGAACTCGGGGACTACACCCAGTGGGTGCGCTGACGCGCCCCCACGGAAGAAATTAAAAGCAATCAAAGGAGCAGGAGGACTCACCCGAATAACCGACCGTGTCGTGAGAAACTCCTGGGTGTACTGCTTCAGCGCGGTGGCTTGGGCCTGAAGTCGGCTCCGGACGTCCTGCGCCGCCACATTCAGCACGGCTGTCCCGCCGACCGGCACCCACCCGGACAAGCTTTCGCTGGCCGCTTCTAGGTCCTGGGCAGACGAGCCGGCGTCCATGGTCTTCTGCGCGTCCGGCGCTGAAGTCGCCTTCCCCGCGCACCGGCGAAGCAGTGACGAGATCACAAGATCCCCTCCCATGGTCGGCTCGCCCCTAGCCGGCCGCGTTGGCGGCACTTCAGGCCGGCCTCCTCGGCCCGCTACAGTCGGCGGCGATGGCGCCGTCTCCCTCTCCATCTCCGGCTGGCCGCGGACGGCTTCCTCCAACAGGGGCACAGGGGTGTTAGGAGCCGCGGCACGGAGGGGAATGACGAACTGCGGAGGCTGGTTCTGCAGGGCCTCCGCCTCCCTCTCCGCGTTTGTGGCCTCCGCCTGGGCCTTGGCGGCTGCGACGGCTCGTGCCTCCGCCGACTTCTGCTTCGCCTCCCGGGCCGCCCTCCGCTCCTCCGCCTCCCGCTCCTCTCGCGCTTCCCGCGCGCTCCGCTCCGTCGCCTCTAGGAGGTTGGCACGGGATCTACTCGGCGCGAGTTTGAAGACCCTCCTACGGCTCCGACTATGGAGGCGGCCGGGATTCGCCCAAGGGAAAGAGGGGCCCTATTTGATAAATTGAGAAAAAGGGTTTGGAAAAACATCAACCGAAGAAGAAGAAAAAAGAAAGGCATAAGAACAGCGACACTTACGCTGAGACCGCCTGCGGCTGCTTTACCACCTTGCGGAAGCGGGCTGCCTTCGCGGCCGCCTCGTCCCGTTTGGTCGCCGCCGCGGTACTCTTGGGCTTCTTCGGCTGGCTGCCGAAGTGGGTCGATGCGGCCCGACGCTTCTGCGCGCCGCCCTGGGCAGTCGGCCCGGCGGATGGGCCCGCACCATGGTGCTTGGGCGCCGGTCGGGGGCGCGCGATGACTTCGGCCTCGTCGTCATCTGGCCAGTCCTTGAAGCCGACCCCGAGCCCGGACCCTCCTGCGTCGCCGCCTTCCCCCGCGACGTCGTCCTCCATGGCGGCCGCCCCCAGGTCTGGGTCGTCTACATCGTCCATCGTACGGTCGGGGAGGAAATGGCGTTCCACCCCTGCGGCCCCAGCTACTGGCAGAAGCATGGGGTTCTGCCAAACTAAGGCCGGATGGTCAGGAGTCGGCCACCATGAACTCGACAACGAGCAAAGAGGAAGAGAAACTTACCACCGGTGAAGGATTGGCGCGAGAGTACGGCACCTTGCCATACTGCCACTCCTCGGTGAGCTTGCAGTTGGAAATGTAGTTCACCATGTAAGACACCTTGGCGTGAGGCATCTCCTTGGTGCTTAGCCAGCACGGGTCGAAGCGACCGCTCATCTGGCAGATCATATGAGGTCGGCCCTGGAGCGGGAGCACCCGGCGCTCCACGAAGGCGGCCACCAGGTCGGCCCTAGACAGACCCTCCGACTGGATCATCACCCGGAGCCGGGCAACAGAGGCTGACCCGCCCGAAGACAGCGACCTGGACCGAAAGGACCATGAAGGCTGCCTCCTAGCCGGCGGGCCAGCTATGTAAGCCGGCAGGTTGACGAAGTCGCCTTGCGGAGCAATATTCTTCATGTAGAAGTAGGACTTCTGCCAGAGCTTCACCGACTGGATCAGCGGGATGAGCGGAAACGGGTTGTTGTCGCTCGCCCTCCGCATGGTGATGAAGGCACCACATGGGGCGGGCACGCCCGCGACGACGGTGCCGAGCTTGCACTGAAAGAAATCTCCCCACAGTTCAAGAGTGGGGAGGACGCCGAGAAAACCCTTGCACAGGGTGACGAAGGCCGACAGCAGCATCACCGCGTTGGGAGTGAGGTGATGCGGCTAGAGATGATAAAATTCAAGGAACGAGCGGAGGAACCCGCTTGCCGGCAGACCGAAGCCGCGCAGGCAGTGCGAGCGGAAGATCACCCGCTCATCCTCTTTTGGCGCCGGCGAGATCTCCCTCTCCGGCGCGAGGCGGACCCGTACGAGATCCGCGCCCGGCAACCGCCACGTCCGACGGAGGAAGTCGACGTGGTTATCATGGACGTTGGAGCTGTCCCAGGAGCTCGACAACGCCATGGGGACGGCGCGGCGGCGAGAAAGGTATGACGAAAGGAGGGCGCACGACCCAGCTGTGACGAAGCGGCGGTGAGCCAAGAAGATTGGTAGGAAGGCCGAGCGGCGGCAGGTAGCTGTCGTGACGAGAGGAGGAAGAAGAAGGAGGGGGCGGAGTGAGGGAGAGCGCGCGAGCATTTTGGCGCTCCCCTCCTCTACCCCTACTTATAGCCTCGTGCGGCGAAGCCAAGGAGGCAGGACGTGGGGGGGGGGGGATTAACTGCACCCACTCCCCCACGCCCTGCGATTATTGCGCCATTACGGCATGGGGAAACCGCCACTGGGGCGCGTGCGGTCTGTCCAGGCCGCAGAAGATCCGCGCGTGGGCCGAGGCCCTATAGTGGCGGGCCCCAGATTGCAGCGGCGTCCCATCGCGCGCGTGGGCTGGTAGGCCATTCCAGCCGGAGGATGCCACGTGGCACGCAGACGACGAGCGGTGAGTTCACAGCCGGACTCGCGCGCCGACTGGCACCTGCCTTCAAACTTCAAGATCTCTAAGAGACGGCGCGCCTAGTCGAAACCGGCTTCTGGTTCCCGGCTCCTCAAGATAGGAAGCTGACTGGGCTCCTCGACTTTTTCTGCCTCAGAGCCCAACCAGCTTCGGGGACTACTGTCGGAGTAAATGACCACGGGTAGCCTAGCCGGCTTCCCCTGCTACTTCAGAAAAATTACAGGCCGTACAAGCCTCCAAGCTTCCAAGACATGGGGCCGTCTTCCCCCAGCCAGCTACCTCTCAAGCTGGCTGCGCAAAGGCATCCCAGCCCTGAAATCCTTGAGAAACAAGACCACGAGAAGGCCGACTTCCAGAAGCCGGCCATAAAAGGGCCGACTCCCAGGAGCCGACCCCTCAGTAGGCGGCTGAGATCTTGCCCTCAGAGTCTGCACCCACATAACGGTGACAAGACGGGGCGTGGCTACAGTAAAAGCCTGCCACCCCCGAATCCCGGCGCACGCATGGCCACAGTGCACCGTACGGGGCGGCCCCACGGCAAGGGGTCAGTACGACCCGTGGGTGGCGGGCCCCTCGGTCAGGGAGATCCCGAAGGTGGCCAGGCTTCCCACAGTCGGCCAGGGGTATGGCCGGCTTCCAACAGCCGGCCAGCTCTCTCCCTTCAAGGAGGTGCTTCATTAAGGAGACAAGACAAGGTAAGGCTATAGTGATGAGCCGCCTTGCGGCGGCACTGTAGCCATGCTTACCACGACAAAGCCATCATCACCAGGGGCAAGGTAACAGTAACCAACCCCCGACAAGACCCCCGAGCGGTGGGGCCGGCCTGTCGGCCAAAGGGTCTGCGGCCGGCAGGCCCCACCAGTCGGCGGAGAAGCCAGCGGGCATAGACACAGACGGCTGGGGCCCACGCCCTGCCGGATTACCATTGTACCCCTAGGGGGTAGGCCTATATAAACCCCCCAGGGTTCCCATGCAGGGGAGATCACTCTTTGGATAGATTTTAGACGCCACAAGGAGAAGAGGAGCGGGCTAGCCTGGCCCTCCATCATCCTTGCACCTAATAGCTCAAGGAGCATTCTGTAGCAACCCACCGAGCTAGTGATCATGCGGAGACCCCGCAGAGCAGCATTAGGGGTGTTATCTCCATGGAGAGCCCTGAAGGTGGGTAAGATTTTCCGGCGTGCATGTCTTCGCCTTATCCCATTTCCAGGCACTGGCGATGTTTTATTGGCTCCCACAATGATAAGCCATCCATTGGCATATGTCGCACCAACCACCCGACATTCATCATGCTGGTTTGATTTGTGTTTGCTACTTTGATAATTTGATATGTGGGTGGATCGGTGCTTAGGTGATGTTCTTACTTGAACAAACCTTCGACTTATGATTAACCCCCTCGCCAGCATCTACAACTATGAGGAAAGTATTAAGATAAAATCTAACCATGGCATTAAACTTTTGGATCCAAATCGGTCCCTTATGAAGTAACGCATAAAGTAGGGTTTAAGATTTTGTCACTCTAGCAACCCATCATCTAATAGCTACTCCATGATGCATTCCCTTAGGCCCAATTATGGTGAAGGGCCCTATAGTCGACGTTCACATGACACCACTAAGGGAATCACAACATACATATCATCAAAATATCGAACACATATCAAGTTCACATAATTACTTGCAACATGACTTCTCCCATGACCTCAAGAATAAAAGTAACTACTCACAAATGATAATCATGCTCAAGATCATAGGGGTATTAAATAGCATAATGGATCTGAACATATAATCTTCCACCAAATGAACCATATAGTAATCAACTACAAGATGTAATCAACACTACTAGTCACCCACAGGTACCAATCTGAGGCTCTGGTACAAAGATTGAACACAAGATATAAACTAGGCTTTGAGAGGAGACGGTGATATTGAAGATGTTGATGGATATTGGCCTCCCAAAGATGAGAGGGTTGTTGGTGATGATGATGGCTTCGATTTCCCCCTTCGGGAGGGAAGTTCCCCCGACGGAATCGCTCTGCCGGAGGGCAAAAGTGCTCGTGCCTAAGTTCCGCCTCAAGACGGCGTCGCTCCGTCCTGAAAGTCATCCCCTCATTTTTTTCTAGGTCAAAATGACTTATATACAAGAAGATGGGCACCAGAGGTGGGCTGGGCTGAACCCACCAGGGCGCGCCTGGGGGCCTGGCAAGCCCTGGTGTCTTGTGCTCACCAGGTGCCCCCCTCCGGTATTTATTTGCTCCAGTATTTTTATATATTCCGAAATAATTATCCGTAAATTTTCAGCTCATTTAGATATGTGTAGAATAGGTAACTCTGACATACCTTTTTCAGGTCAAGAATTCTAGCTGTCGGCATTCTCCCTCTTTGTGTAAACCTTGCATATTATGAGAGAAAAGGCATTAGAATTACTCCATAAAGCATTATGATGCATAAAAACATTATAAATAACAGTAGGAAATCGTGATGCAAAATGGACGTATCAACTCCCCCAAGCTTAGACCTCGTTCGTCCTCAAGCAAAAAACCGATATCGAAAAACATGTCCACATGCTTAGAGAGAGAGAGAGGTGTCGATAAAAACAAAATATGGACATAGTAGCATCATCCTTATTATCATAACAACAAAGAACTTTGACATAAAACTTTATCACACAACTTTTATCATATAACTTCTCATGAACAGGTAACAATTCATCACAACATCGAAGTACAAAGCATAAACTCTATTGAAAACCAAAAAACTATATTCTCAGTCAACTTTGCAAGTCATATTTTCAGGAAGGGTCACGTACCGGAGCCTTTTGGCAAGTCCATATACTCAACCATCAATTAATCTTCTATGATTGCTAACATTCACAGCATACCCATGAGGAAAAAGTTTCAACCGGACACATAGAAAGATAGGGGCTTATAGTTTCGCCTCCCAACATATTCACCTCAAGGGTGATGTCAACAACAATAACTCATGCTCACTCATATCCGACTGGATATATGTGCCTAGATCTTTCCTCACCACACGACGCTTGCAAAAATAGAAAATAAAAGGAATAGGGAATAATACTTTGACTCTTGCATAAAAGTAAATACATAAAAGTAAAAGATAGGCCCTTCACAGAGGGAATCAGAGGTTGTCATGTGCTTTTAGGTTTGTATGCCAAATCCCTTAATGCAAAAGAACATCACGTTATATTTCCCCTTATGATAGCAACCTTTATTATGCAGCCCGTCGCTTTTACTACTTTGCCATCACAAGTTCGTACAATGCTCAATTTTCTCTTACACTAAATGACCCAACGCATTTAGAAGCATTTTTTATTTCCTTATTTCACCGATGACAACTTACTTGAAGCATCTTACTCAATCCATAGGTAGGTATGGTGGACTCTCAGAATAAGATTTTGGGTTTAAAGGGTTTTTGGATGCACAATTAGTATCTCTACTTAGTGTGAAGTTTTTGGCTAGCAAAGGTATTGAGCAAGCACCACATGTTAAAGGATCTCTAACAATATAACTTCTATGTGAATATGAACAAACATAAATCATTACGTTGGCTTCCTTGTCCAACGTCAACAATTTTGTCATATAATATTTAATGGGGGCTCACAATCATAAAAGATGTTCAAGATAGTGTATTTGCATGTGAATCTTCTATTCCCTTATTAATTCTTTCATGAATTGCATCATTGACCAATGCTATATTTGTCAACTTGCAATAAATTTTACTAGTTGTACTTTTCCTTATGTGATGTCATTACTTACCATAAGATCTTCTTCATTATTTCCTTTTCTTTTTATTGAAACAAAAAAAGAAACCAAACTCAAGCTACTCTTTATTATATATCTCGCACAGGATTACATAGATAGATAGATAGATCACTAAGCAAGCACTCGAAAATAAATCGAACTGAACTTTTATTCAACTAATTCTTAGGATAACTAAAGATCGAACTAAGATAGTGTCGGATTTTGGGTTCCGGCAAAACCCTTGAGGTTCGAACACTGGGGTGCGCACGAAGATCTCTCCCCTCTCTAGCTCGCGCATTCAACGATCTCACGGCCTAGCTTGACGGACCCAAAGAAGATGAGACACAAGATTTATACTGGTTCGGGCCACCATTGTGTTGTAATACCCTACTCCAGTGTGGTGTGGTGGATTGCCTCTTGGGCAGTGGATGAACAGTTACAAGGGAAGAACAGCCTCCCGAGGAGAGGTGTTCTTGTGCTTGGTGAGCTTGTGTGGTTGAGGATCGTCCCTCCCTGTTATAGTGGTGGCTAGTCCTATTTATAGAGGTCCTGGTCCTCTCCCCAAATATTGAGCGGGAAGGGATCCCACAATGGCCAAATTCGAAGGGAGACAACTAGTACAAGTTATCTTGACAAAAGTAGTCTTCGCCTACCAAAGGCTTTGGTGGTGACGCCGTCTTGGGCTCCACGGTGACCTCCGTCCTGCCGTCCTGCTGGTCTTGGTCTTGTTGCACCGACATGGAAACCGTTTCCTGATGCCTCGAAACTCCTCTCCTGCGCTTGCCTCCTTAACACCAAAGAGGAAACAAGGACACTGTGCGTGCTGGCGCCCACCTTGTCTTGATTGTCATGGCTTGCTTCGTTGGAACCTCACGAGGTTCGCCTTGCCTTGATCTCTCTGCCCCTCGCGAGCCAGCCTGGTGAGGCCGTCCCTGAGGAGGTCTTGCGTCGTCCGCCTCACGAGGGTCTTGAATGTTTGTTGGTGAAGATGGATCATACAGGGCCGCTGGAGGAGCCATGCTGCGGGCCGCAGGCAGGCAAGTCTGGGGACCCCCGTTCCCAGAATGCTGATAGATAGATAGCAAATAAAGTGGTGGTGATCCGATACCGGGGCACCTCCCCCAAGCTTGACAGAAGCCAAGGGGAGTGCCCATACCCGTTACTCAAGTCTCCTTTGGCGGGGAAGATGATGATGTAGTGGCCATGTTCTCCAATATATCCATAAGTACCTCCCTCAAACTTTGAATCTCTCGAAGGGCTGTATGAAGCAACTCGGTGTTCTTCTCCACTTCAGCCACAATGTTTTTATTTTCTGGTCCCCAAGAATTTGTTCCTGCATCACTTTCTCTTGGACGAGATATGTCCCAATTGGACGGTATGTGCACACGAGAGTATTCTTGAATCCATAATTATGAATCAAATTGTGAAAATTGTTTTGATGTAACATGTGTAAAGGCCTCCTTGGAGGGAGTCCTTCCTGCACATCAGGGCTCTCTTGGTTGTTTGTTGATCTTATGGCTTGATGGGGTTTAGGACGAGTGGAGATGCCGGCTAGTGTGACCCTCTCGGAAGTCGGTGGGTAAACTCTAAGAGAATTTCCTTTGCATTCCTCTATGGCAACCTCCTCAATTCCTTCTCCCCTTAACTCTGCCTGCAGCAACCAAGCTTCGTCTTCTTCATTGTTGGAGGAGGGACAAGACATGACACCTAGCTTGATAAATCTGACAGAAAAATAGCACGGAACAGGAACAAAAGATTTCTCTGCGATACGGTGGTCAATATGTTCAGGGGGCATATAAAGATTTTTTTATCTTGGGAAACAAGCAAACGAGAGGAAAATGGAGTCGGGAAGGTTCCCGAGGTGGGCACAACCCACCTGGGTGCACTAGGCAAGGCAAGCGCGCCCTGGTGTCTTGTGCCCTCCTCGGCTGCCTTCCTGGTTATTTCTTATTTTCCTAATTTTTGTAATATTCCAAAACTCACAGAAAATATTTTTGTGGATTTTTCGGAGTCCGTTTACTTACTGTATCACGTACCTCCCCTTTTTCTTATGATTTTGGAGTGTTCCTGTTTTATGTGTTCCTCTGGTGTCATGGTTTGAATAATATTGCTTTCTACATTAATAGGCGTACCGGAGATATAGTGTTTAATTCTTTGCCCATTGACCACCCTTAGATTAGTACCTTCGGCATTATTAATTTTGATAGCTCCACAGTGATAAACCTCTGCGGTCATATATGGTCCTTCCCATTTGGAAAGAAGTTTTCTTGCAAAGAATCTAAAATGATACTTGTAAAAAAGAACATATTCTCCAATTTTGAATTCCCGCTTTTGATTCTTTTATCATGCCATCTTTTAACTTTTTCTTTAAATAATTTGGCATTTTCATAAGCTTGGGTTCTCCATTCATCTAGTGATCTCATATCAAATAGCCTCTTTTCACCGGCAAGTTCGAAATCATAGTTGAGTTATTTAATTTCCCAATATGCTTTATGTTCTAACTCAAGAGGCAAATGACAAGCTTTTCCATAAACTATTTAATAAGGAGACATGCCCCTAGGATTTTTTTTATAAGTTATCCTGTAGGCCCAAAGTGCACCATCCAATTTCTTATTCCAATTCTTTCGAGACCTATTGACAGTCTTTTGTAATATTGGTTTTATTTCTCTATTGCTAAGCTCAACTTGACCACTAGATTGAGGATGATAGGGCGATGCAATTCTATGTTAACATCATATTTAGCAAGCATTTTATGGAAGCACCATGAATAAAGTGTGAACCACCATCAGTCATTAAATATCTAGGGACTCCAAACCTTGGGAAAATAGGTTCTTTTAGCATTTTAATGGAAGTGTTATGATCAACACTAGTAGTTGGAATAGCTTCTACCCACTTAGTAACATGATCAACAACAACCAAAATATGTGAATACCCATTAGAGGAAGGGAAAGGTCCCATATAATCAAAACCCCAAACATCAAATGGTTCAACATCAAGTGAATAATTCATAGGCATTTCCTGATGCTTACCAATATTACCTATCCTTTGGCATTCCCCACAAGATAAAACAAACTTACAAGCATCCTTGAAGAGAGTAGGCCAATAAAAACTAGATTGCAATACCTTGTGAGCAGTTCTATCTCCCGGATGATGCCCTCCATATGCTTCAGAGTGACATTTCCATAGGATTTGTTCATGTTCATGCTCAGGTACACAACATCTAATAATACCATCTACTCCTTTATAAAGATGTGGGCCATCCCAAAAGTAATGTCTTAAATCATAGAAGAATTTTTCTTTTGTTGGTATGTAAAACTGGGTGGTATATATTTAGCTGCAGTGTAATTAGGATAGTCAGCATACTAAGGAGTGTTATGAGAAACATTTATTGCAGCTAGTTGTTCACCAGGAAAGCTATCATCAATAGGTAGTGGGTCTTCAAGAACTACTAACCTAAACAAGTTATCAACTACGGGGTTCTCAGCTCCTTTTCTATCAGTGATATGTAAATAAAATTCTTGTAGCACGAGAACCCATCTGATGAGTCTAGGTTTAGCATCTTTCTTTTCCATAAGATATTTTATAGCAGCATGATCTGTGTGAAAAATTACCTTGGAATCAACAATATAAGATCTGAATTTATCACAAGCAAACACAATTGCTAAAAAATATTTTTGAATAGTAGCATAGTTTCGTTGGGCACCGTCTAGAGTTTTGCTAGCATAATGAATAACATTTAATTTCTTATCAACTCTTTGTCCTAGAACAGCACCAACAACATAATCACTAGCATCAAACATAATTTCAAAAGGCAAGTTCCAATCAGGTGGTTGAACAATAGGTGCAGAAGTTAAGGCTTTCTTAAGTGTTTCAAAGGCTTCTACAGAATCATCATCGAAAACAAATGAAACATCGTTTTGTAAAAGATTTGTAAGAGGCCCAGAAATTTTAGAGAAGTCTTTAATAAACCTCCTATGAAAACCAGCATGACCAAGGAAACTACGAATACCTTTAATATCTTTATGTAGCGACCAGACCTCAAATAGTCTGATCTCTGTGCATCAGTGTCATCCCTGGATCGGTAATGCTGACACGCACAGTACTTGAGGATTTATAATAGAGTAGCAATCACACACTTATTATATCGAATGTCTCAAAAAGAGAACTTATTAGAATAAATATGGCTTAAGGCCATCTAATACGATAACATCGGAAGGCTTGGAAGATAACGTGAGTCCATCAACTCCAACGACATCACTGAGTGAAAGACCAGGACCTAAGGCACCTTACTCGTCGTTTGAAAAGTCTGCAACATGAACGTTGTAGCCCAAAAATGGGTCAGCACATGGAATATGCTGGCAATGTAACACAAGAGAGTAATGAACAGAATAAAGCTATCACTACATGCATATATGGCTGGTGGAGGCTGTATGGTTAATATGTTTTGCGGAAAGCCAATTTTTCCCTACAACAAAGGAACAAATTTTTATTTAACTACTATGGTAGTTGTTAAACATTGAGAAGGTTCACCCAACTCAATCCCAATTAAGCATCATCATTAAACCGAATCAATTGTATTAAGAGTGATGAGATCCACATGATAATCCAAGAACTAGATACTCAAGATGTCCATAACCAGGGACACGGCTAACCATGATTAGTTTGTACACTCTGCAGAGGTTTGCCCACTTTTCCCCACAAGACTCGATCTCCTCCGTTGGATTTTTCGCACTACATGATGTTTGAGAAACGGATGACCAAGACATAGTCTTTCCGAAGAGGTCCCCTTCACCGATAGATAGGCCGGTACACCTACAATCCTCTACATCTGCTAGCCCATCATGGAAAGGTTTCCCACAACTTACTCAACTATGCCAGAGACCATAATGGCATGTGGCTGCACACAGAAGTTTCTAGCATGAATAATCTTATGATCCCTTTGAGCCTGGGTGGCAGTCCATAGGAGAATCACATGGTACCCCGGGATTTCCAAAAATACAAGCAACACTGGGTTCCCTAGGTTCCTCAATCCACCCAGATGTGTATTAAAGTTGCCACCTTAAGTTAACCATTAATTAACAATACTCACATCTGTCATGAATACACTCAAACCCAAACCACGTCTATGAGCATAGCATAGAAATATAAGCAACGTAGAAGTAACTCCCAAAGGTTTGGTAATAAACAGGACAATAGGTACTACCTCATCTACTTCCCATAACCCACATATTAATCAGATCCTAACCATACAATTGTTTGAGGATTGATCTAATGCAATAAAACCGGGAAGTAAAGAGGTATGATCAAAGTGTTACTTGCCTTGCTGATGATCCGTGAAACCTAGAGACTCGTAGTAACACGCTTTGCACTTCGGTTACTCTATCGCAATCAAACAAGCATACAATAAGCAATCAAGCAAAGATGCACGGGTAAAACTCAAATAAGAAGATCTAACCAGAAAGTTCGACTTAAGAACTCCGGTTTGCAAAAAATAAATCAAATCAAATGAAGCAACGAAACTCAAACTGCAAAAGAAACAAGATCCATTTACTAATATGGACTAAAGTCAAATTTTACAGTAGCAAAAACTTGTTTAAGTTGATTAAACAGAGAGAGGGCTTCGAGACAAAACTCTAGGCGCTTGAATCGCCTGATTCCGCTAAACGAGTGAAAAGTAAACTAAAACGAAAATCGGATCAGAAATCGCGATCAAAAATAATCGCGAAAAATCCGAGAAAAAGAAAAACTGACGAACTGGCTAATGAATGAACGTTTGCTGTCTGCGGCTAAACGGTGAAAATCGTTCGTTAAAACGAACGAACGAACGAATGGGCGTTTGCTAAAAAACTAAACCTGAAAAAAAAAACCGATCTAATAAAAAAACGTATCTAGGGTTTTACCGAAAAAAACCGAACCGGCAAAGGAAACCGGCGGCGGCGGCAAACTCCGGCGACGGCGGCGGGGTGGCGGGGCGGCGGCGCGGCTCCGGCGGGTCGTCGACAGGGTGGCGCGGCGCGGTGGCGGCGGGCTGGCGGGTGGCGGGGCTAGGGTTTCGGCGGGGCGGGCGACTTGGGCCTCGGCGGGGTCGCGGGCTCGGCTTATAAAGCCGCCCGGGCACAGTGTCCCGGTCGGACACGACCCGGTAAGTCGGTTGACTTTTTTTTAAATAATTCCACGCAGAAAAACGAAGAAAAGAAATACTAACCGGAGTCCAAAAATCCTGAAATAAATTTTCCCCGTCCTCTAAAAATCTACCGGAGAAGGTGAACATTTATTTGGGACTCTAATGCAATTTTGAAAAACACTTATTTTTCCTAATTCAAATAAAATAGCGATAAAACTCCGAATAAAATTCTTATTTGATTTTAATATTAAATCTCCAATATTTCTTTATGTTGAGGAAGTCATTTTATCCCCTCTCTTTTATTTTCATAAAAGAAATATTCGAAGGGAAAATAATTAAAATCAAACGATCCTCTTTTCAAAATTTGAGAAAAAACTCAAATATGAAAATAACGAAATTCCCAACTCTCTCCGTGGGTCCTTGAGTTGCGTAGAATTTCTAGGATCAAGCCAAAATGCAATAAAATATGATATGCAATGATGATCTAATGTATAACATTCCAAATTAAAAATTTGGGATGTTACACTTTAGGACATGGCACTTTCTCAAATGCATTGACTTTAGCTTTATCCACCTCAATACCTCATTCAAAAATTTTATGCCCCAAGACAATACCTTCATTAACCATAAAGTGGCACTTCTCCCAATTCAATACAAGATTACTTTTCTCACATCTCTGCAAAACTCGATCAAGGTTGCTTAAGCCATCATCAAAAGAAGTTTCATAAACGGAAAAATCATCCATGAAAACCTCAACAATCTTTTCACAAAATTCAGAGAATATAGCAGTCATACATCTTTGAATGGTACCAGGTGCATTGCATAAAACAAAAGGCATACATCCACAAGCATAAGTTCCAAAAGGGCAAGTAAAGGTGGTTTTCTCCTGATCAGGTTGTGACACAAGTATTTGAGAAAAACTAGAATATCCATCAAGAAAAAAAAAGTGTGTATGCTTAGATAGTCTTTCTAGCATTTGATCAATAAAAGGTAGAGGGTAATGATCTTTTCTAGTAGCTTTATTTAATTTTCGAAAACCAATTACCATTCTATAGCCAATAACAATTTTTTATGGAATAAGTTCATTTTTATCATTAGGAACAACAGTAATACATCCCTTCTTAGGGTCACAACGAACGAGACTTGCCCATCTACTATCAGCTATGGGATAGATTATACATGCTTCCAGAGGCTTTAATATTTCAGTTCTTACCACTTCTTCCATCTTAGGATTCAAACATTGTTGGTGATCAACAATGGGTTTAGCATCAGGTTTCATATTAATCTTGTGCTAACAGAGAGTGGGATTAATGCCCTTAAGATCAGCAAGAGTATATCTAATAGTAGCTCAGTGCTTCTTCAGAATTTTCAATAATCTTTCTTCTTCATGTCCTGAAAGGTTAGCACTAATAATAACATGATATATCTTTTTCTCATCAAGATAAGCATATTTCAAAGTGTCAGACAATTGTTTTAATTCAAACATAGGATCACCTTTAGGTGGAGGAGGACCTCCTAGAGTTTCAATAGGAAAATTGTGTTTGAGCAGAGGTCGTTGTTCAAAGAATTTTTTATCTATTTCATTTCTTTCATGCATATGCATATCATTTTCATGGTTTAGCAAATATTGTTCTAGTGGATCAGTAGGAGGCACAACAATAGAAGAAAGACCAATTATTTCATACTTACTAGATAATTCTTTGTTATGAGGTTATCTACTAAACTTGGAGAAATTAAACTCATGAGACTCATCACCAAAGCTAACACCGATAGTTTGTTTCTCACAATCTATTTTAGCATTAACGGTGTTCGAGAAAGGTCTACCAAAGATAATGGGACCAAAGTCATATTGTGGGGAACCAAGAACTAGAAAATCAGTAGGATATTTTCTTTTCCCACACAAGACTTCAACATCTCTAACAATCCCAAGTGGTGTGATGGTGTCTCTATTAGCAAGTTTAATAGTAACATCAATGTCTTCTATTTCAACAGGTGCTGTGTCATCCATAATTTCTTGGTATAATGTAAAAGGAATAGCACTCACGCTAGTACCTAAGTCACATAAAACCATGATAACAATGATCTCCTATTTTAACTGAGACAACAGGCATGCCAACAACAGGACTATGTTTATCTTTATAATCAGGTTTGACAATTCTAGAAGCTTCATCATAGAAGTAAATAACATGCCCATCAATATTTTCTACCAAGAGATCTTTAACCATAGCAACACTAGGTTATACTTTAATTTTCTTAGAAGGAATATTACTTTTGCGAACCACAGTTGAAACCTTACCATGTTCCTTTATCCTTACAAGGAAAGGTGGTTTTTCAATATAAGAAATAGGCACAACTAGATCAACATTGTAAATAATAGTTTCATCTTTAACCATGACTGGTTCTTTAATTTCTTATTTAATAGGGGGATGATATTTAAACCACTTCTCCTTAGGGAGATCAACATGAGTAGCAAAAGATTCACAAAAAGAGGCTACTATCTCAGAGTCAAGTCCATATTTAGTGCTAAACTTGTGCTTAATACCTGACTCTTTACCTTCATCAAGTTCCCAATCTTCAGAGTTGCATTTAATTCTTTCTAAAAGATCCCACCTGAATTCAATAGACTTCTTCATAAAAGAACAAGTACAAGAAGTATCAAGCATGGATTGATCATCACGAGAAAGCCGAGCATAAACATTCTGAATGATGATTTATCTTGAGAGCTCATGACCGGGGCATGAATATAACATTGACTTAAGCCTCCCCCAAGATAGAGCGATACTTTCTCCTTCATGAGGCCGAAAATTATATATATAATTCTGATCACGATGAACTAGATGCATAGGATAAAATTTTCTCGAGGTGGCAGTGGCTCCATACTGTAAACGTGATGAAACTTTGTCTCTATTTTTTTCTCGTGGAAACAAAATTTATAGGCTTGGAATTACGTTAGATGGCTGCTTGCGGGACCCACAAGGCATCAGGGTAGGCGCGCCTTGTTGCCTTGTGAGCAACTAGTGGCCCCCCTCCGGTGGATCTTCCTTCCAGTATTTTTTATATATTCAACAAAAATCTCGACAAAGTTTCTTCTGATTCCGAGAACTTTTATTTCTCCACAAAAAACAACACCATGGTAGTTCTGCTAAAAACAGTGTCAGTTCGGGTTAGTTTCATTCGAATCATGCAAATTAGGCTCCAAGATAAGAGCAAAAGCGTTTGGAAAAGTAGATACGATGGAGACATATCAATCACCACCCTTCACATCATGAAATATACCAGTATGTGACTTGAGTGAATAGAGGGGGATTGGGAGAGGAAAGCACCTTTGAGTCCTTTAAAGATTCATCTTGATCATCATCCAAAATGACCTTAACCATTAAATGTTTGTGGGAATTGCCTTCATAGTCCTTCATGTAGTTATACTTGACCACCTTTTCATTCTTGTTGACGAGGTTCAATTGGGCTACACCCGCAACACCAAAAACATCATATGAGTCATAAGCCTTATGTCGGGGTACACAAACAGGGGTGTATGTTTCCCCCTGACTTGTACACGGACAGGCCAGCCTCAGGCACAGCGGCAAGAATGCAAGCAGCCTCGAGAAGACCAAGACAAGTTGAAGGAACAAGATATTACTAAGGGGAAAACCTCCCTTGCCGGGCAGGCGAGCCTGGTCAAGTCGAGGCCCCCCCAAGGACAAGTCACAAGACCTTCCCGGCAAGGGTTGCTGGGACGCTGGTGGCCTGCTTCCCCGCCAAGGATCCACCGCTCCACCTCACAGCGACGCAAGTCATCCATCGATGCGTTCTCGAGCCCCCAAGTGATTAAGTGGCTGTCATTTGGCACGTGGCAGCCATTTCTGAGGAAGATCACCCCTAAATGACACCCGTCCACGGCCGTGTCACGCAAGCAGACGAGAAGGTGGTTGAATGGCACGGCAAGGCTTGCCGGGCTACATCCATGATGTGACACTAAGTGGTGCATTTAATGTGCCTTATCCTGTCTGCAGAGTTAGGTATGATAGCACTGTGGCTATCTAATCACTGGATAATGCTGTTTTGCCATTGTGGTAACCACTTGACCTATAAAAGGAGGTCCGAGGCAACCTTAGAAAGGATTCGGACCCTTGTACACCCATACACGCGTAGTTGCTCTCCCCGAGGCGACCTTGCCGGGCTTGAGCACTGTGTCTCCACCACGGCCCTCTCATCAATCAACCAAAGCAGGAGTAGGGTTTTATGCCTCGTGGTGGCCCGAACCTTGGTAAAAACCACCCGTGCCACCGCTACTATGCTGCTCGACGGCCTTCGCTCTTTGTGCAACTTGCCCTTCCCCCTTGCCGAACCATAAGGGGCCGATGACCCATAGGTGATCGTGTTCGACCATGATATTTTTGGCGCGCCAGGTAGGGGGAAGCGCTTGCGCGGATCCAAGGTCATAAGCAGCGTGTCAATCTTCATCACCATCTTCTTCATCAACGGTTCATCATCCATGGTGCCCAAGAAAAAGTGTGGCACAATAGTTTGAGAAGGAAGCGACATCGCTCCTTCATCCATCCCGCTCGATTCCCGTCACTCATCTCCGCCGCGGCTGTAGCTACAGTGGAAGGAGTGGATGACGGCGGCACGACGACCATGGAAAGCTCGAATAGCATGACCACCATGCGACCCCATTCGGGAAAAAGGGCAAGGTGATAAGGTACATGGTTTCTTCCTCCACCACCTTCACTTGTTAACGATCGAGCCACACCGGGTTTTAGCGTCGTCAACGTCGATAAGCCCGCGCGAAACTCAGTCCATTATTTTCCCTGCTAAGGGAAAATCCTGAGTAGAGCATGGGTGCAAATCCGTTGGTTGACGCCCCGGCAAGCACGCTCCGACAAGGTCGTCCGTTTCAGCATGACTCTCATGCCAGCTGCCTTAAGATCATGAAAAGTGTAAGGAGAAGGAGGGAGAAACCGGCCTTACCTTGCACCATATTTTGTTGCCCACGAGAGATCCGTGATCCCTTCCGGCCATTGCTGGGGATCCGAAAACAACATGTGAAGCGCCATCCTCCGAAGGCACGCGGACGTTACGAATGACCACAATCATAGAAGGAGGGAAGCGTGGACGAAAGCTAAGTTCACATGTCACAGATCTTTTCTCTCTAGAGCCCGCATTTGCTTATCCCTCGGATAACCAGGGTGTTTCGTATGGAGAAATCTTTTGTGTGATGGCACCTTGATGGATTTGTCTGCGCCCCCGCTCTGTTTCAAGCCTGCTCACAAAGCGGGCGGTTATGTCAAAGACTCCTAAGGAAAAACCTATCGGGGCATGTCTTTGCTAGCTGAATGCAAAGGACCCATTCCTCATAGCAATCACGGTAGCATGCTACTGGCAGGCAACCAAGACACATGAAAGGAAACCAACCATACGAACATCCATGGATAAAACACAAGAGGGATAGCATGCATTTGAAATTAATTAAGCATCAGTTCAGTATGAGCAAGAGTAGTAGCGGATCTAAACACAAGACATGCATAATGTTTTGTTACAGGGAAACACAGCAACGTGGATGATTCAGGGCCATGCTTGTCGGCCTTATGAAGCCCTCGGGACGGAGATGACCTTGTCTGTGCAGGGGGAAACCTTCTCCTCGGCAGTGGAAACATCCGCGCCTGACGGCAGCCTCCTGAAGCCATCAGCGAGGTTGAAATCCGGGTGATGGTAGGTGATGTTGCTCAGGACCATGAAGAGGGTGTTACGGGCAAGCTTCCAAGATTCGCTTGTGAAACGAGCAGCTCTTCCCTCCTCGTGTGACTTTATTCCTTTAATCAAGTCGTTGAAGAAGAGCCCTAGCTTGACGCTTGGGACCTCATGCGTGCCAGTCAAGAAGACTGGTCCATCCATGCCCATTGTTGCAATATGGGTAGTGAGGTGCTCGGCAATGTCGACGAGGCTCTTGATCCAGAGGTCGACCTGCTCGGATTGGTTCGCCAGCTTGTCCTCTGCAAACTTTCGGAGGATTCTTGCGTTGTCCAAGTCCTACATCAGCTGCTTCTCACGAACCCCGCCAGACTCGATCATGCTCTCCAAAGTGCCGAGCCTTGCCTTCATGTCGGTGATGGTGCCATTGGCAGTCTCAAAATCTTGGCTCTTGGAGGAGAGCTGTGATTGCGCTTCCTTTAGGAGAATTCAAGCTTTCTGACCTTCCTCCTTGAGAGCCACGACTTCTTTGGCAGTCCCAGCAAGGTCCTCCATCAGCTTAGCCACCTGTTGATCAAGATCAGCCTTGACAATGGATGCAACAACAAGGTCATCAGCAACTTTCTTCAACTAAGCGACGGAATTAGTGGAGAGCGCATCGAGGGCCACTTTGTGCTTGTCCTCCAGCTCCTTTGTGCGTTGCTGGACAAGGGCCTCCAGTTCCTTGTCCTTGCTGCAAAGGGCGGCCACGAGCTTCTCCTCCCGGGAGGAGATGTCCTTCTCCCTGGCGTTCAAGAGCGTTCTGCGCTCTGCCAGGCGGGCCTCCTGGGCAGCTACGCCCTCCTTCACCATGAAAATCATCTCCTATTGCCACAAAGGACCTGGAATTGCTTGAAATGCCACTCGCGCAACTCGCCACCCTTGTCCCTTAGCTTCTGGTCCATGCTGTTGGCAGAATTGCATTGCTCCTTGAGTGCCTGCCACTTCTGGTCGTACCAGTTCTGCATTTCTTTGATGCCTACTGCCACAGACTCCAGGAAGGACAGGTCCACGACTATATTGACAGAGTCATTGACTTCCCCAACTTTCTGGGACAAGGGCGCCATAATACGTTGGATTTCCTCATCAAGCTCCGCGCTCACTACTGCCGAAGAACCGGGGGCTCCGAGGCCAGGTTGGGCAAGCACCAACGCCAATTGGCTTGAAGCTGGTTGCGGGGTCCCAGCCGAGGTGCCAAACGAGGGAAGAGGGCTCATGGTTTGAAGGGGGATTTTCTCTTCAACCATCACCCCCGATCTTGACGCACTGCCCGGGGTCTTCTCTGCTTCCTTCGGGGGCACACCGGCAGCATGTTCCTCCTCCAAGAACTCGGGCTTCTTGGCCAATGATATTGCAAGCAAAGGCAACAAGCAATAATGAGGAGGCAGAAGCGTTGAAGGACCAGGAACTTAAAAAAAGAGTTACCGGGAGTCGTTTTCCATGGAAGATCTTCAGCTTCCCTGGCAACATCAGTTGTCAGGGCGTGGACACCACCGCCTTCCTCGGTAACCATGGTGTCGACCTAGGCAGACCCTTCTGTGGGAGCCCTTGTCGGGGATCCCTCAACTCGATCGGTGGGTGGAGTGGGCCCCTCCTGGACGGCCTCGCCTTGAGTTTTCTCCCCATCCACTTTGACTGGGGAGGTGGGGTGCTCTTCTGCGCCACCTCTGGCGGGTGAAGCCAGTCCCATGCCTCCGTGCCGGGGCCTGGGCTGGGGGCTTGTCGCTGGATCATTCGTGCTGCTTCCCGCTAAGCCTATGCCTTTCGAGGACCCCACTGGCTCCACATGCCTAAGCCGTTTGACCCGTGGACGAGGTTCTGCTCCTACTCCTCTTCCCTGTCGGATGCAACAAACAAGATTGAATCAGCGAGCCAACAAGCACACAAAACTTCAACAAAAGAAGAAGTTGTTTTCCTTACTCTGAATCAATAAGCATGGAGCTCAGCGCGAACTCCATGGGCGGTGAAGGTGCTCTGTTCCTCTTTAGGGTCGAAGGGGCAGTGCTTCCCGACAACTTTAAGACCCACTGAGGCGTAGGGGGCTCCAGCAAGGATGAGCTACGCGAGGAACTCGAATCAGATGGGGAGCAGGAGGCAACTCCCGTGACTGCCTATCGCTTGGCGGGAGGGGTCTTGGTCTCAGGGAGGCGAGAAGAATACCAGCGCACTATATCTGGCTTGTCCCTCTTGGAGGCGATTTTCTTTACCTTCCTGGCGGCAGGCGCAGGAGCAGGAGCCACTGTTCCCCGACTAGCCACCCACCTACGGGGGTGCTGATCCAAGACTGGTTCGGGGGTTTGTGGGCCTGCTACAAGCCATTCTTCCTTGGGTTGCCCCGCCTCCTCGACTCCGTCCTCTTCCTGGGCCTCGGCTACCGCAACATATAAAGCTTCAATCTTGGCAGGCCCACCCTCAGCAAGATCACCTTCGGCAGGCTTGTCCCTGCCAGGGTTGTCCCCGACAACCCCTTCTATGGCATGCGCCTCACTCCTGCCGCGGGAGGAGCCTTCGCCCTCGGCCTCCTCTTCCTCTTCTTCCTCCACTCTTCCGGACTTTGCCTTTTTAGCAGCCCGGAATGCCTTGTCCTCAATCCGCCTCTTGATGAACTCCATCTCTACATTGGAGGTATGCTTGAACATGTTATTCTCCACCCTGGTAGCCCTTTCCACCAAGTTGGAAGCCCACTCGAGCTCCGCGTCAAGTTTGGGTAGTTGCCAGTCGCTTGCAAGCTCGTAAGCATTGTAGTCGGGCATCCACTTCAAGATCTGGTCCAGGACGGAGTTGACATTCAGCGGAACAATCCTTCCCGGCAACTTGAATGGCCTGAGAATGCCAAATAGTTGTTAACATAGCCAGGCATGGCTATAAACCAACAAGTTGTTAGTCAGGCCTGGATACATTCGCATCCTGTCTGCAGCATCTCCATACCACCAGGCAAACATGTCCCTTTTTTGAAGTGCCGCAATACGACGACGGAGGAAATCGGCTCCTACATGTTCAATGGTTAGCCCGGCAGCCATGAGATGGGCAATTCTATTCAGTGCTGGGCGGAGCCTGTCGTCAGTAAGGCCCAACTCCTTCCAGTAATTGCCTCCATCTGCGCCTGGCAATACTCTGGAGCTTCCTCATCCTGGATACAGCACCAGTCCGCCCTCCACTCCTCCCATCTGTCGCGCTGTTGATCGAGAAGGTAATCCCAAGTTTCCCTCTTCTCCCGGGGGATCCAGCTTACGTTTCCAGATGGTGGGCTTTGTTTTCCACCCGCGGGACGAAGAAGTGCCTGAACAGATCCACATTGGGGGCAACTCCAACGAAGTTCTCGCACAAATGGGAAAAAATCACCATGCACGCCATTGCATTTGGCATAAAATCCAGGAGGTGGAATCCATAGATTACCATCATCGCTTCAAAGAATTTTGAAAGGGGGGATGGGCAGAGGCCACAGAGGAAATACACGCAGAAAAATCGGTATGAATCCCACAGATCCTTTTTTTCCCTCCGGCGGGACCTTGGGCGCACCATGCCCCTTTGGAACTTTCCTCCCCCACATGTATCCATACCTTGTGACCAAGGCGTCACTGCCCAAATTCGACGGGAAGATGACCACATCTCCCCTTCGCTTCTTATCCAGCTCCGGTCCTCTCTTCTTGTTCCCCTCCGCGGTCACCTCCTTCGGAGTGGTCGCCCGCTTCCACTTGGCAGTGGCAGTTTTGTTTCCCATCCTCGCAAACTATGGAAAAGACAGAAGAGGGAAGACTGGTTGGGGAATCAGAGGCAACTGTGGGCATGAGGTCAGCCGCTTAGCTTGAGGAAGAAGATGATGGGGGAGAAGCGGATGCGAATGAGCAGTGCCCTTTCATGTTTTTTCCTTTTAAGAGGAACGAACATGGGGGGAGTTGCGGCTCTTTGATATTCCCTCTCAGAAAGCTACCATTTTACATTAACTGCTATAGTCCCACGACCCCACGACCTGCGATAATTACGCGGAGTGGACGTTGGATTGACTGGTCATCATGAAAAATCGCTCCACGTGGAGCACCTCCTCGACACATGTCCGTGCACCATTTTTGGGCCTAACCCAACGTGTCTGGCGACATGTATGGCTTAGGCCCAGGGTCTTCTGTCGGGGTACACAAACACGGGCGTATGTTTCCCCTAACTTGTGCACAGATAGGCCAGCCTCAGTCACGACAGCAAGAATGCAAGCAGTATCGAGATGACCAAGACAAGCTGAAGGCTTCGGCCGTCATCTTGACATCACGGACCCATCAGAGAACATGGAGATGATGGCTTCGTCCGTCACCTTCGGGATCTTGAGGCGAACATTGTTGAAGCGCTGGATGTACTTCTAGAGGGTCTCTCCTGGTTGTTGCTTGACGCGACACAGGTCTCCCGCGGCTGGGGGGTGGTCGCGAGTGCCCTGGAAATTGGCGATGAAGTGGTTGTGCGTCTCGTCCCAAGAGGAAATCGAGCCTGGAGGCAGGTTCAGGAGCCAGGAGCAGGCGCCACCCTTGAGGGCCATGGGAAACTAGTTCGTCATGACATTCTCGTCGCCGTTGGCTGCCTCCATGCTTAGATCGTAGAGCGACAGGAACTCCGCGGGGTCAGGGGTGCCGTTGTAGCGAGGAGGCAGATCTGGCTTGAACTTGCCCGGCCAAGCGATGCTACGCAGCTCGGGGGTGAAGGCGCGGTAGCCGGCCGTGGTCACCAGGGCCTGCCTTGGAGGTGGAACTTGGTCTTGGCACCCGCGCGCCGCTACGGCAAGCGGCGTGGGGCCTTGCTATAGCAAACGATCCTAGCGTAGCGGTGCGAGGAGTGGCAAAGCGTTCTCTTGCGGTCAAAGGAATTCTTGACAGCTTCTTTCTTCACGCGCGGGCGCCGGACGTGGTGGGTCGCGTCGTGGAGCCGCGCGCCTTGGCTCTAGGCACCGTCTTGGTGCAGAGGTGGTGGAGGTGCTTCGTGAGCTACGTCGCCCGTGGCTGGCGGAGGGTGAGGCAGAGAGTGGGACGGTGCAGGGGAGCCCCCTGTGGCGTGGACAAGCTCGGCGATGCGGTCAAGCCAGTCCTCGTAGAGGTCATCGACTGGGCGGTAGCGCAGGTGCTCGTGCGCCATGAGGAGGGCGGCCCGTGCGTCCGTGGGAACGTGACGAGCATGAGACGACGAACCAGTGGGAGTCAGTGATGGAGTGGCGGTGCAGCCGTCCTGTCGCACCGAGGGGTGCAACAAGGATGCTTGCTGATCGTTCCCCGCCAGCCCGGTGGTGGCGTTGGCGGCGGGCGAGGGAGAGCGACGGGGTGGCCCGCCGACAGGGGCCGTCTGAGCAACGCGGGTGGCGAGGGCAGCCCGGCGCTCGGCGCGGGCGCGGCGTGCGTCCGCCATGAAGACGATGAAGTGACGTGATGCGAAGCGACGGAAGGGAAGCTTCGGCGCACCCCTACTTGGCGCGCCAAATGTCGGATCACGGATTCCGGCAAAACCCTTAAGGTTCGAACACTGGGGTGCGCGTGAAGATTTCCCCCCTACCGATCCATGTCCTAACTCAGCTAAGATCTTACGAACTAACTCGACGAACTCGCAACACAAAGGACACAAGACTTATACTAGTTTGGGCCACCGTTGTGGTGTAATACCCTACTCCAATGTGGTGGTGGTGGATTGCCTCTTGGGCTAAGGATGAACAGTACATGGGGAAGAACAACCTCCCGAGGAGAGGTGTTCTTGTGCTTGGTGGATGTGATTGTGGGGATGAACTAATTCTAGTCTAAGATCCCCCATAGATATGGTGGTGGCTAGTCCTATTTATAGAGGCCCTGGTCCTCTCCCCAAATATTGAGCGGGAAGGGAGCCAACAATAGCCAATTTTAAAGGGGACAGCTTGTACAGCTTATCCTGACAAAAGTGGTCTTTGCTTGCAAAAGGCTCTGGTGGTGACGCCACCTTGGGCTCCATGGTGACCTCTATCTTGCCGTCCTGCTGGTCTTGGTCTCGTTGCACCGATATGGAAACCTTTTCTTGATGCCTCGGTACTCCGCGCCTGTGCTTGCCCCCTTAGCACCAAAGAAGAAACAAGGGCGCTGCACGCGCTGGCACCCGCCTGGCCTTGGTCGTCATGGTTCACGTCACTAGAACCTCGCGAGGTTTGCCTGGCCTTGAACTCTCCGCCCCTCATGAGCCAGCCTGGTGAGGCCACTCCTAAGGAGGTCTTGTGTCATCCGCCTTGCGAGGCTTGGCCCCTCGCGAGGGTCTTGAATGTCTTGTTGATGAAGATGGGCCGTACATGCCTGCTAGCAAAGCCACACCGTGGGCCGCAGGCAGGCAAGTCTGGGGACCCCCGTTCCCACAACGCCGACAAAAGACCTCATGGGGTAAATAGGAGTGGTCTTCTGCTTCTGAATCCCCCTCAGAACAGTTATCTTCCTCTTGATTACGATCCGAAATGGGTGGAGGGGGGCTGCCTTTGCGCCCACCATGCATGAAATTTTATTGCCACAAAGCTCGTCTCTTTTGCTCTACATGTTCAGTTCCATTGTGTACAATAACTGACATGCATAGGAATAAAACATAGTGAGATTATGTAAGGAGTGCATGCACAAATCTAGAGTGATGGTAGCAAACTGTGGATAGACCCAAAAACAATGATAGCAGGAAGATAATAGCTTTAGTTAAAAAATACAGATAATGGCTCCTTTAATGTTTGTTTGCACCCAACATGAAAATCATAGTAGACACCCGAGATTAACCAGATAGTAGATAGATAGTACTGATTGCTGCCCCAATATGTACCCCACAACCATATAAAAACTCAAGTTTCTGCATAAGTTTGGACCTGACTCGGAGTCTAATAGGTGAACACGGTGATAAAGTAGCATGTCATCATATTAAGCGATGCATAACGTAAGCAGACACGGAAGAGTGCGACCTCTCTTGAGGACCCGTGTAGTCCTCAAGGTCATCTGCTCAGTTGATGATGGTAATGTAGTTGTCATGGCCGCCGGCGATGGGGAAGAAGATCTGAGGCGGTGAAAGACATTCTGGAGAGCGGATCCCTGCTGTGGTGAACCCTTCCGTCGTTGGAGCAGCTGAACTGGGGTGGAACACAGCACCGCAGTAGCAGGACAAACCACACAAGGTTTTCTTTGACACATATCTGTAACAGAAGTAATTGTGTAAGGGATTGTTTGAATTCGAGGATTCTAACATGCAGGGATAGGAAATAGACAGGAATAGGATAGGAATGCACGTGCAGAACATGGAATTTAAAAACATGGGATTTCTGCCAATCTGGGTGTTTGGTTCACAAGAATTGGAAGATCACAGGATGCAAAGAAGCATGGTGAGATTAAGTCAAACCACAAGAAGATGTACGGTTACAATGCTATTATGCTACTATCTCTTAGTCTTGTGCTTCATGAATAGGAATTTGAAAAGGAGGACAACTGGGAATTACAATTCCTATGGGTTTTCTTTCTAGGAGACACTAAAGGAACAAATCCTACAGTTTTCCTTTGCTCCATTCCTTTGCACCAAATTCATGAAAAGTAGTACCATAGGAAACTTTCCAATTCCTATGTTTTTCATTCACTTTTCCTTTCAAGCACTGGCGATTCTAGTAGGCAGGCTTGAGCAAAGAAAAGGCTACACTAAAAAATGTTTCTGTGCTACTTCTATTACTTTGGACCCAGGCCACTACCATACTAGCTCAACTCCCAGGGCCATCGACAAATGCACAGCTCAAATGCGCGGAGATAAATAATGATGGCGTTCAAGAGAGTCCATCACGGATAGCTAAGTTGCGTGGTACCTCACTGCTTGTCATATAGTAGGATAAAATAATCGTATTTCCCGTTACTCTGTGTGCTCAGTGCACAATATATATATATATATATATAACATGTTGAGTAAAAAAGATATGCAACAAGTGTACAACCTCTTTGGCGAAGCCATGTCGATCTCATCATGATTGGGTTGGCCGGTGAGGATGCTCCGGCTGACTTGGCTGTCGGAGGAGGGGAAGAAGATCTTAGGCGTCTGGAGATGGAGCCCGAGGTACTACTCCGTTGTGATGGAGGGTTTCATCGTTGGAGCAGCTCCGGTGAGTTGTACGACACCGAGGCTGAAGCAGGACAAGAGAGACAACGTTAATCTGAGTGGAATTCTAATAGCATCTCCAATAGATGATGTAAGATACATAACCATAAAGTGCTAGATGTAAAATACATCAGCCGCTCATCTCTGAACTTAACTGTCAAAACTGAATTTAACTGTCAAAACTGAACTTGACTGTCGAAACTGAATTTTACTGTCGAAACTGAGCGCACTAGAGGTGAGGCTACATGTCAGTCGACTGACTTTTTCATCATCTCTGGTCAGTCGATTTTGCAGCCGTTGGATACGAAATCAAGGGCCTGCAGTTCATCTTCAACCTCCACCCCCCTGAGCCGCTAGGCACCACCGGCAAAACAGCCGTCCGCGGCCGGCGGTGCACCGCCCCGCCCGCCCCGAAAACACTCCCCACCGCCGGTCCGCCGCCGCCCCGGCCATCCCTCTAGGCCCCCCCGTTCCGAGCTTTTTCTCCGGCGATCCCCACACCACCGCCCCACCACCGCCAGCGACCACCGCCCCCACCCTGAACCCTAAGATAGATAGTGGGGTACCTCTCCGACGAGCCCCCCTCCCGCTACGGCTGGTTCTTCCTTAACTCGGGCGAGCCTCCCCACCCCCTGAAAATCGACTGACCCAAAAGTAGATTCAGTCAACTGAAGTGTAGCTAAATTGGAGCAGCATCGCAAGCAAGAGCAAGAGCGAGAGCAGCAAGTGAGCAAGAGCAAGAGCAGACAAGGCAGGGGACCGAGAGCAAGAGCAGAGCAGCAGCGTGAGCGAGAGCTAAAGCAGCAGCAGCTCCTACTGATGTGGACGTCGCCGCCGAGGGAGCGACACCGTGGAGGAAGTGGCCGATGATGCCGCCAGGGATGGAGCCGCACCGTGTCGGCTCGGGACCGAGCACCGGCAGCACCGTGAGATCGAATCAAGAAGAAAATGCGGCGATTAGTGTGCAACCTCTTTGGTGGCACCGATTAGGCCGCAGCTTCATCCGAGGAAACAGTGATGATGATGCTCTTCCGGTGGTGCAGGTGAAGACGGCGGTGTGGGAATGGAGGTGGCGCGAAAGACGAGGGGAACATCGGGGCAGCTCCTTGGAGGTGCAGGACGGGTTTGCTGAACTGGCGGGATGCCCAGATTGATGACGGATCCTCATCCGGTATGGTGGATGAGGGACGTCGGCGTGTTGTTGTGGACGACGTCGTCGGGGAAGAGGCTCCGGCTGGGTGGCGGACGGAGGAGGGTGTGGGGCTTCGCGGGTTTTCCCGGCCTCGGTGTATGAATGGGTGGGTGGATGGGATGGGAGTGGGGAACCATGTCTTAGGGACGCGCTTGTCCGAAATGTGGGGTAAGTTACGAAAGTACCCCCACCAATTTGAGGCGGTTCTTTCGGTTCAGGGGTACCACGGGCATTTCACGTATCGGGATTTCACAGGAGGTGGGAGTTTTCGCGCGCGTTGTAATTTCGGAATAGCAAGGCGTGGGTTGAGATGGTGGGAGTTGTCGGAGCACAACGATACAAAGATATATCTTAAATATTTCGGGCTAACAAGGCGCGGGTTGAAGAGGCGGGAGTTTCGCAGCACGATAGACAGAGATGCTAGCTTGAATTTTCGGCATAACAAGGCGCGTCTTGAAATTGCGGAAGAACAAGCTTAACGTGTAGCCCAAAAAAGACAATTTGCACCTCAACATGCACAACACACACACAAACACCATTTAGACTAGAGTAAGGTACACGTGCATTGCACGCATGAGATTTGGCAACCAAATTATGAATAAATACCACATTATAGCATGCAAGCTTTGAGTCATATATGCATGATGTAGATGTTCGTTTAATTCTTATAGTTCATTTCATTCAAAATCATCTAGTTTTTATAAGAACGCTAATCTATTTTAAGATTCATGGAATTGTGCGTTGTAAGGCATAAAGTAAAAACAGATCATGTAGAAAAACATTTGGGAAATTCTGATACAGAAGATTCTTGAACAAAGAAGAAGTGCTTGTGTTTTGAGGTTTGTGCATTATGCTTAAGTTCAACCATAGAGTCATCTAGATTGTACATGTGGCAAAATCTGGTGGAATCTAGATGATATCCAACGGCCTGTAGTGCTCAAATTTGCCAGCTCTGCACCATCGGATTGGCCTCATCCAACGACCATCTTTCAAAATTAAAGTTATCCGCACACTATATAAAAAATATAAAATATTATATATAGGGGTATAGATATAGACATGTGATGCGAAAGCCACCCATCATCTCCAATTAGAATAGTGTGTCTATGCACGGATGCAATGTGGCCAAACGATGTCTGCCATCGGTATCTCAAACTCAAACCAGTCTGACCTTGTTCAATGTGTATACATTACAGCATGCTCGTTTCCAAACTACACCATGCAGATCTTCGTTATATTCATGCATGCATGGGTTTCAAACATCATGATCTCTTATTCAAATATTTGAATTCAATTTTACATTGATTATGACCTCACCTAGTCTTTTACACCCACACATTGGTCTTCTCTTTATAATTATACCACTAACTTTTTCTCATGCATGCATGCACACGCACTACGAGTCGGCATTATCCATCGCACACATGCAATGTTTTTCTTCAGGTCAGTCTCCCATGAAGGCACACACACACACACATCCCCCTCTCCAACATATAGGGCATTCTTTATCTCTCACGTGCATGCGCAACGATCGATGTTCCTCTATGTGTGTGTGTGTATAGCTAGCTTTCATAGTTTTCTACATAAACCGATCAATCTATATATCTAGTGAGGTCTCACCCTCTTTCCCATGTCCACATCGATCAATCTATACCTCTCTATATAGGATTACATATATAGCTAATACACCCACATTAATTATATATCCAACGCCCCCTCTCATCATCCATGCCTTACGCTTCATCTCTCAGACGCACGCACAATGGCGAAGACAAGGGGCAGCAAGGCCCCCCTAACATCACTATATATCGAGGCTAATATGAATGTGATCATTAGACAATTGCCGGTAAAAATGGTTTAAGTTGATGAATTGGCCCTCCTCGTAAAGGATTAGCAATGCTTGGCCCCCTAGCTCATGGGATATTTTCATGGCTCCGCCACTGCGCAACAGCGCACGTTCTCGCCCCCTCTCTCTAAATATTGATCTCGTAGTTGTGCACTCCTTCATAGTCTCCCTCCACTCGTCCCCTCGCAGCATCTTCTAGCCCCCACCGGATTTTGCCACATGTACAATCTAGCAGACTCCATGGTTGAACTTAAGAATAATGCACAAATCTCAAAACAACAGTGGTTCTCCTTTGTTCTAGAATCTTCCGTATCATAACTGCCCAAACTTTTTTTCTAGTTGAATTGCCATTATTTGTTTTTACTTTATGCTTTACAACACACAATTCCATGAATCATAAAATAGATTAAGGGCTTCTTTGATTCAAAGGATTCTCAAAGGAATTTTGGAGGATTCTAATCCTTAGGAATTTTTCCTATCTTGGTTGTTTGATTCATAGGATTGTAAACCATAGGAATTTTTCCATATGATTCATTTGCACTAGATTTCATAGGAAACATCCCATCCACTCACACCTCTTTGAAAGAATTCTGCATTTTTTATGCATAATCAAACACTCGTACAATCCTGTAGGATTCAAGAGGACATTCCACTCTAATCCCACGTTCTTCCTATTCCCGCATTTTGGAAATCCTACGAATCAAAGAGGCCCTAGGTTGTTTAGAAAAACTAATTGATTTTGAATGAGATGAACTATAAGAATTAAACGAAGGTCTACATCAGGCATATATGACTCAGAGCTTACATGCTATAGTGTGGTATTTATTCATAATTTGGTTGCAAAATCTGACGCGTGCAATGCACGTGTACCTTACTAGTACTTCGAGTTTGTGCAAAACACAATGGCACGCTACATAGTGTCTCTCTTACAGTTCATGAAGCCACGTGGCACATGTGGAGGCGTTGTCGCGACATCCTTGTGTGGATTGATCACAGTGACGTGCTGCTGGTTCCAGAAGAATGTACTCGTCCTCCCTGAGCAACAATGGTGGTACATGCACGAAGCGAAGATGTGCGTGCACGCCACGCATGCACTCATTCCCTCGCACGCACATGCGGGTACACAGGCAGACGCAATTTTGTACCAAGATCCACCCCATGTGATAATTTGACGCGTGTAAAGTCCTTCACTTCATTGATGGTCAATTAATACAGCGCATGCAAATTGAGTGGACGTGAGGGAGGAAGAAAGACATTACTACTCCACTGCGCGCATACGAGTAGTTAAATCATGGGTTGCTAGTAGTACTTCCATTGGTCTCCTTCATATTTTGTGCCAATTTTTGACAGTAACATAATATTTACGCATCTGAGCAGTGTAGTCTACTTGAAATTTATGTTCCACTAAACTCATCGGGAGCCATTTCGGGCCTCGAAACCAAAACCCATCAATTTATCTTTACCTTGTTCCCATCACATTCGAAAGTACTAGTGCTACAATTAAGTGCAAGCCTGCTCACACCTACTAGTACGTACCAAACCTGAACGTGTTCCCACTATGCAGGTATTAGTACTAGTGCTAGTACTTAGGTTATAAAAAGGGGAACTACCTAACCGAAAATACTCTACCTTTCCTCCTCATAAGTGCTTCTTCTTTGGCCGTCCTTGCCATGTCCGGTGCGCAGAGCTCTAGGTCGAGAACTACTCGTAACAAGGGAGCGGCAACCAAGGTTGCGAAAGAAAAGAGAGGGCTCGTCGCCACGCAGAGACCTAGAAAGATCTCTCACAGACTGGCGATGGCTCCCAGGAGCGCCCTAGTCGCGGAGGCGAACATGCCAAGGGGGCAGCACTGGAATCGTTATCCCTCGACGGCATGCCCGATCAGCTCAATAAGCACCTCAATAAGCAGAAGGAGTTCATCCATGGCTTGGTGGAGCTGCTGAAGGAGAGCCTCGACGACATGCCCGCCGAGCTCAGTAAGCAGGGGTAGTTGACCGCCGGCTTGGTGATACTGCTGAAGAAGAGCATTGCCTTGGAGAAGAAGGCGACCGGTGAAATCCTGCAATGTCAGGAGGACAAGGTGAAGCTCTACCATGAGCTTGACCTGCTGAAGGAGAAGAACACCGGCTAGAAGAAGATGCTGCAGGCCCTCGTCATGGACAGAAGGAGGAGTTGGCCAAGCTCCGCATCGAGCACCCGTCTGCTGTCAAGGTACGTAATGCGGCCGTGGAACAGATGATGAAGGCTCGCATCAAGAAAAGAAATCCCGCGTCATGGACAGAATGAAGAAGATGGCAGAGGAGACGCACAAGGAGATGGAGGTCGTGGAGGCGATGAAGAAGCAGTTAGGACTCCGCGATAAATTAGATCATTTGGGGTGATAATCTTCCTTCTTCTTTTGCTCCTGTGTTCCGCTGCACGTGTCACGTTCTCTGCGAGGCATGAATAGAATAATGCTAACAATGAGATGACTAGCAAATCAGATCATTTTTTATCGCCATATGGCACGGGGCTGCTGTGTTTCGTGCTCCTCCGTCGTACTAGTACTACTCTAGTGGAGAACTTTAGTATACTGCACGGTTCTTTGCTCCTCCTTAGGTCGTCGGCACATTTATACGAGTAGTCAAATCACAAGGCCCCGCCTTCCAGCAGTAATGAGCCATCAAATCACAAAGGCCCTCGCCTCTCGTGAAAAGGCCCAAGCTAGACTGCCACGCCCTCTAGCCTTTTAACAAATGTATACATTTGTACAGTAGTAGTATCGATGGATTGCGCCATGGAGTAAAACTAACAAGATGAAATTAAAGAAAAAAGGTGGTACATATAGAGAGTGCTCGTCGCCAAATTATGCATATACTATATAACACCACCCACTATGAAGGTACTAGTAACATAGACTAGTAACTAGTCTATGTTACTCTCCACTATGACCAGCGAAAGTCGAGGCGCGGATACCAACGAGGGCCTGGTTGTGTCTATACTTGGACAAATCACCCGACTGCATGCGCACCAGGCAGACGAAGCTCGTGTCGTGTTGGTGCCGTGTGCGGCCCGCACATTAACCAAAACCTCGCGCCTCCATCTTAGCCTCCACGTTTTAAACCTCTCAATCTCAAGGCCAAGGAGCAATGTGAAACCTATGATAGAGCCAATCGGATGGTTGAGAACACCACAATTCGTAGCTACAAATGTGTGTGTGAGAGAGGACGAGTGCATGCATGCACCTCTTCTCAGAGTACAAGTGTATGTGGGTGGCATCGACCTAGGGAGCAGTGATGGTGCGTGCGAGAAGTCCCGACAGATAGGTGTAATGCGTCTGAAAAAAAGACCAGTCTATAGCTCGCGACGAGGTCGAACGCCAAGCGTAATATATGTATTCGATGTTGCCAGTTTTTGCACGTACATAGTAGTAGAAAAAGAACTAGTACCATGGCATATGCTACACCACGACCGAGAAAATGTGCCGACGTTACGTCATCCAGGAATAGTGCCGCACTTTAAAACTAGAACCGTCAATAAATATTGAGTGCGTCTCGTCACATTCCAAATTACTACTACTACCACGCTATATTTAATTGCAAACCTGTTCACACTGACCACAACCTAAACGGTTTCCCACTTAGGAGCGTATTAGTAGTACTCGGTTATAAATACTACTATGCTAAGATGACTGCACATTCCTCCTCAACTCCTCATCCACAATCAAGTCAATCAAGCCATAGCCAGCGTGAGTTCTGGGTCGAGAGATTTCCACCAGGGAGAGGTGAGCATGGAAGAGGAAGCACGAGAGATGTCCCGCCTCGCCGCGAAAGCAGCCGACATGTCCAGCCACGCAGCAGTAGCAGCACAGAGGTCCCGCTGCGCTGCCGAAGCAGCACGGGGGTCCCGCCACACCATCGATGTAGCAGACTGGTTCGGCCATGCCGCGGAAGCAGCAGATGTCCTCCCACACCGCCGAAGCAACACGGAGGTCGCGCCACGCCACGGCGGCCTGGGAAAATTTCTCACGGGCAGGCGAGGACTCTTACAGGCGCATGCATGCGATGGTCCATAGCCAGATGGATCAGATCTCCGGCTGGGCGAGGTTGCTAGACGAGGCTACCGGTGTCATCCAGCAACTAGGGGAGGGCAATGCGAAGCTCCGGGGCAAGCATGACCTGCTGAGGGCGAAGATCGCCGGAAGGGCGAAGCAGGAGGAGGAGACCGCTGCCTTGTTGTAGAGAACGGGCGTCATCATCAAGAAACTTATGGACGAGAATGCCATGCTCCGCATCGAGCGCAACAGGCTGGTGGAGGAATCCATGGATGCTGCCAAGCAATGTATTAAGGACATGAAACTAATGAAAGAGATCATTTCCCGCTGCGAGAACTAGTCTCCGTGACCTGCAGCGCATAAAGAAAGTAGAGATCAGTGAGCCAGATCGTTGTATGCGTCTTCCTTCTTCTTTTGCCCTTGTGTATTTCGGGCATAGCCACATGTGGCTTTTTAATTATCTTCCTAATTATGTAAGACAATTATTATCCACTCTCGTCGTCCTTATATATATTCATCAGTCTTGCTATAAGTCGCAGTAGATGCTATATAGGTCCGTCGGATCTTACATCAAGATTCGTGCAAAAATTTCTTTTCATATTTTTTCTCTTAAATCTCAGTCGAGTGAGACATTGCCACGCCATTAAACAGAGGTTCGGGCGCCATTAATGGAGACCTTGGGAGAGAGGTGGACGACAGATGGAGGTCAAAGGGCTCGCACGTGTCCCATACTCAAATAGCTACCCTGCACGGCGCCTCCTAGCTAATAAAAAAAGGGGATGCATGGCGGCATGTAAATGGTAAATAGAACGCCCACGGTTTCAATAATACTTGTGTTTCCGATTGTAACGTGACATCACTTGTTCCAAAATGACTTTGTTGATTGTTAATGTGTGCGCCTTCGCAAATCGGACAACAAAATTACCACAGCATGTTGGTGCCATGTCATGACACCAAGCCAAGTTTCATGATTTTCATGCGTGTTTCAGATTTACAGGAATTAAAAAACCAAGTTTCTCAATGTTTCTAGCCGAGCCATG
The DNA here is from genome assembly GCF_003073215.2 of Triticum urartu. Lineage (NCBI taxonomy): Eukaryota > Viridiplantae > Streptophyta > Magnoliopsida > Poales > Poaceae > Triticum > Triticum urartu. Next base: position 496,185,474 of record NC_053028.1, on the reverse strand, counting down.
ACGCCCAGATGTTTGCATTTCATTCCCATTTCTGGCATGGGACCTAGAAATTTACCCGAGGACACACATGTGATTTTTCAACCAGATTTGGTGCACTGGAGCATGTGCTTGTATTTAAAATTTGAATTATGCACACAAAGGTGACACGTTCCCTCTCAGAACCACGAGTCTTCTTGAGAGAAGCTCTAGTTTGCAAGAAACTTATACCAAAACTTGTTCCTATTCTGCAAATTTTTTTACCATAGCATGGTAGTACCATGACATGACACCATGCCAAGTTTCATGATTTTCAGGCGTGTTTTGGATTTACAAGAATTTTAAAACCAAGCTTCTCAAAGTTCTCAGCCGAACCACGATGCCCAGATGTTTGAATTTCATTCCCATTTCTTGCATGGGAACTAGAAATTCACCCGAGGGCACACATGTGATTTTTCAATCAACTTTGGTGCACGGGAGCATGTGCTTGTAGTTCAAATTTGAATTATGCACATTAAATGACCAGAAACTCAATTAATGTATAAAAAAGGCCAAACAAACCCGGAATAATTCCAGAATTTAACAGGGCACTCATATAGTTCTATGTTGCCTGTGTAAAGAAAATCTGGGGGAGGCAGCGTATATTGTTTCGCACACAAAGGTATAAAGAAATAAAGAAATTAGCATACCTATTTAATTCTTGGGTTCTTATTATTTATGCCACTAGTTGTGTATCACTACTCAGTTTTGCCATTAGAAGTTACAACTACTCAAAAAATGCCATCGATCCGTGAGATGCTTGCTCAAAAATGCAATTAGATATCTAAAAAATGCCATCGTTAAGTTAGATGTTTGCTCAGAAATGCTATTAGACATTGTTATTTTCACGTCAAACCCGTTGACCATGTTACATGACAAAAATAAGCTGATTCTCACAATGATAAGTTAATGGTATCCAGCACAACACATCCCCCAAATAAAACTAAGCACCCTGGAATTCTTTGACAAAACTAAGCACCCTGAAATTCTTTGACAACTAAACTACTGGCTATATGGTGTTGGCCATATATATTGTACGTATATAATTTAAAGAAACGAGTGGTAGTACTATACCAACTAAAAGATGAAATGTACGAAATATAACGAGAAGAAACATAACATAGTTCTGCTGGGGGCTCAGCACAACGCACCCCTCAAATAAAACTAAGCACGCCTGAAATTAAACTAAGCAACTAATCCGATAGACACTGCAATAGAACCACCATGAGCAATGACACTGCCACCTTACTCGGGCTCCTCATCCACGTCCTTGACTTTGTCCTTGTCCCTCTTCCTCTTGGCTGATGCTTCTTTGCTTGAATCGCACACTTGGCTCTTTCTCTTCATCCAACCCTTGTAGATATTGAAACAAAGGTAGCCATCCATTGCAGCGTAGTGGATGTGGTCTATATCAAGTACATTCCACTCCCATGCAAGATGAAACTTGAACGGAGGTTTCTTCAATGTATCGTACGAAGGATGAACCATGGCTCCTGCCAGGGTCAACATTGAAGGCTGATCACAGGAGGGCACCAGCCCTTTCTTCCGGAGGTCGAAGGGGTTGCCTACAACGAGGCCTTTCCGATCCAGGACATCCCCGTCGTTCCTAAAGTCTACAATAACGACTTTGAATCAGTCATCCTTGAGGAAATTCTTAAAATCCTGGCACTCAACGTCGGCATGGCATATGTGGTAGACCAAGCATAAGTCATGGACGCAAACTTGGATCACAGCCGGCTACTTCTTCTCTGCCTCCTTTAGATTCTTCTCGCTTTCCAGGACTGTGGTGTACTCAACATCTAGCCCAGCGACCCACTCATCATTTGAGTTTTCGAACGTGCATTTGAAGCAAGCAAGGAATTCTTTGACCTTTGCAGAAGAATGGGTGTAGATGACGTAGAACTCATCGCCGGTGATGGTTCTAACCATGTACTCACCGCCGATCATGGAGATTTGGGACACCATGGATTTGGGAGGAGGGTTAGGATTAGTGGAACTGCCGTAATGTGAAAGGATGGGACGTGTCAGGAATATACCCCGCGGTGTGACCCGACCAAAAATATGACCCAGCCGGACTTGGCGGTTTACTTGAGACCCGGCTGACACTTGGCAATTCACTGGTGACCCGCCTTGACCTGGCGGTTTACAAGCGACCCGCCTGAACATTATGACTCACTCGTGACCCGGCGGGCAGGTCAGATGGATGACAAGGCCCAAGTCCCAGAAGGCCGGTTCATGTTAATGGTGGGCCGGTTTATGAGGAAAGCACAAGGAATATTCTCCTACAAAGTAAGTAAGCAAGACTAGGACTCCACTTGTAATAGAGTAATCCGAGTCCTACTAGGACTAGTCATGTAAACCGCCCTTCAACATATATAAGGAGGGGCAGGGCTCCCCAAGAGGGACAGAAAATAATAGCTAAGGCTAGACACAACTAGAGGAGAGCCGGCTTATGCGGCGTCTCCCTCATGAGCATAATGAGACCTAGCCACAAACAGCATCTGGGTTGTCACCGGATGATGTTTCCCTGGGCCCGAAACTGTCTAAATCCTTGTCTTGTGTGTTGATCCGCCTTGCGTCTCTCATCCCAATCAACCCCTCTCAAGCTACCGCATAGATGTGTTGGCCTCATGACTAAGTCCTCACACTAGGGCATCTGCCGTGACAAATCCACGACAGGACGACTAGGGGCGGTTTATCGATTGTAAAAATGTCGAGTGGGGGGCGCGTGCGAATGGCAGGGTAGTGGCTTGCCTGGTGGATAAATGGATTCATGCACAGTACTATGGGGGCCCAATTAGATGTCATGTCTACTCGACACCCAATTAAATGGTTTTCCATTCTCCCATGCTACGGGCTTCCGAGAGCCCTTGGATCTGAGATCGAACGGTTGCATGGCGTGATTCTAGACCTATGGGTGAACATCCTATCCTGGAGGGTTATTCTGCAAATTTTCAGCAACTTAGCATGCGACCATTTGATCTCAGATCCAAGGGCTGCCAGCAGCCCGTATCATGGTCGCACCTACCACGACCGTCACCTCGCTTGCGCGGTCTCTCCCTTGGAGATTTAACATGGTGCATTAGGCTATCTGATGTTGGCATGTCATACATAGTCATCACTTAGTCACTCAATACAAACAGAGGTTAGCTACAAGGTTGGTTATAGAGTTTTTTTGTTTTACTCTCTCTATCTCTTCTTCGTAGTATTATTGCATTTTGCCAGGAGTGACTCTCTTCCAATGAAATGGTGGTTTAGATGAGGTGCTATGGGCATTAAATGGCTTAGCAACTGATCCCCAAATGCATAAGTTGCTTAGTTTTTTTTGTTGCTAAGTTGCTTCATCTAGGTGACACGGCGCTTATCCACCGATTTCTTCCTGGTTCACCCAAACTAGTCTTCTCTTCTTATTAACTTGCCACATTACTTTATGCCTATGTGCAGGTTTAGCACACCTGTAGGATCAAGTACATAAGTGGGCTATAACCGCTTTACATGGCATTTTTCCATATGGGGGGAAAGAGCCAAGGAAAAAGTGAGGAGTGGGCTCTCAAGCAAGGAGCCAAGCCTCTACATGGTGGAGAGCATCGGGAAAGGCACCTGTATGGAAGGTGGTCAGGAATCGGGAGACTCACCGGTTCATAGCGCCGCAATTAAAAATGATAATGGCAAGTCAAATCACTCGGGCCCCACCTGTCCAGCAGTAACTCACTGTCAAATTACACAGCCCTACGTTTGCAGCAGCCTACTCCCTCATCTTCTCGCGTCTCTATCGAACCAACTAGGCGAAACTGCCCTGCCTACCATGTGGGAAAAGCCCCGCCCTGGACTTTGAAATAGTATAGTATACTAATTTTGTATCCATGGGTTGCGCCATGGAGCAAAGCCTCAAGAAACGGTGGTACACATGTACGGAGTATACAGCACGCCCGTCGCGTTCGCGTCGCACCCTAGACGGTGGGTCGGTCTGGCACGCTGCTCTTTGAATGGAACGCGCGCCATATTGCATTTGCACACACATGTGGGACCGCAATTGAGAGCCGACCATAGGCACACTCCCCGGCCCCACAAGTCGGGTTAGTTAATAGAAGAGAGAGATGAGCGATAGTATTACTGGAGAAGTGTTGTAGGAGTACATACGTTGGTACCTGGATGATCCCTGCAAGACACGGAAGATCAGTTCGTCCATGCATGTGACCAGACTCCAGCAGACAAGCCTGGATTGGCTATCGTCTACATATCATGTAGGCTGTGTTGTATAGGGCTATATAGTTCTGGTGAGAAATCTAAAAAAAGGTTTCTTGTCATCTCGGAAAATTAGGTGTCATGTGCTTCGGATCACTGCGAGGGTTAAACATCGACAACTAAGTTGGGCTAGTCATTGGGGGCACATGCATGAAGACTACTCGGCTACCATCTAGGTCAAGCCATCTACGTTAATTAGGACATCTATCGACGGACCCCTTTTCTACGAGTTTATCTTTAATTTGAACTTTGATCCTCGTCTAGTTTGTCTGCCGGGATTCATCTTGTCTCCTTTAGGCAGTGATGTTATGATTTCTTGTCATGTGGCATTTTTTCGTGTAATATGTTATAATCCGGTGCTTCAGATCAAAATGACGACAACTGTGCCTCCGGGGCACGTGCATGAAGACTTCTCGACAATCATTGCCAAGGTCAAGCCGGCTCCGGCAGGTAGACAAAAGAAAACTAGTACTCCACTATATAGGCAGGAGCCTCCGCGCTCGCTTGCTAGTGTTTCTCTCTTCACACTGTCTCGTCCTCTCCAGATCTAAACACGACAGCGGTGGCTACACTCTCTCTCTCTACTCATCGCTGGTCACAGATCCAGCCGGATCCTCTCCGCTGGGGAAAGGTGAGAAGGTGCAAACGTTCACGCGTTCGTCCTCGGTGACGGCTCTTACCCACTGCCGGCGCGTCCCGATCAGCGTGCCTTGCTGTTCTCTCCCAAGCATCGCTGGCGACGGAGGGCCTCCCACCCCTTCTTCCTCGCTGCCGTAGTGTGGGCAGATCCGGCCTCCCGCCGCCCACCTAGCAACATCCCGGCGACCCTCAGGTATAATTTCCTTCGAAACCGGCCTTGCTCTACTTCCCGAGCTCCTGACATCGTTGCATTTGTATCTTTTACTATTTCTTAGCCCCCCTCGTGTAGATAGGATCGATCAGCTATTCGAAAACCACCTAATTTTTTACTGTTAAGAGGTAAAACTAGTTCATGCACTCGAATCTAGTAGTACTTGGTTCAAACAAGGAAGAAAGGGGGTGGGTGGGGAAGATTTGTTACCTGAATCTAGGACTTGGTCGAAAGAGGAAATAATGGGGGCGAAAAGTAGCAGAGACTGGCTATCCAACTGGTCTCTAGGTCTAATGGGGAAAATAAAGGGAACGTAGTACAAACTCAATATAAACCCGATCTATTGGTTGAAAAAGGAAAGAAAGTGAGGACTGGGGGACAAGTCAACAGAGTAAGTCCAGCACTAGATTTGCTAGCCTCACACAGTATAAGGTGGCTATATACCGAACAAAAATGGGACAACCGGATATCTCTTTCTGATGTTTGTTGCCCCGACCCACTCTTATGTAATGACACTGGTAAAATGTAGCAGTTGCACCATTAAAAGTAAGGACACATTAACCAATGTTGTTTTCAATGTAATGCCTCCAGTAATATGAATCAATGGCACTTTTTTCATGTCCTGCAATGTTTTAAATAGCGGGCTATGGCATATAGCGGCGACCCTTAAAAACAGCTATAGCGTAGCGAGGCTATAGCGGCAAATTGTACATGAAATCATTTAGAGGCAACATGCTCAAACAGTTATAGCGGAGCAATAGCGGGGCTATAGCCGGCTATTTAAAACTATGTGTCCTGCTAAATTTCCCATTAAGATAAGTTGCTTCTTTTCGTTAGAGATGCAACTATCCTGGTCCGCCTACTCTCCCGTGCCCAAATACCGACTCTGTAGCAGCTGTTAATGTAATATTGCTGGTAAAATGAAGCAATGGAACCATTAAAGTAATGTCGTATTTAACGATTGTCATAGTTAATCCTAATGCCCACACTAATATCTAGCAATGCTGCTAGAAATTGCTACTGTCCTTGTATGATTGCCATTCAGATAAGGAACATGCTTTTTTCATTTGATGCATGTTTCATCACTTGTTAGTCACCCTCCTTTCCACCTTTTTTGTGCAAACAGAGATATACATTTGACGCTTGATCTTAGTTGAACTGCACAAATGATATCCAAATTATAGTTGAACATTCCAGTTGCTTCACGACCAACCTTGATGTTGGTCAATTTTATTGCAACTAATGAAGAAGAAGCTCTGTGGGTTTCGTTTTCTGATGGAAATGGAAACGGGGCTGGAGCCCTTTTCTTGGAAAAAAAGAAGCTACTAGCTCATGGGACATTGCTTCATTTTAGGTGAACTGCACCAAAAGGTCCCATGAATTGAATCATCCATGCTGGTGACTGGTGTCATCCCTTCTACGATAGCGTTGACTGTAGATATGGTTCCCATCACAAGGTATGTTCCTTTTTGGTCTGACCGTTTGCCAAAGCTCCTGCATGTTGATCCTGCTCTTGTGCTACTGTTTTGGCACTGCCATGATAAAGCAGTAATGTTATTATTTTGCACCTTAATCTAGTGGCACTATTAATTTGAGGCAATGTTTTGGCACCGCTAGTGCCACTGTTTTTATATATCGAAAGAGGGGGTTCCCTCTGATTTCATTAAAGAAACCCAACCATAGAGAACCATTATCTGACAACATCTCAGTGTAGGTAGTTATGCAACTACTACTAGAACGGACTGAGTACTAGCAGGAGACAAGTTCGCCACATAAGCCAGGCAGGTAGGGGGATGTAGCACCAGCTCGACCAAGTTTGGATTACAACCCAAATGCTACCACAGAAACATCAGGGGGAAGATAGGGACTGAAAGAGCCAGCTTCAGCATCCCAGTCTAAGCACCCCCGGCCTTCATCCTTGCGACGCACGGTACACCTTGTTTGCCACCTGCTCGACCCTAATGTCACTGATAAAATAAAGTAATAATACAGTTAAAATAGAGCGAGTGTCCTCTCTATCATTTCATTTCAAATGTAGATAAAGAAAGTGCTTCTCTTTGTTAATGTATGTTTCATCAACTAGTCCCATTGTTAATGTTTAAGCATTTCTGCAAACTGGGGTGCTTAATTTTAGTTGATCTGCACAAAAATAGAGATTTGAATGTCTCAAGGCCCCTCCTTGTACTACCATTGTACATTGATGTTCATCACTGGCAGAAGGTGTATCGGGGAGACTTGGGACGATTTCCAGTATGAGGCGTGGCGTACCGTATGAGGCGTCGCAGGGCCCATCTCGCCCTCGCAGCATGGCATACTATGATACTATCGCAATATTTTCTTCTATTTATTTTGCGTGTTTCATCAACTAGTGCCACTATAATGTAATAACACTTTTTCATTATTTGTGCAAACAGGGTTATCCAGCTGCATTTTGGTGGAACTGCACAAATGTACGGATGGAACCAGCATATATGCAAAGTGTGAGGTGTGCTAAGTAAAAATTACCGACACCAACCATGCTTCATGCACGTGTTGGCATCCACCACCACCACCAGTGGGATGTGTGGCGCTCTCTGTGGACGGATCTTTCTCGGCAGCAAACCCTCTAACCAAATACTAGTAGCTTATATTGGCAGTTTTCTAGGGAGTACTCCTTTCTGAAAGAAGCACCAATCTATTTTTCTTTATTTGTACACAGTGTCACAACTTTGACCCAAAGGTCCAGAGCTATTTAAGGGTGATTGGCGTAGTACTCAGAGACTGATTGTAAGCACGATTTTCATTAGCTGTCACACTGATTGTAAGCATGAGCAGGTGGAAGATTAGGTTAGTGCGAAGCTTACCTTAAACCCTACCGCCACCGTTGAAACGAGGCGAGCGTTTAGGGAACCATGGAGAACGGCGGGGAAGCGACGTCGCGCCATCCGGTCTCCTCTTGCGGTGGGAGAACGAATACTCCTGTGGCTCCGGCTGGCTTTGCACCCTCACGAACGACACACCGTACTCGATCGATTTGTTATCCTATAGGTGCTCGACCTTCGACCTGTACGCCCACTACCACTGCCTGACTTTCGCCTCGGGCGAATCTGTCTGCTCCATCGCCCAGAGGGGATACTCAATGAACTCAAAGGACTGCGGTGTGACTGCCACGGAGGAGTACATGTACATTGCCACCCTCATCACCGTCGTCTCTCTCTTTCGCATACATTGCCACATGGCCCTATACTGTCCTCAAAATATCCCACTCATTGTCAAACCAAGTAAGGATCTCCTTCAACCTGGCTAACTTTGCTTGGTCGCCGGCGGCGATCTGCCTGATTCGCTGCTGCATCCTCTCCATAAATGTCCTTCTGAGTGGTCCGGTGCTAGCTTTGGAAGATGGGAGGAGAGACGGTGGTCTTGCAATAGAGAAGAGGGAGAGGTGAGACGGTGGTTTTGGAATGGAAATGATGGAGAGGAGAGGAGGTGGTTTTGCAATGGAGAAGAGGGAGAGGCGACACGGTGGTTTTCGAATGGAGATGATGGAGAGGAGAGGAGGTGGTTTTGCAATGGAGAAGAGGGAGAGGCGAGATGGTGGTTTTTGAATGGAGTTGATGGACAGGAGAGGAGGTGGTTTTGCAATGGAGAAGAGGGAGAGGAGCATGAGGCGGCGATTTAGGATTGGACGAGAGGGTCGGCGCACTGTGACTGGATCAAAATCAAAATCAATTTACCCTTCAATTAAGAAAGCGACCCCACATTAACTAGTCTCCCTTTTATTCTGGGTCATAATTAACCATGATTTTCACAAATAAAATATATGTTATACATTGCAAAAATAATATAATTGGAAAGTACATTCAGATACGAACCAAATGATACAATTTTTGGTGACATGCATTCACATTTTGCTTGTCAAATACAGTACGTGGTCAAACTTTGACCCAAAATACGCAAAACAAAAAAATACTTCCAAGACCAGCGTCGCTCTTCCGCTCTTCTCCTCTTAAACCACCGCCGCTCCTCTCCTGTTCCAATCTAAATCCAGCGCCGCTCCTCTCCTCTTCCATTTCAAAACCATCGCCCCTCCTCTCCTATTCCAATCCAAAACCAGCGTCGCTCCTCTCCCGTTCTAATCCAAAACCAGCGCTGCTCCTCTCCTCTTCCATTCAAAAACCACCGCCGGTGAGTGAAGGTGCTGTGGAGAAGTAGATCGATGGAGGAGTACAACCGATACGTGAGGATCGCTGACGGCGATCCTGTGAAGCTAGCTAGGATGTTGGAGATAGTCTTGGTTTAACAACAACGACCAACTAGCGGCGACGGCAACATCCATGGCCAAATATCTGCAACAGAGCGAAAAGGCGGCGATACTCCCGGAGGGAGTCGCACGGGAGTACATAGAGCTGCTCCTCTGGGCCATGGAGCAAACAGATTCACCGAATCCGGTCGTGAGGGAGCGGTGCTGGGAGTACCGATCCCATATGGAGTATCCACCAGAGATTGAAGGATCGAGCATCTACAGGGTGCCGTTTGTCAGGGTGTCGTGCCAGAGTGAGCCGGTGGAGTCTTCGTCGACCGAACCCAACTGGAAGAGGAGAAAAACTGTTGGCCCAACGACGCTTCCATGCCATCCTCTCCCTCGCCGTTCACGTCGTCTCACGGGGCGGCTGTCCGCCGTCGAGGAATGGGAGGGACTGCCCCCCCCCCCCCAGTGCAATTGTCGAGCAGGTTGTGAATTTTCAGGAGGAGCTTAGGGTTGTTAGTATTTGCAGGTTGTGAATTGTGTTTTGTGTTGTGTCTTTTGAGAGTACTTTCAGATATGAATGTCTTTTGAATTTCAGATTTGCAGTATTGAGCATATGAAGTATTTTATGAATTCTAGAGATCTATTTTTAGCACTTAAAAAATGTAGTTTCATAGGAGTATAAAAACGCAGACAATGTGGTTCTCAGAGAAGAAACTGCAAGTTTCAGTTTCAGATAAGAAACTCCAAGTTCAGTTTTAGATAAGAAACTACAACTTTCAGAGGCAAAGCATTTATATTAAAACGGCCTTTAAAAACAGTGTTAACATCATGTTGGAAGTTTTATTCATGGTCGAAACTGGAACTACCAGCCAGTTAACATCATGCTGATCAACATTCACGCATAGCACATCGTCATATGATGCACAGTCAAAAAGATATGCTATTTTCAAAATGCCCACACAATGTCGAGTGTGCGAAAAACAGAGAAAACGAGGGACAAAGTTTTGGCAAATGTTGGACGTGGTGTGCGCAGATGACAATTGGGACCCACATGTCAATAAAGGCAGAGGCAAAAAATGGAGATATTTTCTCTACACAGGTGGAATCGAACCCGAGCGGAACAGTTGTCGGGTAGTGTCATTCGGCCACTAGGCTAGTTCAGTTGTTTCGTTACTAATAAGGCACTTCCTCTGGTGGTGATCTCCTCCTGCGCCTTTGTGCGCTCGCCGCAACACCGCTGTCTGCCGTTGTGAACATGCTGAACAAACGAGAGGAATTTGGAGAGGACTATACGTGGAGAGGTGGACAGTCGGGACCCCCCCCCAGGTCTATGACCGTACGCAAGCAGGTGCCTCACGGGTTTGTCAACATAATTACATTTTTAGGTGCTCCTCCTAATGCTATGCTGACGTTGGGGCTCACGGGTTTGTCAACATAATTACATTTTTAGGTACTTCCTCCTAATGCTATGCTGACATTGGGGCCCACGGGTTTGTCAACATAATTACATTTTTAGGTGCTTCAACGTAGTTACTATCTCTACTCTTATACAAAACGAAGTTGGTGATGATGGTGTGCCTGCCATCCTGCAATATAGGTCGTCTGATTTATATCTGATAGATAGGAAGGAAACAATGGCAATTTTGCAAAAAGATACCCACACCCCTCTCCAGATTTGCAAATAAGGCCTTCCCTCGTTCATCCTTTTATCCCACAAGATAAACTACTCATACAAATGCATCTTGATGCGTGCAACGCATGGGCATCTTGCTAGTAGGAGATAAATTCACAACGAAGCCAGGAAGCTGGCAGGTATCATTTATTATCAGTGGGGCAGCAAGTATCAACTGGGTTTTGGGCTGCCCCGTCTAGGCTTTCTTTTTTAACAAGCGCAGCCCACGACCTCGGATGGGAGGTCCATATGCCTGTTTGTATTTTCTTGAGGGCCATCATGTATCGTCCGGCCTATGGACCTCCCATCCGAGGTTTTATTTTTCATGAAACATCGGCAACCCAATTTATGTACCTTTTTTGAAGAAAACGTAGAGGTCTGTTCTATTTTTCCATATAAGAATAGGAATGCCTAGTCCAACTTATGTTTCCTTCTAATTATGTTATATATATTTAAAATATTATATATGTTATTATATATTATTTTTATTGTCATCATATATTTAACAGATACTTACATATGTAAGAAAACAATATCCCACATCTTATTAACTTATAAAAATAATTTCTTAAATTTAAAATCCTGGATTTTTTTGCCAACGAAAATCCTGGTGATTGTTTACAAAAGCTTGGTAAGATTTAAAGACCAATGTAATAATAAATCACTTATTATTCAAATATATATATAACAAAATGCTCAATCCCTGTTTATTTTTTGATAACATTGCTGCGCCCACCCCAACATTATAATTATAATCAGTCCAGCAAAAAAGTGTATTTCGAGAAAGTGCATATGGCATGTAATTTTTTTAGGAAAAACATAAATGGGACGCATGGACGCTACATTATTTGTTCACCCAGCCCAGCTAATGAATTGTAATTCAAAAGAAAAGAGAGATCAAATTGACTGTAAATTATACCCCGCAAAAAAAGACTGTAAATTCTGAAAAAATGGGTTGAATACGTGCCACATTTTTGGAGGCTAAAATAAGGGCCAATAGTTCGAAGCCAATGCAAGTTGTTGTCAACTTAGTCAACAAATGATTCTGACATCGTTAGCCATTGGATTTACATCCAACGACCGACATCCATCTTCAATCTCTCGTCTTCTTCCTCCAGCGCCGCCGGGACCACCTGCTCCCGCCTCCTTCTGCTAGCAGCTCTGCTTAGCACGCTTCGCTGTGAAGCGCTACTCCACCGTTGGCTAGGCCATCCCTCCACCCCTCCACACCTCCTGTTCTTCTCCACTCACTGCCTAACCACACCGCACCAGAACCAGTTAACCCTCGTACACCTCTCCGTCTGCGACTCTACTCCCGCGTCTTCCCATCTCTGGCTCGTTGCTGTCCAGGTCCTGGCCGTCGTCCACCACCTTGGATGCGCTCGGCGTGGAGTGGTCAATGTGGTCAACGAACAACACCATTGGAAGTAGACTATAAGTGGAGAGGCTGACAGCTGGGTCCATGGCTGCACATAAGGAAATGCCTCCTTGTTACGCGCAAAATAATGATTCCTCCACCTGACAGCTGGGACCCAACGGAAGGGCCTTTGTATTTCACCAAAAAATGTTCCCACCACTGACAGGTCGGACCCACCAGCTATATCTTCGCATGCAAGGAAGTGCCTCCTTATTACGCACAAAAAAATGAATACCCCCTACTAGCTGGGACCCACAATAGTGGGAGGCTGATTTGTGGGCCAACTAAGCTGACGGGGACGGAGGGCTTTGTCAACTTAGTCAATATGAACGATTCTAGCTCCAGTGACCGTACGATGTCCATGCAATGGCCATAGTGCTTCTTCAATCTATGGTCTTCTAGCTCCAGCCGCCCAAACCAGCGCCGATCGTGCCTCGTGCTCCTGCCTCCCGTGGCCGGCTGCAATGCCGCGGAAGCCTCACCACCCCCTACTACTCCCACCGCTGGCCAGGCCATCCCTGTACTCACCCACACCCCCTATTATTCTATGGCGACGGCAGCCTCACACCACAGCGAACCAGTGAACCCTCATACTCCTCTACGCGTGGGCATCCACTGTCGCGTCTTCCCCGGCTCCACGTCGTGCCCTTCCTAGGCCTCGCTGTCATCCACCGCCCTGGTGCTCTCGGCGCGGCGTGGTCAACATGGTCAAGGAATGGCTTCCATTGGACGTGGACTGTACGTGGAGAGGCTGACAGCTGGGGCCACGGCCGCAGCAAGGGAGTGCCTCCTTATTACCCGGAAAATAATGATTCCTTCACCTGACAGCAGGGACCCACCGGACGGGCAACCATATTTCGCAGAAAAAACATTTCCCCTTGGCTGTTGGGACCTACCAGCGACATCTTCGCACGCAAGGAAGTGCGTCCGGGCAAAAAAACAGTTCGCCCCTTGACTGCTGGGACCCACCAGCTACATCTTCGCACGCAAGGAAGTGCCTGACAGTCGGGACCCACCTGGTCGAAGCGTACGTAGCGTTGTCATTCCGGTCGCGAACGTGTACGTACATACTGGTCCATGTAGAGGCGCGCACGTGTCGTAGTAGAGGCACGCACGTAGCATGTACACGTACGTACAACGGCTAGTGTGCAAGAAAGAAAATATGGCCACATATGTACATACGAGCAGGGTCTCGAACGCCTACTTGCGCATACGTACGGCCAGGGCTCGTGTATATGGTTGGGTCGGAACAGAGAAACAACGTCGTCATCGTGTTCAGTGGGAGCCAACAGGCTGGGTCGAAACGGAATGTGTCGTCGTGTTCATTGGGAGGGCTTGGACGGAACAGCCGATGGAAACAAGGCCTGGTGTACCGCAGAATGGAGGAAACGGCCTTGTGCTCGACCGACCATGGTCGAAACGGGATCCTGTTCATCGGAAGAGGTCTGGCGTACCGCAAAACGGAGGAAACGGACCTCCTACGGTCGAAAGGGGGGTCCTGTTCATCGGGAAGGGTGTGGCGTACCACAAAATGGAGGAAACGGACTTGTGCTAGAGCGCTACGGTCGAAATGGGGGTCCTGTTCATCGGGAGGGGTGTGTCATACCGCAAAACGGGACTCCACGGGATATTGTTCATCTCCACTGTCGACCCCCCCAGCCTCCATGGGCTACTGTTCGTCCACCGCCGACCTCCTCCAGCCTCCACTTGCGACTGCTCATCCATGGGTTTTTGTTCATCCAGCCTCCACCGCGCGCTACTCCACCGGCTACTGCTCAACCAGCCCTCTCCACACGGGCTCCTGTTCAACCACCCCTCCACGGGCTACTGTTCATCCAGCCCTCCACCATCTACTGTTCATCCAGCCCTCCATGGGGTGGTCCTGTTCATCCAGCCCTCCACGGGGTCCTGTTCATCCAGCCCCAACCGGCTCGATCGATCGGGGTCCTGTTCATCCAGAGGAAACACCACGGGGTCCTGTTCATCCACCCCCACCATGAACTGTTCATCCAAACCCCCCCAGCAACGCTCACTGTTCATCCAGAGGCAGCATCGATCGGCTTCAGTTAGCAGCAGTAGCGAAGGAATCACTCGGGTTCAGTAACGTAGCTAGTGCAATCACTCGGGTTCAGTTAGATCCCAACGCCTCGCACACACGCGCGTACGTGTACGACAGAAACGCGCATCACTCGGCCCCTGACCACCCACCGTAACCGGGAACTCCCCGAAATTTTCCTCGCCCTCGCTTCTACCATGGTTTTTTCTGTCATGGACGGCCCAAAGAATGTCATGTAGCTGTGTCTCCGGCCCGCCCAAGACGAAAATCCCATTTTTGGTCATCAATTTTTGTCATAGAAGTAGGAGCGCACCACATGTATGATGATACCAGGTTTTGTCATAATTATCGTCATACAAGTGTCATAAGTATGACAGAAAAAAATTCGTTCGGACCAAAATGTCACGGATGTGTCTTTTTTTGTAGTGATATGATGGGTCCTTGACCCTACATGTAATAGGTGACCTCATAATTAGCCCCCAAATCGGTTAAGGTTTCATAGGAGAGTCGAGTTGATCTGTCGGTTAGGTCGGAGTGCTGCGGGGGCACTCGGACTATGTTTCTGAGTCATGGTTCGCTGTTCTCTGGATGAAAACACAACGGCTTCTAGACTACAGGTTCACCCGGATGACTGGGTGCTATTGATCGCCAAGAAAAACCCGATGGCATTCGTTTTGTCTCTCGGAAGAGATAGACTTGGGACCCGAGTGAGGGCATGCCATTACAACTCGAGTGGCGACGCTGGCGCGTGGTCTGATTCTCTGGAGAGATGCTACTCCTTGTCCCAAGGGAGCGACAACACGGGCCTTATACGAGTCCAGGTTTACGAGTCATGCGCCTACTGAGAGGGCCAAGTGAACCCGTGGAGGGGCGTCAAGCTCATCACATAGCGATCATGAAGAAGACTTCGGTCGGGTGGTTAACGTGGCCAAGTGCACGGATCCTCATGGAGGGTGGTCAGTCGGGCTGACATGTGTCCTTTAGGAAAGGAATTGTAGGCAATCAATCAGATCGATTCGCCTTAGAAATCACGGGATTCGAATTTGTGTGAGCGCATGCAGAAGCAGTAACGTCGTGCGTTAGTGGGGAAAGTGGGGGCCCGGCTCCTCGATTTTCATGCATGATCCTTGCCACGTGCCGCGCTCGCTCTGCGCAAAGTTCTGTCGCGTGCGCTGTTGATCCAGAGATCTGTGGCGTGAGATCCGGCTCACGATTCGCTTTGTGATATAAAATATTTGGAGACTGAGGCTGGGACCTCATATCCCTTTTCTTCTGCTCTGGCTCCTCCACTTCTCTTCTCCACTCGAGCATGCAGAACCTCCACGGTGATGGCGAGAGACTCCATGGCCAAGGCGGAAAAGGTGAAGAGTGCCGGAAAGGCCTCCTCTTCCGGCTCTAGTGTGGCGACCGGAGGTGCGGCAGGGGATTGGATCTCGTCACGCGTCTCAGCTAGTCGGTTGGAGGAGCTTGTAGAGAGGGGCTCATCCCGTGTGAAGGGTGGCGTTGCCCGAGTGCGGGGGAGATCGAGTCAGCGCCGCAGGAGGATGAGCACATCCTGCACGTCACCCACATCGCGCGAGGCTTCTCTATGCATCATCACCCCTTTTTCCATGCATTCCTCGATTACTTCGGTGCGCAATTGCACCATCTCCCTCCAAATGCCATCATCTATCTTTCATCCTTTGTCTCCCTCTGTGAGAACTTCCTCGACTACCAACCCCATTGGGGGCTTTTCAAGCATATCTTCACTTATCGATCGATGACCGTCAAGAAGGACTCGTCAGACGGCATGAAGAACCATCTCACCCAGCTATGCGGGGGTTGGGCATCCAAGTCCGGGGGCACCTTCCCGAAGATGACATTCCACGATTCCGTCAAGGGGTGGTAGGGGATATGGTTCTATTGCAGGGATGTCCCCATCGCCCACAACCAATTGGGCCTCCCACCATACTTGGTGGAGAGGGTGAGGGCTCCCGAGTCCCTTTCGGTGGCGAAGGAGGAGAGGACGGAGGTCGGAGTGGTACACCTCTCAGATGAATTTGATGTCAAAAAGCCGCGCTATCTCCTCACCAATCGCCTTGCGCTTCTCAGTGGAAGATCATCGAAGGTGCTCCTTGATAGGCTTCATATTTGAGTCGACACAGAGTCTGTGCTCGGCCAGTTCTCTGGGAACACCCGACATGTCAGAAGGCTTCCATGCGAAGATGTCCCAGTTCTCACGGAGGAACTTGACGAGCTCGCCTTCTTATTGGCTATCAAGGGTGGTCGAGATGTTGGTCGGGGCAACATTCTGGTGCTCGGGATGAATGTGTACTAGCTTCGCCTCCCCTACCGACTGGAATGCAGATTCCATCGTCGGCTTTTTGGACTTCAGCAGCTCACTCAAATCCATCGCTTTCTTGTACTCATCTAGCTCGGCCATTGCCATCTGTTCCTCGATGATCTGAGAGCCCTTCTGGAGACATTCTTCGGCCAACTTTCGATTGCCCGTGATAGTGATCATGCCTTTCGGTCATGGCGTCTTATGCTTTAGATACACGTAACATGGACGGTCCATGAAACGTGCATATGCGGGCCTACCCAGGATAGCGAGGTAAGCACTCCGGAAGCCTACCACTTCGAAAGTCATTTGTTCCTTTCGGAAGTTCTTCTCTTCGCTGAATACGATGTTGAGGGCAATCTGTCTTAGTGATTTGGCCTTCTTCCCGGGGATTACCCCGTGGAATTCCATATTACTCTTGTTGAGTCGGGACATCGAAATGCCCATTGCCTCCAATGTGTCAGCATAAATAATGTTGAGCCCACCGCCGCCGTCCATTAGGAATTTGCGTAATCGGACTCCTCCAACAACTGGGTCAACCACCAAAGCCTACCGCCCGAGGATCGGTATATGGGCCGAGTGATCCAACTGATCGAAGGTCACTGGCGGCTTGGCCTAGTCGACGTACTTTGTGACAGTTGGAACCACCATGTTGACCTCTCGGTTAATAACCTTGAGGTGGCTCTTGCTTTCGACGTCGGCAAATATCATCAGGATTCTCTCGATGTTGGGGGTACCTGGAAGTACCTTTGCCTCCGTCATCTTCGTCTTCATCCTTGTCCCTGGAGGAATCTTACCGCATCTCTTGCTTCAGGAGTCGGCACTCCCGAGTGGTATGCTTGGGAAAAATCAAATTCCCCTCCTCGTCCTTCTTCGTGGGGATCTGGCTGGGTTGATCGAGGATGTCACTTTTCATGTGGACTTGCTTCTTCCCCTTCCAGTTTTCTTTTCCTTTTGGGAGTGATATGTCTCCAACGTATCTATAATTTTTTATGTATTCATTCCATGTTTATAATATTTTTACATGATTTAGGTATGATTTGGTTAGAACTAACCCGGACTGATGATGTTTTCAGCAAAACTACCGTGGTGTTGTTCTTGTGCAGAAATAGAAGTTCTCGGAATGCGCAGAAAATCAATAGAGATTTTTTCTGGAAAATATAAAAAATACTGGAACAAAGAGTTACAGGAGGGGAGTCCCGTGGGCCCCACGAGGGTGAAGGGCGCGCCCACACCCCCTGCCTCGTGGACTCCCTGTGGGGCCCCCTGACTTGTTCTCAACGCCAACCTCTCTTATAAATACCCAAACTTCGAGAACTTAACCTAGATCAGGAGTTCCGCCGCCGCAAGCTTCTGTAGCCACCAAAAACCAATCGGGACTGAAGGCAATATGCCTTAGAGGCAATAATAAAGTTCTTATTTATATTTCCTTATATCATGATAAATGTTCATTATTCATGCTAGAATTGTATTAACCGGAAACTTGGTACATGTGTGAATACATAGACAAACAGAGTGTCCCTACTTTGCCTCTACTTGACTAGCTCGTTAATCAAAGATGGTTAAGTTTCCTAGCCAAGGACATGTGTTGTCATTTGATGAATGGGATCACATCATTTGAGAATGATGTGATGTACAAGACCCATCCGTTAGCTTAGCATAATGATTGTTCAGTTTTATTGCTACTGCTTTCTTCATGACTTATACATGTTCCTCTGACTATGAGATTATGCAACTCCTGAATACCGGAGGAACACCTTGTGTGCTATCAAACGTCACTACGTAACTGGGTGATTATAAAGATTCTCTACGGGTGTCTCCGATGGTGTTTGTTGAGTTGGCATAGATCGAGATTAGGATTTGTCACTCCGTCTATCGGAGAGCTATCTCTGGGCCCTCTCGATAATGTACATCACTATGAGCCTTGCAAGCAATGTGACTAATGAGTTAGTTGCGGGATGATACATTATGGAACGATTAAAGAGACTTGCCGGTAACGAGATTGAACTAGGTATTGAGATACCGACGATCGAATCTCGGGCAAGTAACATATCGATGACAACGGGAACAATGTATATCGTTATGCGGTTTGACCGATAAAGATCTTCGTAGAATATGTGGGAGCCAATATGAATATCCAGGTTCCGCTATTGGTTATTAACCGGAGATGTGTCTCGGTCATGTCTACATAGTTCTCGAACGCGTAGGGTCCGCACGCTTAACGTTCGATGACGAACGGTATTATGAGTTTATGTGTTTTGATGAACCGAAGGTTGTTAGGAGTCCCAGATGTGATCACGGGCATGACGAGGAGTCTCGAAATGGTCGAGACATAAAGATCAATATATTATAAGCCTATGTTTGGACATTGGAATGGTTTCGAGTGAGTTTGGGCATATACCGGAGTACCGAGGGGTTACCGGAACCCCGGGGGAGTATATGGGCCCTAATGGGCTTTAGTGGAGAGAGAGAGGCAGCCAGGGCAGGCCGCGCGCCCCTCCTCCTCTGGTCCATATTGGACTAGGAAGGGGGGCGCCCCATTTCCTTCCTCCCTCTCTCCCCCTTCCTTCTCTCCTAGTCCAACTAGGGAAGGGGGGAATCCTACTCCCGGTGGGAGTAGGACTCCTCCAGGGCACGCCATAGAGGGCCGGCCCTCACCCTCCTCCACTCCTTTATATACGGGGGAGGGGGCACCCCATAGACACACAAGTTGATCATTGATCCCTTAGCCGTGTGCGGTGCCCCCCTCCACCAGGATCCACCTCGGTCAAATCGTCGTAGTGCTTAGGCGAAGCCCTGCGCCGGTAGCTTCATCATCACCTTCATCATGCTGTCGTGCTGACGAAGCTCTCCCTCGACACTCAACTAGATTGAGAGTTTGTGGGACGTCGCCGAGCCAAACATCTGCAGATCACGGAGGTGCCGAACTTTCGGTATTAGGATCGGTCGGATCATGAAGACGTACGACTACATCAACCGCATTGTCATAACGCTTCCGCTTATGGTCTATGAGGGTACGTAGACAACACTCTTCCCCTCTCGTTGCTATGCATCACCTAGATAGATCTTGTATGTGCGTAGGAATTTTTTTGAAATTACTGAGTTCCCCAACAGTGGCATCCGAGCCAGGTCTATGCGTAGATGTTATATGCACGAGTAGAACAGAAAGGAGTTCTGGGCGTCGGTATATACATATTGCTTGCCATCACTAGATGATTCTTGATTCATCGGTATTGTTGGATGAAGCGGCGACCAACATTACGTGTACGCTTACGTGAGACTGGTTCTACCGATGTGCTTCGCACACAAATGGCTGGTGGGTGTCAGTTTCTCCAACTTTAGTTGAATCAGATTAAATAACATGGTTCTTTCTGAAGATCAAAAAGCAATCACTATACATGTTGTGGTTTTTGATGCGTAGGTAAGAACGGTTCTTGCTCAGTCCATAGCAGCCACGTAAAACTTGCAACAACAAAGTAGAGGATGTCTAACTTGTTTTTGCAGGACATGTTGTGATGTGATATGGTCAGGACATGATGCTAAATTTTATTGTATCAGATGATCATGTTTTGTAACAGAGTTATCGGCAACTAGCAGGAGCCATATGGTTGTCGCTTTATTGTATGAAATGCAATCGCCATGTAATTCCTTTACTTTATCACTAAGCGGTAGCGATAGTTGTAGAAGCAATGGTTGGCGAGACGACAATGATGCTTCGATGGAGATCAAGGTGTCAAGCCGGTGAAGATGGTGATCATGACAGTGCTTTGGAGATGGAGATCAAAGGCACAATATGATGATGGCCATATCATATCACTTATATTGATTGCATGCGATGTTTATCCTTTATGCATCTTATTTTTCTTAGTTCGGCGGTAGCATTATAAGATGATCTCTCACTAAATTTCAAGGTATAAGTGTTCTCCCTGAGTATGCACCGTTGCTACAGTTCGTCGTGCCGAGACACCACGTGATGATCGGCTGTGATAAGCTCTACGTTCACATACACCAGGTGCAAGCCAGTTTTGCACACATGGAATACTCGGGTTAAACTTGACGAGCCTAGCATATGCAGATATGGCCTCGGAACACTTAGACCGAAAGGTTGAGAGTGAATCATATAGTATATATGATCAACATAGTGATGTTCACCATTGAAAACTACTCCATCTCACGTGATGATCGAACATGGTTTAGTTGATATCGATCACGTGATCACTTAGATGATTAGAGAGATGTCTATCTAAGTGGGAGTTCTTAAGTAATTTGATTAATTGAACTTAAATTTATCATGAACTTATTCTTGATAGTATTTGCATATCTATGTTTGATGTCTACTACACAACCTTCTTCTTGTAGACGTTGTTGGGCCTCCAAGTGCAGAGGTTTGTACGACAGTAGCAAATTTCCCTCAAGTGGATGACCTAAGATTTATCAATCCATGGGAGGCGTAGGATTAAAATGGTCTCTCTCAAACAACCCCGCAACCAAATAACAAAGAGTCTCTTGTGTCCCCAACACACCCAATACAATGGTAAATTGTATAGGTGCACTATTTAGGCGAAGAGATGGTGATACAAGTGCAATATGGATGGTAGATATAGGTTTTTGTAATCTGAAAATATAAAAACAGCAAGGTAGCTAATGATAAAAGTGAGCGAAAACGGTATTGCAATGCATTGAAACAAGGCCTAGGGTTCATACTTTCACTACTACAAGTTCTCTCAACAATAATAACATAATTGGATCATATAACTATCCCTCAACATGCAACAAAGAGTCACTCCAAAGTCACTAATAGCGGAGAACAAACGAAGAGATTATTGTAGGGAATGAAACCACCTCAAAGTTATGCTTTCTGATCGATCTATTCAAGAGTCCGTAGTAAAATAACACGAAGCTATTCTTTCCGTTCAATCTATCCTAGATTTCATACTAGAATAACACCTTAAGACACAAATCAACCAAAACCCTAATGTCACCTAGATACTCCAATGTCACCTCAAGTATCTATTGGTATGATTTTACGATCTGCATCACACAATCTCAGATTCATCTATTCAACCAACACAAACAACTTCAAAGAGTGCTCCAAAGTTTCTACCAGAGAGTCAAGACGAAAACGTGTGCCAACCACTATGCATAGATTCCCAAGGTCACGGAACCCGCAAGTTGATCACCAAAACATACATCAAGTGAATCAATAGAATACCCCATTGTCACCACGGGTATCCCACGCAAGACATACATCAAGTGTTCTCAAATCCATAAAGACTCAGTATGATAAGATAACTTCAAAGGGAAAACTCAATCCATTACAAGAGAGTAGATGGGGAGAAACATCATAAGATCCAACTATAATAGCAAAGCTCACGATACATCAAGATCGTGCCGAATCAAGAACACAAGAGAGAGATCAAACACATAGCTACTGGTACATACCCTCAGCCCCGAGGGTGAACTACTCCCTCCGTGTCATGGACAGCGCTGAGATGATGAAGATGGCCACTGGAGAGGGATTCCCCCCTCCGGTATGGTGCCGGAACGGGTCTAGATTGGTTTTGGGTGGCTACAGAGGCTTGCGGCGGCGGAACTCCCGATCTAGGTTTGTTTCTGGAAGTTTGGGTATATATAAGAGGTGTTGGAGTCGGGAACAAGTCAGGGGGGTCTGTGACAGCCTGGTTTTTGCCCTCCTTTATTTTCCTAATTTTCATTTGGTTTGATTATGAAATTTGGAGTTTTTGAATCTTTTCTTATGGACTTAAACACTTGGGTACCCTTGGCTTTCACCCAAGTGCCCCATTTCCCTCTCTAATCATCATTCACTCTCTGGTTCTACCCAAAATAATATTTGGAATATTTTTCTTTAATGAAAAATATTCATTTTCGCCTCCAAAACCCTAGCCAGTTCAATGTGCTCCAAAGCAACCCCACTTTTTCTTGCCCACAAAAATCTGAGAAAATTCACAAATATTCTCTGAACCCTAGGGCACCTTCCTGAGCAAAAATATTGTACCACTTTTTGGAATATTTTTGCTACAGAAAATATTTTCTGTTCTAGACACAAATGGTGGTTTCTACAGCAACTACCATTTTACTTGCTCCATTGTGCCTTATTTTTCTTGTGCATCATCACCTTAGTAGATGATTGCTAACCTCCAAAGCACAGCCTCCAACTCCCAGCCATTTAACCTGAGTAACCTCTCAAAGTTATTGGTCAGAAACTTACCAAACGTGTGAAATCTTTTCTACTGCATCTGGAGCCAAACCAAAGCATGGTAATCTTCAAAACTACCACGAACAACAAGCCAGACATGATCTTTGGATGTTGGTCAACCTGAGGGCAGAGTTCACGCGGTGACCACGCGTGTCCATGATGCCAGCCTGCATGTCGACGCGCTCTGAGTGCCGCCGAGCGCTCTGTTTCGCACGTGCTCGCTTCCCCGACTGGCTTAGCGTGCCAAACCGCGCCACCTTCTTCGTCTCAACTCCCTTAACTCCCCCTGGCACTCCCCAACGCTGGAGCTCGCCGCAGCGAGCACGGGCGCGGTCCGGCCAACGTAATAGTGTGGTGCGCACTGTGCTTGCCGCCTTCTCCTCGATCTTGTGCTCATCTCCGTTCGCCCACAGTCCCCGCATGAGCTGCGTCACCTTCTCCCTCTCTCACTGACGCCGCTTGTCGCCCGGTGTAGTGTCCAGGTGTCACCCGCGGAGCCCGATCCACCCCTCGTCGCTCGCCTATAAATGGAGCCACCCCCAGCCTCCTCGAGCACCATCCTCCACTCCCACACACTCCACAAACGTGTAGATAGCCATAGCCCGGCCGGGCAGGCTGCTGGCCACCGTCCCCAAGCTCGAGCTTGCCGGCGATTCCCTCGGATCATCACGGTAGCTCCAGCCCCTCCCTGGCCTGGGCGACCCTTCCAGAGCCTCCGCCGCTCTTCTGTGAAGCCGTTCCGTCCACTTGGAGCCCCTGGAGTCGCCGCAGTTCACCGTCATCTTCGTCTTTGGCGACCCCCGCTCTCTGCCTCAGCTTGCGAGGTCGATTCTGACACCGTCCGACCACCCCTAGCTATGCTACAGGTACGGCCTGGTGCGCCTCCATCCCCTCTCTTGGTCCCTCCCTCTAGTTTCGTCCAAGGAACCCTCGTCGCCGGCGTGAGCTCCGACGAAGCCGCGACCCCCTCTGTTTCCTTCTCCCTCTTCCCCCACCTAACTAGCAGGGCCCGCGGTACGAGTGGTGGCGCCCCGAGGCTTTACGCCTTCGAAGTCACTCCCCCATGTTTGTTTTATTTAAATTCAAATTTCCAGAGAGATTCAAACAGCTATAACTTTTGAACCATCAGTCCAAATGAATTGATTCTTTTTGCATTGTGTTATTTGCAAGGAAATCTAACAGCTCACCAAAAATGGGATTTTTCCCTGCTGTCTAGGTTTTCTGGTGAATTTCAGAAGGGTTCTTGATATTTTATTTTTGTGTTTAAATTTATTTTCAGAGAGTGAAGCTTGTCTTGAGGAACACCAAAGGGCTTTTGAGCCTCATCTACACTAAGGCAAGCCACAGAAACATTTTCATGATGCCACTTGAATATTTTGATATTTTTCTACTTGAATGAATGATTTAACCCATGCATTTAAATCATCGACATTAGGTTATTTGTATTCTGTTAGTACTTGTCTAAGTTTACATGCTTATGTTATAAGAAAGTTGTAGCTACTAAGAGGTTAAAGAAACTAGAATTAATCTTTGCTATGATAGAAAAATAATATGGCTATGGATATAAGTAGTTTATTAGAACCATTTTCTTGCATGAGAAAGATGGTAAAATTTGTTAGAAAAGATTCTGTTTAATGTGAGTTTATATCCTAACTAGAGAAGTATGAGGTGTTGTTGATGTTCATGCTTAGTGTGGATTCAGTTGACTCAGTCATTTCCGTTATTATGTGGAGGATATGTTAGTGATTGCATTTCATGGCATACTATGACACCGGTTATTTTCAATTTAAGTTGAACCTGATAATAATACAACTTGAATTTATCGTTGACCGAGTCATGGTGCCACTGAATCGAGTTTTTCCCAGTGCAACCACATTTGCCTGTATGGGAAGGCCTTTATTCGGTCCGTTGTCATGCCTCTGGTCGGTGCCTCCAACTAGGGAAGGTTATGGGCGTGCGGTACCCTGGCCTGGTAAGCAGACATAACCTTGTAAGACCGTTGTTGAGATTTTGGTACCGGTCCCCATGAGGGACGTTGGCCACGACGGTGGTCGTTGTCTCCTTGGTAGACACGGGGCCACCCCATGACTAGCCCAGTTGGGAAGTAGGTCGGAGTGGCCGAGAGAGTGTCATGGCAATGGAGGGGTTTCGTCGGAATGCCGTTGGTCCACCCGAATGGGAGTATGAGGCCATGGGTTCCGTGGTGTGGGTACAGTGTGTTACCTCTGCAGAGTGTATTAATCTATCGATAGCCAAGTCTACGGTTACAGACACCTCGAAAGTAGGTCACACCATGGGTCAACATTTAATTAATCTTGCACACTAAGTCATGAACTTTGCACTGTTGAGGATGGCGGGAAGGTCATCCTGTCGATCGAGACCAAGTGTTGGCCGTGGTTGTGATCGCCGGAAGGATCACCATTTGAGACTAAATAGTGGTCGTGGTTGTGGTCGCCGTAATGATCACGAGGTATCCCGAGTTAAGATCATGTGGTTGGTACATTTGTGATCCAGAAGCGATCACCGTGGTAAGCTAGTCCGAGGGACTGTGCGCATAAGAGCGTGATCACATCATGTTGGTTACATTGTTGCATTACTAATAACTGGTTAATTATCATGATATTGTTTGTCATTATATTTATGCTTGTTGTGAGCTTGCAAGTACATTAAATGTACTGACCTGGCGTGTCATGCCAGATTTCAGGAAAGTCCCGTGGAAAGGAGTGCTGCTCGAGTCTAGATCGTGTCCTCATCGGTGTCCTTGTGCTATGGAGTTCTGCTATGACATTGTTCCGCTGCCGCGTTGTTGTTATGATCGAGGCCCTTTTTTGCTCACTAAATAATGTACATATTGTTCAGCCGCACCGGGTGTGCCGCTTGGCCTCGCTACCTGTTGTAATGTAAACTTTGAGCCTCTAGTATCAATAAACCGGTCGCTCTTTTATGTTCACTAAATAATGTACATATTGTTCAGCCGCACCGGGTGTGCCGCTTGGCCTCGCTTCCTGTACCAAGATGTTGTGTGTTGCCAGAAGACATGGTCTCTGGGCTGGCAATGCAAGGTAAACCGGTCGCTCTGAGCCGAGGTGCCACAGGGTCCCGACCCCCGAGAAGGCCACGGGGTAGGGGGGCGCGCCCAGGGGGTAGGGTGCGCCCCCACCCTCGTCGGTGCCTCGGGACTCTTCTGGCCCATCTCCGATACTCTGTGGGCTTCCTCTGGTCCAAAAATAATCTCCGTGAAATTTCAGGTCAATTGGACTCCGTTTGGTTTTCCTTTTCTGCCATACTCAAAAACAAGGAAAAAACAGAAACTTGCACTGGGCTCTAGGTTAATAGGTTAGTCCCAAAAATCATATAAAATAGCATATAAATGCATATAAAACATCCTAGATGGATAATATAATAGCATGGAACAATCAAAAATTATAGATACATTGGAGACGTATCAAGCATCCCCAATCTTAATTCCTGCTCATCCTCGAGTAGGTAAATGATAAAAACAGAATTTTTGATGTGGAATGCTACCTAACATAATTTTCATTGTAATTTTATTTATTGTGGCAAAAATATTCAGATCCATAAGATTCAAGACAAAAGTTTAATATTGACATAAAAATAATAATACTTCAAGTATACTAACCAAGCAATTATGTCCTCTCAAAATAACATAGCCAAAGAAAGCTCATTGATACGTCTCCATCGTATCTACTTTTCCAAACACTTTTCCCCTTGTTTTGGACTCTAACTTGTATGATTTGAATGAAACTAACCCGGACTAACGCTGTTTTCAGCAGAATTGCCATGATGTTGTTTTATGTGCAGAAAACAAAAGTTCTCGGAATGACCTGAAACTCCACGGAATATCTTACAATAAATAATAAAAAATCCGCGCCAAAGATGAAGACCAGGGGGCCCACACCCTTGCCACGAGGGTGGGGGGCGCGCCCCCCTACCTCGTGGGCCCCCTGGAGACCTCCCGACTCCAACTCCAACTCTGTATAACTGCTTTTGGGGAGAGAAAAATAGGAGAGAAGAAATCATTGCGTTTTACGATACGGAGTCGCCGCCAAGCCCTAAAACCTCTCGGGAGGGCTGATCTGGAGTCCGTTCGGGGCTCCGGAGAGGGGGATTCGTCGCCGTCATCATCATCAACCATCCTCCATAACCAATTGCATGATGCTCACCGTCGTGCGTGAGTAATTCCATCATAGGCTTGGTGGACGGTGATGGGTTGGATGAGATTTTTCATGTAATCGAGTTAGTTTTTTTAGGGTTTGATCCCTAGTATCCACTATGTTCTGAGATTGATGTTTCTATGACTTTGCTATGCTCAATGCTTGTCACTAGGGCCTGAGTGCCATGATTTTAGATCTGAACCTATTATGTTTTCATCAATATATGAGAGTTCTTGATCCTATCTTGCAAGTCTATAGTCACCTATTATGTGTTATGATCCGTTAACCCCGAAGTGACAATAATCGGGATACTTACCGGTGATGACCATACTTTGAGGAGTTCATGTATTCTCTATGTGCTAATGCTTTGTTCCGGTTCTCTATTAAAAAGAGGCCTTAATATCCCTTATTTTCCATTAGGACCCCGCTGCCACGAGAGGGTAGGACAAAAGATGTCATGCAAGTTCTTTTCCATAAGCACGTATGACTATATTTGGAATACATGCCTACATTACTTTGACGAATTGGAGCTAGTTCTGTGTCACCCTGTGTTATGACTGTTACATGATGAACCGCATCCGGCATAATTATCCATCATTGATCCAATGCCTACGAGCTTTCCATATACTGGTTTACGCTTATTTTATTTACCGTTGCTATTGTTACAATCACTACAAAATACCAAAAACATTACTTTGCTTTCGTTACTCTTTTGTTATTGTTACCATCACTATCATATTACTTTGCTACTAAACACTTTGCTGCAGATACTAAGTTTCCAGGTGTGGTTGAATTGACAACTCAGCTGCTAATACTTGAGAATATTCTTTGGCTCCCCTTGTGTCGAATCAATAAATTTGGGTTGAATACTCTACCCTCGAAAGCTGTTGCGATCCCCTATACTTGTGGGTTATCAAGACTAATTTCTGGCGTCGTTGCCGGGGAGCATAGCTCTATTCTTTGAGTCACTTGGGATTTATATCTGCTGGACACTATGAAGAATTTGAATGACGCTAAGACAACAATTTATCCCTCAACTACGAGGGGAGGTAAGGAACTGCCATCTAGCTCTGCACTTGATTCACCTTCTGTTATGAGTAAGCTTGCGACACCTAAACCTGCTACTACTATTCGTTCTGATATGTCACATGTTATTGATGATGCTACTTTTGCTATACATGATACTTATGACAAAACTACTTCTGTGCTTGATACTACTGTGCCACTTGGTGATTTTCTCGAGGAACGACTTGCTAGGGCTAGAGAGATTGAAAATTGAATCTGATTATGAAGATGAAAGTGATGATGAAGAATCACTTGTTATTCCTGAGGGTTATTTATTTGATCAAGAAGCTTCTTTAGCTATTTTAGCTTGCAAAGATTGATATGAACTCAAAAGGTTATTAGCTAAATGGAATAAGCAATCTCTAAATGCCAGGATGAGACCTGACCCTGCTTTTGCTACTTCGCCTATCTGTGTTGCTGATAAGGATTATGAATTCTTTGTTGATCCTGATATAATTACTATGGTTGAATCTAATCCTTTTCATGGCTATGAATCTTAAACTGTTCTGGCACATCTTACTAAATTAAATGATATAGCTACCCTGTTCACTAATGATGAGAGATCTTGCTACTTTTATATCCTTAAAATATTTCTGTTCTCATTAAAGGGTGATGCTAAGACATGGTTTAATTCTCTTGATCCTGGTTGTGTGCGTAGTCCCTGGGATATGATTTACTACTTCTCTGCTAAATATTTCCCCGCTCATAAGAAACAAGCTGCTTTAAAGGAAATATACAACTTTGTGCAAATTAAAGAAGAGAGTCTCCCACAAGCTTGGGAGAGGCTTCTCAAGTTACTTAATGCTTTGCCTGATCATCCTCTTAAGAAAAATGAAATACTTGATATCTTTTACAATGGACTAACCGATGCTTCTAGAGATTACCTGGATAGTTGTGCTGGTTCTCTTTTCAGGGAAAGAACACCGGATGAAGCTGAAATCTTATTGAATAATATGTTGACAAATGAAAATAATTGGGCACCTCCTGAGCCAGCTCCTGCTCCAATTAATGATCATATTCCTAAACCAACTCTGAAGAAGAGAGGTGTTCTATTTCTCAGTCCTGAAGACATGCAAGAGGGAAAGAAATCTATGAAAGAAAAAGATATTAAAGCTGAATATGTTAAGAATTTACCTCCTATTGAAGAAATACATGGTCTTAATTTACCGCCTGCTGAAGAAACATATTATCTTAATCCTTTATTTATTGAAGAACCTCCAGACCCCGATAACCCAACACAGGTAGTAAAGGTAAATTATCTCTATAGATATGATAAAGCTGAAATCCCTTCTACTAAAATTGCTAGTCAATGCTTGGATGAGTTTGATAATTTTATGTTTAAGCAAGAAGACTTCAATGCTTATTTTGGTAGAGATGCTGATATGATTAAATACTTGGGTGATTATATGGCTAATATCAGAGGTGAACTTAAACTTGTCAGCAAACATGCTTCTATGGTTACCACTCAAGTACAACAAGTACTTAAAGCTCAAAAGGAATTGCTCAAGGAGATGAATAGTAAGAAAAATGATTATGCTGTTAAAGTGGCTACTAGAACTGGTAGAATGACTCAGGAACCTTTTGTATCCTGAAGGCCACCCTAAGAGAATTGAGCAAGATTCTCAGAGAAATAAAATTGATGCACCTAGTTCTTCTAAAAAGAAGAAAAATAAAAATGATAGAACCGTGCAAACTTCTAGTGAACCTATTACTGAACCACCTGATAATCCAAATGATATATCTATGTCTGATGCTGAAACACAATCTGGCAATGAACAAGAACCTAATGAAAATGTTAATGATGATGTTCATAATGATGCTCAACCTAGTAATGATAATGATGTAGAAATTGAACATGTTGTTGATCTTGATAACCCACAATCCAAGAATCAACGTTATGATAAGAAAGACTTTGTTGCTAGGAAACATGGTAAAGAAAGAGAACCTTGGGTTCAGAAACCCATGCCTTTTCCTCCCAAACCATCCAACAAAAAGGATGATGAGGATTTTGAGCGCTTTGCTGAAATGATTAGACCTATCTTTTTGCGCGTGCGATTAACTGGTATGCTCAAAACCAATCCTTATGCTAAGTATATGAAATATATTATTACAAATAAAATAAAGATACCAGAAGATGAAATTTCCACCATGCTTGCTAATTATACTTTTAAGGGTGGAATACCTAAGAAAGTTGGAGATCCATGAGTACCTACTATACCATGCTCCATTAAAAGAAACTATGTTAAAACTGCTTTATGTGATCTTGGAGCCGGTGTTAGTGTTATGCCTCTCCATTTATATCGTAGACTTGATTTCAATAAGTTGACACCTACTGAAATATCTTTGAAATGGTTGATAAATCAACTGCTATACATGTCGGTATTTGTAAGGATGTGCCTGTTGTGGTTGCAAACGTTACTATTTTAACGGACTTTGTTATTCTTGATATTCCCGAGGACGATAGTATGTCTATTATTCTTGGAAAACCTTCTCTTAATACTGCAGGGGCTGTTATTGATTGCAACAAAGGCAATGTCACTTTTCATGTTAATAGTAATGAGCATATGGTACACTTTCCGAGGAAACAACCTCAAGTTCATAGTATAAATTCTATCGGAAAAATTCCATTGATTATATTTGGAAGTTTTGAATTTCCTCTTCCTACTGTCAAGAAGAAATATGATATACTTATTATTGGGGATGTGCATATCCCCGTTGAGGTAACCTAGTGTTATTCGAAATTTCTCCAGTTTCATGTTAATCGGAATGAGTTTGTTAACAAGACTTGATCAACCTTGTTGGTGGATTCCTTTTGACGAGCATGAGATGGATGAAACTAGAAGCACAACCTTCTGTACCCTCTCTATAGTTTCTGTTATTTAGTTGAAATAAAGTAAAAATAAATACTTTTCTGTCTGTTATCTGATTATCCGTGCAATATAAAAATACCTCGAAAATAAAAGTTCTCCAAATGCCCTGAAAATTAAATATGATTTTTTCTAGAATATTTGAGGATTTATGGAACTGAATACACACCAGGGGGGCCAACCACCTTGCCACGAGGGTGGAGGGTGCGCCCACCCCCCTAGGGTGCACCCCCTGCCTCGTGGGCCCACGGTGGC
Source organism: Triticum urartu (assembly GCF_003073215.2). Classification (NCBI taxonomy): domain Eukaryota; kingdom Viridiplantae; phylum Streptophyta; class Magnoliopsida; order Poales; family Poaceae; genus Triticum; species Triticum urartu. The sequence continues at coordinate 496,154,092 of NC_053028.1, read as the reverse complement.
CCTCCTCCACTTATTCCTGCACCCATCCTCTTCTTCTTCCTCCCACAAACATGAAAAACCAACTCAAGCACGAGTTCCAGCCCTCTTTGCTGCCATTTTCAATCTCCTTGCTCAAAGCACCTCTCACAAACTGCTTGGGGAGATTGTTCCTTGGTATGTGACTCCTCCATTGGTCCAATTAGTTTTTGTTCTAGTGCTTTATTCATTGCAAATTTTTGCTGCTTAGGTGACCCTGTTATTGAGCTTGCATGTCAAATTTATATGGTCAAAAGTAGTTTTGATTCATGATATAGGCCCTAGGCACTTGTAGGAGTGGTTGCTATCAATATTATTGAGTTTGGTTTACTTTTATTTTGAAGTTACTAAAAATTTCAGAATTTTTCAGAAAATGATGAGGAGATTATTGAGGGGCTCATCGAGCCAAAGCTCGAAGGAAAAGGCACCAAAGCCTAAGTATAATTTGCCACGCACCGCGGAGGTTCGGGCGTGTGAATGGCCTTCTGAGGATTTCTTGAGAGCAGCCGGGATTTATGAAGATTTTCATGAATTGGCTCATAATGCATGCCTCACCGCTTTCCTCCACGACCAATGCGATCAGTATCTCTTACTCACAAATACCTGTGTGCAAAACTTTTATTTTCATTCTAGGAACTCACCACCTACGGTGGAGTTTCATTTATATGATGAGCATAAGGAGATGTCACTTTATGATTTCTGTCGGATTTGTTTAATCCCTTTTCGGGGCAAGACAGAAGAACCACATCATGATGATGTTGAGGGGTTTATTGATACTATCACTGTAGGAGAAACTAGAAAGGTTTCCGATGCACGAATCACTAGCATACATTTTCCTGTTTTACGTTACTTTGCATTATTTGCTAGTCGTTGCTTAATTGGACGCGGAAACTGTGGAAACCCTAGTATCCCCGATATAATTATTCTGCTCCACGGTTTATACAGTGATAACACTTTTAGTATGGGCGGTATTATTGCTAAACTGTTAAGTCTGAACCGTACAAAGGGCCCCACCTTTGGAGGCATCTATGCTACACGCCTAGCTGCACATTTTAACATACCTATTATGCATGCTGAGAAGGAATAAAAAGTGTTGCCTCGTGTTTATCTAGATTATAAAAGTATGGTGGCACATGATTTTATTATTAAGAATAGGGCAGGAGAGCTTAAATATCAATTGTTCTTTAATAAACATCATCCTGAGACTATTACCTTGCCTGCTCCTTCTTTGTTTGATTTGACTGTAGGCAAGTACCTTCTTCCGTTGACGGCTATCCATGCCTACCGGAACCCTGCACCAGCCGAGGAGCCAGAACCGGAACCACAATTTGATCCTTCACAACAGTCTAACTATCAGTGGGATCCGGAGATGATTGCCAGCCAGTGGCAATCGGAGCCTTCTTCTTCCTCATGGCAGTACTACCCCAACTATTATTATGGATATCAACCAGGCCAGCCGTGGCCATAGACCAACTTAGGCCAAAAGCCTAAGCTTGGGGGAGTACGTATTTCTCACCGACATTACATTTATGTTCACACACACTCATTGCTAGATGTCGGTGCTCATACTTTTTCATTGTACCATCCATGCTAGTTTATTTCCTTCTATGCTTTCTTCTTGTGTGTCTAATAAACCTTAAGAAAAAACCAAAAAAATTAGTTGTAGCTTTTAATTAATTTACTTTCCATGCTTGTAGTAGTAATTAAAAAAGAAAACCTAAAAATATTTCTCATTCTTCTTTTGCTTGTTGGGAGCTTTCCCGTGTAAATAGTTTTATTTCTTTTCTTTTCTTTGGGGGTCAGTAGGAGAAGACCATGATTAAATTGTTGAAGTGGCTCTTATATGTTTATTGTTGATTTAACCAAGAGCCCATATTACCTTGTCTTCTCCTGTTTATTGAATGCTCGCAGATTCCAGCTTAGTCCAATGCACGTGCACTCTTATTATTATTCACATCGTTCGGTCGTACAAATGAAAGGCAATTATGATGATATATGATGGACTGAGTGAGATGAGAAAAGCTGGTATGAACTCGACCTCTTTTGTTTTTGTAAATATGATGAGTTCATCATTCTTGATTCAGCTTGTTATGAATAAACATGTTTGCAATGACAATTAGAGACATAGTTGCTTATGCCATGCTTGATTAGCTATGACTTATAATGGTTTACCTTGTGTGCCAACATGCTATTAAAATGGTTATTATGTGGTATGATAGGGTGGTATCCTCCTCTGAATGATTTAAGTGACTTGACTTGGCACATGTTCACGCACGTAGTTGAAACAAATCAACATAGCCTTCACGATATTATGTTCATGGTGGATTATATCCTACTCATGCTTGCATCCATTGTTTATTAATTTTAATGCATGTACATGGTTGTTGTTGCTCTCTAGTTGGTCGCTTCCCAGTCTTTTTCTAGCCTTCACTTGTACTAAGCGGAATACTGCTTGTGCATCCAATCCCTTAAACTCCAAAGTTATTCCAGATGAGTCCACTATACCTTCCTATATGCGGTATCTACCTGCCGTTCCAAGTAAATTTGTATGTGCCAAACTCAAACCTTCAAATAAATATCCTGTTTTGTATGCTCGAATAGCTCATGTATCAACTAGGGTTGTCCGTATCTTCCATGTTAGGCGGGTTATTCTCAATAGGAGTGGACTCCGCTCCTCACTCACGAGATAAATGGCTGGTCACCGGGATGCCCAGTCCCATGCTTTATGCAAACTAAATCAAAAATAATTGCAAAAAAAACTCCCCCTGGGACCTGATGTATGTTGGAGGCAATCGTTGTTTCGAGAAAGCCATGGATTGATGCCTGTTGGTGGAGGGGGAGTATAAACTTTACCATTCTGTTTGGGAACCGCCTATAATGTGTGTAGCATGGAAGATATCGCCATCTCTTGGTTGTTATGTTGACAATGAAAGTATACCGCTCAAAATATTATTCACCTCTATTTCAAAACCGAGCTCTGGCACCTCTACAAATCCCTGCTTCCCTCTACGAAGGGCCTATCCATTTACTTTTATGTTGAGTCATCACCCTCTTATTAAAAAGCACCAGTTGGAGAGCACCGCTGTCATTTGCATTCATTACTGTTAAATTATTGGGTGTGACTATGATTGGATCTCTTTTACCATGAATTACAATGTCTAGTCAGTCCTTGATCTTTAAAGGTGCTCTGCATTTATGTTTTGCGGTCTCAGAAAGGGCTAGCGAGAGACAGCCCTATTATATCATATTATGATTGTTTTGAGAAAGTGTTGTCATCCGAGTTTTATTATTATGGCTCGCTAGTTGATTATGCTATTGATATGAGTAAACATGAGACCTGAGAATTATGGCAAATATGGTTAGTTATAATCTTTGCCGAAAATGTGAATGCTAGCTTGACATATTTACAACAACAAGAGCAAATAGAGTTTGTAAAAGTTTTTCTTTATTTCTTTCAGTTTGTCAACTGAATTGCTTGAGGACAAGCAAGGGTTTAAGCTTGGGGGAGTTGATACGTCTCTGTCGTATCTACTTTTCCAAACACTTTTGCCCTTGTTTTGGACTCTAACTTGTATGATTTGAATGGAACTAATCCGGACTGACGTTGTTTTCAGCAGAATTGCCATGATGTTGTTTTATGTGCAGAAAACAAAAGTTCTCGGAATGACCTGAAACTCCACGGAATATCTTACAATGAATAATAAAAAATCCTCGCCAAAGATGAAGACCAGGGGGCCCACACTGAGGGAGTCCTGGATTAGGGGGTCTCTGAACAGCCGGACTATATCCTTTGGCCGGACTGTTAGACTATGAAGATACAAGATTGAAGACTTCGTCTCGTGTCCGGATGGGACTCTACTTGGTGTGGAAGGCAAGCTAGGCAATGCGGATATGTATATCTCCTCCTTTGTAACTGACCTTGTGTAACCCTAGCCCTCTCCGGGATCTATATAAACCGGAGGGTTTTAGTCTGTAGGACAACATACAATCATACCATAGGCTAGCTTCTAGGGTTTAGCCTCTCTGATCTCGTGGTAGATCTACTCTTGTACTACCCATATCATCAATATTAATCAAGCAGGATGTAGGGTTTTACCTCCATCAAGAGGGCCCGAACCTGGGTAAAACATCGTGTCCCCTGCCTCCTGTTACCATCAGCCTTCGACGCACAGTTCGGGACCCCCTACCCGAGATCCGCCGGTTTTGACACCGACATTGGTGCTTTCATTGAGAGTTCCTCTGTGTCGTCGCTGTTAGGCTTGATGGCTCCTTGGATCATCGTTAGCGATGCAGTCCAGGGTGAGACTTTTCTCCCCAGACAGATTTTTGTATTCGGCGGCTTTGCACTGTGGGCCAATTCGCTTGGCCATCTGGAGCAGATTGAAAGCTACGCCCCTGGCCATTAGGTCAGGTTTGGAAGCTTAAACTACACGGCTGATATCCACAGAGACTTGATCTTCGATGGATTCGAGCCTCTGCCTTGTGTGTCACGCGGTCACGATGAGTACGATTTAGCTCTACCCTCAATTCGGAGCCAGTTGTGACGTCCATGGACGGGTGGATGGACCCCGCCACGGAGGCCTTACCCTCAGCGGCGATCGAGCCGAATATCGACCTTACCCTTCACGAGAGCCATGTTGCTAAACTGCCGGATTCTTCTCCGGCCACGGACTCTGAACCGCGTGCGCCCGTTCCTATTGAATCCAATTGGGCGCCGATCATGGAGTTTACCTCCGCGGATACTCTTCGGCACTCGGCCTTCGGCGACGTACTGAAACCATTAAGGTCTCTCTCCTTGTCAGGAGGATCCTGGCCGAACTATGTCCGGCAGGATTGGGATGCGGATGACGAAGAAATTCGCCGCCCACCCACCACCCGCTTAGTAGCCACTGTCGATGACTTAACCGACATGCTCAACCTCAACTCCGAAGACATCGACGGTATGGATGACGATGCAGGAGACGAACAGGGACCACTGCCCACAGGGCACTGGACGCCCACTTCATCACATGACGTATACATGGTGGACACACTAAAAGAAAACGATGACGAGGAACGGAAGGACGCAACGAAGGCTTGTCCCCTTGAGAAGCAGTCAAAACGGCGGCGTAAGCGCCACTCCAAATCCCGCCTCGGCAGAAACAACGATCATATAGACCTAGTGTTGGAGCAGGATGAACCATCGCCGGATCACGGCAACACGGAGAATCAAACCGAACAACCCGACTCTGTCAAAGATAATAGTCCGGACGACATCACACCGTACAGACACCCGGAGCAACATAATGCCCATAAAAGGCTTGTTGCTACCGCGAGGAGTCTAAAAAAGCAGAAGCAAAGGCTCAAAGCTGTGCAAGACACAGTCAAAATCAGATGGAGTAAAGTACTCAACACAGCAGAGAAGTACGGCGGTAATCGCCACACCAAGAGCTACCCAAAGCAGAAGTTGCTACCTGAATTCGATGAGGAGGCCTTAGATCCCCCGCAACCAAAAATTAAAACGGCCATCTGTCCGGATACACGACCTCACGGCCAACATAGAGCGGCAAACAACGCCGAACATGAGCCAATACGCGACCCACGCGAGGGCTCACATCAAAAGGACGGCGCAACCAGATCCATCTATGGACCACGCAACCGCGCTCTAGCATACGATGCAACACAACAAACATCCGAACACCACGGTACACCCAGATATAGGGGTGCCGCACACCCCCTATGTTTCACCGACGAGGTGCTGGACCATGAATTTCCAGAGGGATTTAAACCCGTAAACATAGAGGCATACGACGGAACAACAGACCCTGGGGTCTGGATTGAGGACTATATCCTCCATATCCATATGGCTCGAGGAGATGATCTCCACGCCATTAAGTATTTACCCCTCAAACTCAAAGGGCCAGCTCGGCACTGGCTTAAAAGCCTCCCCGAAAGCTCCATTAGAAGCTGGTAAGAGCTCGAAGACGCTTTTCGGGCGAATTCTCAAGGGACTTATGTCCGACCTCCGGATGCGGATGATTTGAGTCATATAACTCAATAGCCCGGAGAGTCAGCCCGAAAGCTTTGGAATAGGTTTCTTACTAAAAAGAACCAAATAGTCGACTGTCCGGACGCCGAAGCCTTGGCAGCTTTTAAGCATAGCGTCCGCAACGAATGGCTTGCCAGACACCTCAGCCAAGAAAAGCCGAGAACAATGGCAGCATTAACAAGCCTCATGACACACTTTTGCGTGGGTGAGGACAGCTGGTTAGCCAGATGCAGCACCAGCGACCCAAGTACATCCGAAGTTAGAGATGGAAACAGGAAATCATGACGCAGCAAAAACAATACGCGCCGGAATAAAGAAGACAACCCGAAGAGCACGGCAGTAAACGCCGGATTCAGAAGCTCTCGGCTAGGTCAGCAAAAGCCACCCTCTAAAGGGAGCAGAGACGAACTGTCCAACTTAAACAAGATTCTAGACCAAATATGTCAGATCCATAGCACCCCTGGTAAACCCGCTAATCATACCCACAGAGAATGTTGGGTCTTCAAGCAGTCCGGCAAGCTCAACGTCGTTCACAAGGGGGAGGATACACCAAGCGAAGATGAAGATAAGCCTCTCAAGCAAGACATTGGGGAACAAAAGAAATTTCCACCAGAAATCAAAACAGTAAACGTGTTACACGTGATCAAGGGGAGAAACAAAGCGGCATTCCCAGAGAAATACGCCCAAGGGCCTATCACCGCGGAGTCCTACCACTGGTCGTCTCAACCGATCACTTTTGACCATCGGGATTACTCAGCAAGTATCCGGCGTGCAGGATGGGCTACCTTGGTATTAGACCCAATAATTAACGGATACCTCTTCAAACGAGTCCTGATGGACGGTGGCAGCAGTCTAAACCTGATATATCAGGACACAATCCGCAGAATGGGGATAGACCCAATGAAAATTTGCCACAGCAATACTACCTTTAAAGGAGTAACGTCAGGCCCTGGGGCTCATTGCACGGGCTCCCTGCAACTAGAGGTTATATTCGGCTTCCCCGATAACCTCTGTAGCAAAAATTTAACCTTCCACATTGCTCCGTTCCAAAGTGGCTATCAAGCACTACTTGGACGCAAAGCTTTCGCTCGCTTTGATGCAATACCGCATTACGCTTCCCTCACGCTTAAGATGCCCGGTCCACGTGGCATCATTACAGTAAGTGGAAATATTGAGCGATCCCTGCACGTCGAAGAGAGTGCGGCTGCCTCGGCAGCCGCACACTAAAACGGCCTCACCAGCTAAAGCATTCAACAGGTCGTCAAGACTACAGACACGGTTAGACGACTCCGATGCAGCTATCTGTAATTCATACAGGTCTGATGGCCACACCCCTATTACAAATACAAGGGGCTCAACGCGCGCAGACAAGTGGCAATTTTTACTCAACTTGAATTATACATGGTTTCTATAAACCCACCTTTTTGCACGACAACTTTTCACCTAAGTTCCTCTCTTTTACAGATGACCATCGTGCTACACCCGTCCAGGATACGGCACAACGGAGACACAGGCGCAGACGTGCAGCAGGGACCCGTTCCAAGGATTCTTTTTAGATTAAGACCCTGCGTAAACCTTTCTTACTGTCTCTTGTTGATACACATCCCTCGGATTCTCAGTACCATTGAGAAGGATGCTAGCGTCTTGGCATGTGGCCACGTTAGAATAATGCACGTACCTGGACACCAGGGGCTTCTTACAAAGGGCACTGTTTAGGCCCGCTTTATACCATAAAGACCGAATACCTTAGGGAGTGTTCGGCGTCGTGAGTTTGGCCTTATATGCATCAGCTCTGAATCATGTCTTTGGTCAAATGTTGGGTCTGCCCGGCTCCTATGTTTTGGTACCTTACGTTCCGCTCTGTCGGCTAAGGTAGCACTAGGAGAACTACTGTGATTGTGCCGCGGTTCATCCGGACGAGCACCTCAGTAGAGAAAGCCGAAAATTGACTGTCATGATATATCGTGAGACTGGTCAACCAGTCGATGACCCATCAGAATGTTAGAATTCCTCCGCCTTAACGAAGGGCTGTTTCCTAGCCAGGCATGTACGCACCCTGAATTCGGGAGAGTGCGGAGCCACCAGGGGCTATATAGTAGCCCCACCGTCAAACTCCTATGGCTAAGTGAAAGTGTTAAAGCATTATAGTCTGGTTGCCTCGTTCGCTGCTCTATCACCTCCTTAATAGGACCAAGATGTTGGGTTAAGTGTGAACACACGTCTTCTGCGAACACCTCCGCATTATATGCGTGGGGGTTGAAGTCGACGACTGCAATCTTTCAGGTTATATACATATATACATAAACGGCCGCACAAGAGGCATCATATTACTTTCAGGCGAAAGTATAAATACATCCTTAATAAATTTCATAAAAACATTGTGTTTACAATGGGAATACATGTCACTCAAACATAATATTCTTCGAGCACTAGGCCTCTATCAAATGAGCACCCTCGAGAACTTCTTCGAAATAGTACTCGGCATCCACTCGGCCTATGGCCGAACCCTGTGCCGCAATAGTGGTAGCATCCATCTCCGCCCAGTATGCTTTGACACGGGCAAGGGCCATCCACGAGCCTTCTATGCACGCTCACCTCTTCATTGCATTGATGCGCGGCACCGCACCAAGGAACTGCTGCACTAAGCTGAAATAGCTGTTCGGCTTCAGCTTTTCCGGCCACAGATGATCTACAACGGACCTCATGGCATGGCTGGACAATCTATTGAGTTCGGCCCACTTGGCAAGTTGATCAGTTAGTGGAAGTGGACGCTCTGGAACATTAAACTGCGACCAGAACAGCTTGTCCACTTCACGATCTGTTTGATCTCGGAGGTATTTGGCCGCATCGACAGCGCTCGCCGCCAAGTCCATATATGCGTCTGCCGAACTCCACAGCCGATCCAGAGGGGCATACCGCGGATCTTCGAACTTCCTCCGCAGCATAAAGGGATTCCTAGCCACAATATCCCCGGCTTCACACAGATCCTCCTTTTTCACTCTCATAGCAGAGCGGGTGTCTTTGGTCGCCATCGTGGCCTTTCCAAGGTCCATCGCCTTCACTCGGTTTTCTTCTTCAAGGAACTGGCAACGGTCGGCAGTGTCTTTTAACTTTACAGCCATCTTGGCCATTTTCTCTTTGCTCTCGCAATGCGCGGCCTTCTCGGCCCTCAACTCTTCGACCGCCTTCAAAGCAGTTGTATTACTACTCTTTTCTTGTTCTTTGGCTCGGGCAAGTTCCGCCCGAAGGGTCTCCACGGTGGCAGCTCCATCTGCAGTTACAACATATTAAAGATACTGGCATCATGCTTCTCTTACTATGTGACATCCACTAGAAAACATTACTTACCCTGTGCCTCGTCAAGCCGCTTGTTAACAAGCTCGATGTTGGCATCTGCCGCATCCAGTTGCCGCTTGAGTTCGGCAAATTCATTAGTCTAGCTAGCCACCGGAGTTTCTACCACCTGCACATAAAGGCGGTTTGGTTATTACCTGAGACTACGATCCTCTGTTCGCCGCCTTTCTCGACGACAACCAGAGTCTCAGGGGCTACTATCTACAGAGGGCACACCTAAAAATGTGCGGTACTATCAAAGAGTATCATTTCATGTACCTCAAAGCCCGTCAGTAGACTCATAAAGGCTTCATGCAATCCGCTTTTGGCGGACGAAATTCTTTCCATCACCGTACCCATTAACGTATGGTGTTCTTCTGAGATGGCCGCTCGCTCCAACAGCTCCCTCAGTACGTCCGACCGCATACCAAACGGTGTCGGACTCTTTTGTTTGCTCTCTTCAAGAGCCGGACGCTGGGGACTTCGGGTGACTATAGGATTATCTTGTGGCCTCACCGGATCCGGAGAGGCCCTCCGTGATGACACTTCAGGGTCGCCCGCTTCTTGAGCGGGGGAGTCCGGGGGAGCCGTTTCGCTCTCCATCATCTCCGAAATAAGATCCCCTGAAGATGAGCTCTGCTGAGAAGGGCTAAGATCCGAACTGCAAGATAAATGCTTCGGTTATTTTCCTCAGAGGTAAAGTAGTATATCTTCACTATTAAAGTACTTTTTGATTACTTACAGCTCGTTAGAGGGCAGATCCCTGCACGGACTTTGTGCGGCAAGAGCACCCTCCAAGGCAGGACCCTATGGTGGAGACTTCTTCTCCCGCTTGGAAACCTTGGTTTCCGGATCTTCAGGGGTAGTCCTTTTCCTTCCCCGGGGTGAGAGAATGTCAGATTCCTCCCCTTGGTTATCTTCCCTCATGGAGGCGCCCGTTCCCTCGGTCGGAATAGGTAGTGGTGGAGGCCCGCTTTCGCCCTCTTTATTCCCCCCTTTATCTTTCTGTGAGGGCTCCGGGCAAGGTGCTAGCTCGAGCATCTTTTCCAGTACCGGATTTTCCAAACCCTCAGAAGGGGGGCCGAACACCGAATCATCTTCGCCTTTGTTAGCTAGTCCTGGTCAAAGAGCAATTTCTCAGAATGATGTCATGATAAATGATAGACGGTGTGTTCGGCTAAAGGATTACTTACTTGGTCAGCGGTACGATTGCTGCTCAGGCCCACGTCCTCGGTAGTGTCCGGACACTCTATTTGGGGTCCGAAGAATGATTTATACATCTCCTCGTGTGTCAGGCCGAGGAAATTCTGAATAGTGCACGGTCTTTCTAGGTTGAACTCCCACATGCGGAGGGGCTGGCGTTTGCATGGCTGGATTCGTCGAACCAGCATGACTTGCATTACCATAATCAAACTGAAATCTCCTTTGAAGAGATCTTAAATGCGGCTCTGCAGTATAGGCACGTCCTTGGCTGGACCCCAGCTCAGCCCTCTGCTAATCCATGACATCAGTTGTGGTGGAGGGCCTGAGCGGAAAGCAGGGGCAGCCGCCCACTTGGCACTTCTGGGAGTTGTGATGTAAAACCACTCCCGTTGCCATAATCCGGACATCTCTCGAAAGGAACCTTTTGGCCATGGAGCTCCTGCTATCTTGCTTATTAATGCGCCCCTGCACGCTGCATGCTGCCCTTCAACCGTCTTCGGCTTCACGTCAAAGGTCTTGAGCCACAGGCCGAAGTGAGGGGCAATGCGGAAGAAGGCCTCACACACGACAATAAATGCCGAGATGTGGAGAAAGGAGTCCGGGGCTAGATCATGGAAATCTAGCCCGTAATAAAACATCAACCCCTAACGAAGGGATCCAGAGTGAGGCCTAGACCTCAGAGGAAGTGGGAGATGAACATGATGTCTTCGTGGGGTTCAGGAGTAGGGATGACCTGCCCTCGGGCAGGCAGCCGATGCGAAACCTCGGCGGTCAGGTATCTGGCCACCCTCAACTTCTTGATATCTTCTTCCGTAACGGAGGAGGGCATCCACCGGCCTTAAAGGCTAGATCCGGACATGATTGAAGGTCCGAAGCACCTGACCTGGGCTTTGGGTGTTAGAACTTGAGGCGGGGGAAGGATTCGATTGAGCACGGGAGGAAAAAAAGTAAAAGCCTTGTCCCTTTATAAAGAGGGTGAATATCAAGCGTCCTCTCCGTAGCCGTTTGGGACTTGCCTATAATCTAGGAGTCCTAGACACGGTTGGGTTACCCACGACCGTATTGATGAGAATCCCGTAATTAGGGGAACACGATCTCTGCTTTGACAAGACATGTCAAGAGACCGCCTCGCGTTATGTGTGGAGCTGGTTGAAGAAAAACGGTTCGAATAATCACCGAGCCATGGCATGATGTCATGTGGCCAAAACGTGTTAGCAGATTAAGATTTGTGGAAATATTATTCTCTCTATGGTGGTATGTGGAACTTGTTTTGCAGGGTCGGACACTATCCTTGTATTCAAATTCTTCTGTGATGTGTTCGGAGGAGGAACCCACCTTGCAATGCTGAAGACAACACTGCGCACCGGACTCATCGCCATTGAAGCCTGGTTCAGGGGCTACTGAGGGAGTCCTGGATTAGGGGGTCTCCGAACAGCTGGACTATATCCTTTGGCCGGACTGTTAGACTATGAAGATACAAGATTGAAGACTTCGTCTCGTGTCCGTATGGGACTCTACTTGGTGTGGAAGGCAAGCTAGGCAATGCGGATATGTATATCTCCTCCTTTGTAACCGACCTTGTGTAACCCTAGCCCTCTCCGGTGTCTATATAAACCGAGGGTTTTAGTCCGTAGGACAACATACAATCATACCATAGGCTAGCTTCTAGGGTTTAGCCTCTCTGATCTCGTGGTAGATCTACTCTTGTACTACCCATATCATCAATATTAATCAAGCAGGACGTAGGGTTTTACCTCCATCAAGAGGGCCCAAACCTGGGTAAAACATCGTGTCCCCTGCCTCCTGTTACCATCAGCCTTAGACGCATAGTTCGGGACCCCCTACCCTATATGCGCCGGTTTTGACACTGACATTGGTGCTTTCATTGAGAGTTCCTCTGTGTCGTCGCCGTTAGGCTTGATGGCTCCTTCGATCATCTTAGCGATGCAGTCCAGGGTGATACTTTTCTCGCCGGACAGATTTTTGTATTCGGCGGCTTTGCACTGCGGGCCAATTCGCTTGGCCATCTGGAGCAGATTGAAAGCTACGCCCCTGGCCATCAGGTCAGGTTTGGAAGCTTAAACTACACGGCCGATATCCGTGAAGACTTTATCTTCGACGGATTCGAGCCTCTGCCTTGTGCGTCACGCGGTCACGATGAGTATGATTTAGCTCTACCATTAGACAGTGTTCAGGAGGTTGCACCGGCAGCCGCTCCAGCCCTCAATTCGGAGCCAGTTGCGCCGTCCATGGACGGGTGGATGGACCCTGCCACGGAGGCCTTACCCTCAGCGGCGATCGAGCCGAATATCGACCTTACCCTTCACGAGAGCCGTGTTGCTAAACTGCCGGATTCTTCTCCGGCCACGGACTCTGAACCGCCTGCACCCGTTCCTATTGAATCCAATTGGGCGCCGATCATGGAGTTTACCTCCGCGGATACTCTTCGGCACTCTCCCTTCGGCGACGTACTGAACTCATTAAGGTCTCTCTCCTTGTCAGGAGGATCCTGGCCGAACTATGTCCGGCAGGATTGGGATGCGGATGACGAAGAAATTCGCCGCCCACCCACCACCCGCTTAGTAGCCACTGTCGATGACTTAACCGACATGCTCGACCTCGACTCCGAAGACATCGACGGTATGGACGACGATGCAGGAGACAAACAGGGACCACTGCCCACAGGGCACTGGACGCCCACTTCATCACATGACGTATACATGGTGGACACACCAAAAGAAAACAACGACGAGGAACGGAAGGACGCAATGAAGGCTTGTCCCCTCGAGAAGCAGTCAAAACAGCGGCGTAAGCGCCGCTCCAAATCCCGCCTCGGCAGAAACAATGATCATATAGACCCAGCGTTAGAGCAGGATGAACCATCGCCGGATCACGGCAACATGGAGAATCAAACCGAACAACCCGACTCTGTCAAAGATAATAGTCCGGACGACATCACACCGTACAGACACCCGGAGCAACATAATGCCCATCAAAGGCTTGTTGCTACCGCGAGGAGTCTAAAAGAGAAGAAGCAAAGGCTCAAAGCTGCGCAAGACACAGTCAAAATCAGATGGAGTAAAGTACTCAACACAGCAGAGAAGTACGGCGGTAATCGCCACACCAAGAGCTAACCGAAGCGGAAGTTGCTACCTGAATTCGATGAGGAGGCCTTAGATCCCCCGCAACCAAAAATTAAAACGGCCATCTGGCCGGATACACGACCTCACGGCCAACATAGAGCGGCAAACATCGCCAAACATGAGCCAATACGCGACCGACGCGAGGGCTCGCATCAAAAGGACGGCGCAACCAGATCCGTCTATGGACCACGCAAGCGCGCTCCAGCATACGATGCAACACAAAAAACATCCGAATACCACGGTACACCCAGATACAGGGGTGCCGCACACCCCCTATGTTTCACCGACGAGGTGCTGGACCATGAATTTCCAGAGGGATTTAAACCCGTAAACATAGAGGCATACGATGGAACAACAGACCCTGGGGTCTGGATTGAGGACTATATCCTCCATATCCATATGGCTCGTGGAGATGATCTCCACGCCATTAAGTATTTACCCCTCAAACTCGAAGGGCCAGCTCGGCACTGGCTTAAAAGCCTCCCCGAAAGCTCCATTGGAAGATGGGAAGAGCTCGAAGACGCTTTTCAGGCGAATTTTCAAGGGACTTATTTCCGACCTCTGGATGCGGACGATTTGAGTCATATAACTCAACAGCCTGGAGAGTCAGCCCAAAAGCTTTGGAATAGGTTTCTTACTAAAAAGAACCAAATAGTCGACTGTCCAGAGGCCGAAGCCTTGGCAGCTTTTAAGCATAGCGTCTGCGACGAATGGCTTTCCAGACACCTCGGCCAAGAAAAGCCGAGAATAATGGCAGCATTAACAAGCCTCATGACCCGCTTTTGCGCGGGTGAGGACAGCTGGTTAGCCAGATGCAGCACCTGCGACCCAAGTACATCCGAAGTTAGAGATGGAAACAGAAATCACGATGCAGCAAAAATAATACGCATCCGAATAAAGAAGACAGCCCGAAGAGCACAGCAGTACACGCCGGATTCAGAAGCTCTCGGCCAGGTCAACAAAAGCCGCCCTCTAAAGGCAGCAGAGATGAACTGTCCAGCTTAAACAAAATTCTGGACCAAATATGTCAGATCCATAGCACCCTTGGTAAACCCGCTAATCATACCCACAGAGAATGTTGGGTCTTCAAGCAGTCCGGCAAGCTCAACGTTGTTCACAAGGGGGAGGATACACCAAGCGAAGATGAAGATAAGCCTCTCAAGCAAGACACTGGGGAACAAAAGAAATTTCCACCAGAAATCAAAACAGTAAACGTGTTACACCTGATCAAGGGGAGAAACAAAGCGGCACTCCCAGAGAAATACGCCCAAGTCATAAAGAACTAAAATACTTATTGCAAAAATCTACAAGTCATCAAAACCAAGCACTACGCGCATGCTCCTAGGGGGATGGATTGGTAGGAAAAGATCATCGCTCGTGCCGCCACTCATAAGGAACATTCTTGGCTTTTCCCCAATTTATTTTGAATGTGTCCCATCTCGGTTGCGTTGCCTTGGGAAAAATCATAATAGGATGCCGCGGGGAGGCAGCAGTAGCAACATTCGTGAGGGTACCCATGTTCGTTGTTCCGCACGACAGGCAGGACACTCCCCCGAGGCATACATTCCACCATCGCCAAATCCGCCCTCCATCGAGCAAATTCTGCGAATGTTTGAGGAAAGATGGAACAATGATTTGATTGAAATATTAAGAAGTGTGCAAGCTATGGTTGGTCAGAATGTAAATCAAAATGGTCACCACTCCAAGCTGTCTGATTTTCAGAGGACCAAGCCTCCCAGTTTCAGTCAGGTCCTTGATCCCTTGGAGGTAGACGATTGGTTATGAACCATTGAAAGAAATGTTGAGATTGCTCGTTCGGAAGAGGATGATAAAGTTCCGTTCGCAACTCATTATCTTGAAAGCGCTGCTGCCATATGGTGGGAAAATGCAAAAACCATGTGGCCCGCTAATGAAGAAATTACCTGGACAAAATTCAAAGATCAGTTTCGGAAATGTCATATCCCTACTGGAATTATGAAAACTAAGTAGCGCGAATTTCTCTTGCTCCTCCAAGGAAATCAGTCTATGGGTGAATATCTGCAAAAATTCAATCAGTTGGCCCGTTACTCCCTTCATGACCCAGCCACCGAAGAAAGAAAGATTGACAGGTTTCTTATTGGATTAAACCCGCAACTCCGGTGTACTCTCAGCATGTTTGACTTCCCAGATTTCCAAACGTTGATGAACAAAGCTTTCATTGCTGAAGGGAGCACAAGCTCATATCAGACAACAGGCTTGTCAACAACGATCACAAGCGCAAGTTCGAGCCAAAGAAGGATGGGCAACCTGTGCAAAAGGCCCGTACCTGGCAGCAGACTCAGGTGGAGTACAAGCCCAATTGGCAGCAGAATGTTAACAAGACCACCACTCAAGTCAAGAATGTTGTGTCCAACCCTGTGCACGAGGAGCGCCAACGCATCAATGCTTGCTTTAGTTGTGGGCAAACCGGACATTATGCCAGACAGTGCCCCAAGAACATCAAGGAAAATGCTCTATACAGACCACAAGTCAACTATATGGAGTCATCCCTGACCCAGCAAAACATCCTGGGGCACGTTCATCATCTCTCTGCCGATGAATCCCAAGAGATCCCCGAAGTGGTCATTGGTATGTTCCCTCTTAATAGCATACCCGTAGTAATTTTATTTGACTCTGGGGCTTCCCACTCTTTTATTTCTCGGAGTTTGGTTGCCCAAAACAAATTTCCTTGTTCACTTTTGGGCAAGAATATGCTGGTACAAACCTCGGGATCATTAATCAGGAGAAATCTGGTTTGCCGTAACCTGGAATCAATATCAGCAGAGTCTGTTTTCCAACTTCTTTGTTAATCATTGAGTCGAATAAGTTGGATGTTATCCTGGGTATGAATTGGCTGATCCAATATCAAGTCTGCATAAATTGCGCGACCTGAGAAGTTACTTTGACCAGTCTGGAGGGGTAGACTACCAAATTCTATGCTCGCAGAAGCATACCCAAGAAAGAAATGGCCTTCACCGCTGTGGCTGAATTGGAATTAATTCCTGTGGTCAGTGAGTTTTCGGATGTATTTCCCGAAGAATTGCCAGGCATGCCACTCGACCGCGAGCTTGAGTTTGCAATAGATCTTGTGCCCGGAACCGCACCATTATACAAGAAGTATTACCGGATGCCCTCATCAGAATTAGTGGAGCTAAAGAAACAGCTTGATGAAATGCTCCAAAAAGGATATAGCCATCCCAGCTCTTCACCATGGGGATCACCTGCTATTTTTTTGGACAAAAAGGATGGAAGCCTCCGCATGTGTGTGGATTACCGTCAACTGAATGATGTCACCATCAAAAATAAATATCCACTGCCAAGGATTGATGATCTGTTCGATCAGCTCAGTGGGGCCAAAGTATTCTCCAAGATTGATCTAAGGACAGGGTATCATCAACTCAAGATTAAAAAGGAAGATATTCCTAAGACCGCATTCACTACTCGGTACGGTCTTTATGAATATACAATTATGTCCTTTGGTCTCACCAATGCCCCTGCCTTTTTCATGCATATGATGAACAAAGTATTCATGGACTTCCTTGATAAATTCATAGTAGTCTTCATTGATGACATACTCATTTACTCCAAGAGTGCAGAAGATCACAAGGAGCACCTCCGAGCAGTGCTACAACGACTCCGCGACCATCAGCTATACGCCAAATTCAGTAAGTATGAGTTTTGGCTCAAGCAAGTAGGATTTCTTAGACACGTTCTATCTGCCGACGGTATAGCCGTCGACCCAAGAAAAGTAAAGGATGTGCTCGATTGGTTGCCACCCACAACCGTATCATAGATCCGGAGTTTTCTTGGATTAGCCGGATATTATCGTCTTTTCATTGAAGGGTTTTCCAAGATTGCTAAGCCCATGACGGAGCCGCTCAAAAAGGATAAGAAGTTTGAATGGACCAAGGACTGTGAGAAAAGTTTTAATGAGCTAAAGATACGGCTGACGACCGCACATGTGTTAACTCTTCTAGATATCTACCATAGTTTTGATGTGTATTGTGACGCCTCCAGACAAGGACTTGGATGCGTACTTATGCAAGATGCCAAGGTAGTAGCATATGCATCGCGACAGCTACGACCCCACGAGGGAAATTATCCCACTCATGATCTAGAATTGGCTATGGTGGTTCATCCTCTAAAATTTGGAGGCACTACCTCATCGGGAAGAGGTGCCAAGTTTTTATCAATCACAAAAGCCTCAAGTATATATTTACCCAGCCAGATTTAAATCTCCGTCAACGAAGGTGGCTTGAGTTAGTCAAGGATTATAATCTTGGAATAAATTACCACCCGGGTAAGGCCAACGTGGTCGCCGATGCGCAAAGTCGAAAGCCTGTCAGCCTAAATGTCATATTGGGATCCTTGTCCTCTGAACTTCAAGAGAGATTGCTCAGCTCAACCTGGTCATAGTGATGCTGGCCTTGCTAATATTTTGGAAGTTGCCCCCATCCTTGAGGAAGAGATCCGCAAGGCCCAGCCAACTGACACCATTCTGCAAAAACGTGCCATGATGTCACACCCTAGCCAGTTCAAGAATTAGAGTGTGCATCATGTTTAAATTTCTCTTAAATTTGAAATGGGGAAGGCAGAAACCCCCAACACCCCCTGGAAACAACTAGGGTTTACTAAAATTATTTTCAATGAACCTGAAATGCCCTTCTAAAAAGTTCACCCTCTTTGTCTTGGGTTAAAACCTCTGGCAAAATTGGTGCACATTTTTCTAGGTCAACAGAAGGTCATTGAATTAAATCATAAGTATTTGAATTTGGGCATTTAAATGCTATAAAATAATTTAAATGCTCAAATAATTCTGGAAATAAATGTTTGCTGTTGGAAATAATCTAAACAGAGCCCACAATTATTTTCAGGATTTTTGGAAACGTTTTAGTATTTTAATTAAAGCCCAACAGTTGCAGTTAAATAGAAAAACAGAAACAAATAAAAAAAGAGAGAGAGGGAAGCTACCTGGGCCTTACCTGTGCTGGCCCAGCCCACCTGGCTCGGCCCAGCCGACTGGCCCTGCTAGTCGTCGTCCTCCTCGCGCTAGAAGGACGTGGAGCGCGTGGCCGGCGCCCGCGGCCACACGCCGGCCACCTCCTCCTTCCGCCGACGCCTGGAGACGCCTAGGGGTGCCACGCGACCCCCACGTCCCCCTCTCATCCTCGCTCACTCTCCCCCTCGTCTCCCCCACTCTCCCCCGCGATGGCCGGGCGCGTACCTCGCCGCCGATCACTGTAGTTGCCACCAGAGCCACCCCCTCGCCCCTCCGACAAGCCCAATAGCTCCGCCTCATCGCCCTGAACCTCTCCGCTGACCCACGCGACTCCAAACGCCGCCTAATGCCGTCTTCGCCCTCGTCTTCAACCTCGGGCACCCGAGCCATCTCCGGTCGATTCGCCGCCGCCAGGACCTCCCCGAGCTCGCTGACCCCCTCTCCGACCCCGCTGTGAGCTCCTCTTCCTTTTCCCCTAGCTCCCGTGCTCGTTTGGCCCCTGTAGTCGCCATTTCCACCGCACCCGAGAGCTCCCCGCCCCCGGCATGGCGCCGTCGTGGCCAGAGCCACTGTGGCTCGAAGCCAAGCTCGCCGTTGTGCTCAGCGCAGCACCAGGAACCCGTAGCCACCACCAGCTTCTTCTCCCGTGCACCGTAGCCTCGAAACCAACCCTGCCCGAACTCCGGCCGCCGCCACGAGCTCGATTCCGGCGAGCTCGCTCCACCCCAGCTCCTCCCACATGCCCCACTAGATGCGCGCGAGCCCCAGCTACGCGTAGCACGTCTCCGCCGTCGATTTGGTCACCGGAGGACCAAATCCGAAGCCCTCCGCCGTCCCGGCCTCGCCGGCGACTCAACGCCGGCGGGATTAGCCCCGCTGACCAGGGTTTGACCCTAGTTTGACTCCCCTGAGTCAATGACAAGTGGGTCCCCCTTTGTTAACTAAATCAGATTAGTTTCAATTAAAAATAATTAGCTTAATTAACTACTGACACACGGGACCCACCAGTCAGGTTTGACCTGGACGTCCCCGTTGACCACTGATGTCACCTTGACGTAATGCTGACGCAGTAATGCATTTACGGGATTTATTCTTATACAGGAAATTCCAGAAAATAGTCAAAACTTCTAAAAATCATAGAAAATCAACCATAGCTCCAAATGCAAAGATTTATATATGAAAAATGATCAGAAAAATTCAATCTATCCATCTGTAATGGTTTCATGCATGACAAAACAAGTTTACCTTGCTGTTTAAGTAGTATAAGGAAATGCACTATTAAGGCCATGTTTAATGAGCTAATATTTGAATCTTTGATTCAAATGAGTTCATTCCTTTCTGTTATAACTTGCATTAGGCCAGGACACATTCATATTGCCATGTCATAGCATGCATCATATTGTTGCATATCGTCATGTGTTGATTGTGTTCCGATGTGTTCTTCGTGGTAGGTTCTGCCTCCAAGGATATTCACGAGTATCCAACTGAAGGGCAGTATCCCACTACCACTCCATCAGGCAAGCAACCCATTGATCATTTCGATACAAACCCATGTTCTCGCTTCTGCTCTTGTTTACTGCATTAAGACAACGTGATTCAAACTGCTGTGTGTTACGGTAGTTGAACCCTTATCCTCTGCATGACCTGTCATTGCCACAGTAACTAGATGA
The DNA here is from genome assembly GCF_003073215.2 of Triticum urartu. Classification (NCBI taxonomy): domain Eukaryota; kingdom Viridiplantae; phylum Streptophyta; class Magnoliopsida; order Poales; family Poaceae; genus Triticum; species Triticum urartu. The sequence goes on along the minus strand of NC_053028.1, from coordinate 496,133,683 downwards.
AACCCACTAGCATGTGTAGGAGTTGATTGAGCCATGTATGTGATTCCTACCTTGCTATGCCTGCTATGCTTAGAGTTGTGTCAGGTCTGGTTCATCTCGGTGATGGGCTAGAGTGAAATGCTTATGTCGGTAATGTGAGGGAGGTGATGAACATGTTTTGGTAAATGTATCGATGAGAGGCCATGTAGGAGTACATGGTGGGTTGTTTCATTGAGGCCGTCCCTAAGAACTGAGATCTGTATGTGTGATTTAAGATGCAGTTACTACCGTACATTGGGCCCGAAACCAATGGACCCTCTCGGCTTCTTAATCACCCTAGTTCTCTGTCCAGGAGTTGCAAATAGTTTCTTGTGTTTGTAGGTTATGTGTTGGCGGCCGTGCGTAGCGCTGACCCTAGGGGTGGGCTATGTTGCGGTAGATACACCGTGGTCGGGTATGCCAGGCGCCCGTTTGGCGTCTCGGGACCCTGTTCACATCGTTCGGGGCCGTATGTGGAAACCTCGGCCGGACTCCCTGCGGATGGAACCTGGATAGGCGATAAACCTGGACTAGAGACTTAAGTGTTTAGGTAGGCCGTGGCCGACACCCTCGCTGGGCTTCCGCTTGAAGGTTGCCGAGTACATGTCGTGTAAACGGCGGTAAGTGGTGAAAGCGTGTATGAAGAAGTACACCCCTGCAGGGTATAAAACTATTCGAATAGCCGCGTCCGCGGTAAAGGACTACTTGGTTGCCTATACAGTTCATAGACAAGTTAATGGGTACTAATAAAAGACTCAAGATAAGTGTGAGTACCGAGGATGGCCCTCTCGTAGGATGACGAGGGAGGATCCCCGGTGGAGTATTGTGTTGGTGAGTAGTGGACTCATGTGCGAAAACTATTTTACTGGTGAAGTTCCGTAGGATAGCTTAGCCAAGAGTCAAAGCTGGCTTGCTGCATTAACCCCACCACCTTCTTGAGAATAAGCATGTATAGTAGGTTCTGATGTAACACTTGCTGAGTACCTTTGTACTCATGTTTGCTTAATTACTGTTTTCAGACGACAACACTGCCCCCTCCGATGGGTTCTACGTAGACCTTGACATCGACGAGTGACTAGCCACCCAGGTGGTGATCCTGGCCATGGAGGGCCCTATGTAGATAGACAGGCTTCGGGAAGCCTTCTTTCTTTCTAGAGTCTGTACTCAGACTAGTTGCTTCCGCATGTGCTTGTATGTTTGTATGACTTGAGTGTCGGGTCATGTGACCCCTATCTGTATGAACATGTTATGTATGGCTCTCTGGAGCCTTTAAATAAAGTACTTGAGTTGTAGAGTTTTGTTGTGATGCCATGTTGTATGTACTCATATCGAGCATATTGTGTGTATGATTGAAATGCTTGGTATGAGTGGGATCCGACAATCTAGTTGTTTATCCTTGGCAGCCTTTCTTATGGGGAAATGTAGTCTAGTGTTCCTCGAGCCATAGTAGTCCGCTACAGCCCGGTTCACCGGAGTCCTACTAGCCCAGCACTACTGTACAGGACACTTGACTGGCCGGCATGTGTTTCACTTCGTTCCTATGTCTGTCCCTTCGGGGAAATGTCACGCGGTGACTTATGGAGTCCTGCCTAGCCTGCTACAGCCCGGGTTCCCCGGAGTCCTGTTAGCCCAGTGCTACAGCCCGGAATCCCTCGCTGATGACCGACATGTTCGATGTGATTCATGTATGCCTGTCTCCATAGGTCTGTGCTGCTTTGGGTTCACGACTAGCCATGTCGGCCCGGGTTCTCTGTCATATGGATGCTAGCGACACTATCATATACGTGAGCCAAAAGGCGCAAACGGTCCCGGGCCATGGTAAGGCAACACCCGTGGGATACCGTGCGTGAGGCCGCAAAGTGATATGAGGTGTTACCGGCTAGATCGATGTGACTTGGAATCGGGGTCCTGACACATGATAGCAGGACAGACTTCAGACTTCTCGACGGATCTATTGGGTACCCTCCGTTTCAGGGGAAGGATTTGTGTACCCAATCAATCCAAGCTAAAGCAGAAAATCCTGTCTGAAGCACACGAATCTTCATATTCCAGTCACCCGGGAGGTACAAAAATGTATGAAGACCTCCGACAAATATTTTGGTGGGATGGAATGAAGAAGTACATTACCTATTTTGTGGCATGTTGCGACATATGCAACAAGGTAAAGGCAGAGCATCAGAAGCCAGCCGGACTTCTCCAACCACTGCTAGTCTCACAATGGAAATGGGATGATGTCTGCATGGATTTCATAACAGGACTTCCCAAGACTCAGTGAGGCAATGATGCAATCTGGGTCATAGTGGACACTTTAACCAAGGTTGCTCACTTTATCTCGATCAGAACCACATATCGAGCAGACCAACTCGCACAGCACTATGTCTCCCGGATAGTTAGTCTGCATGGAGTACCTCAGACCATCATTCTTGACCGAGGTTCACTTTTTACCTCTGCCTTTTGGTCACATCTCCATCAAGCCTTGGGGACAACGCTGAAATACAGTACCGCTTATCATCCTCAGACTGATGGGCAGACAGAGCGGGTAAACCAAATACTCGAAGATATGTTACGGGCCTGTGCTTTGGCCCAAGGATCTAATGGGAAGACTGCCTGCCGTATGCCGAGTTCTCTTATAACAACAGCTTCCAGACCATTCTAAAGATGTCACCGTACGAAGCTTTGTATGGCCGTAAGTGCCGCACTCCGTTAAATTGGTCTCAAACTGGAGATAGCCGCATTTTCGGGACATGTCTCATGATGGAAGCTGAGAAACAAGTTAGGGAAATCATAGATAGGTTGCAATTGGCCAAGTCTCGACAAAAGAGTTATTATGATGCAAAGCACAGACAGATTAGTTTTGAACCTGGAGAACATGTATATCTCCAAGTCACTCCTATGAAAGGAGTCAAGAGGTTTCAGACTCGTGGAAATATGGCACCTAGGTTTATTGGACCATTTCCAGTCATGTCCCGAGTAGGTACAGTTGCATATCAGTTGGAACTACCCCCATAATTGTCAGATGTGCACAACGTGTTTCATGTCTCACAGTTGAGGCGATGCATATCGCCGCCTGAGAAAAGTACTGCTACGACCGAAATAGAGTTGGCAAAGGATTTAACATACGAAGAGAGGCCGGTCAAAATTTTGGATTGGATGGAAAGGGTCAATCGCAGTAAAGTGAGAAAGTTCTACAAAGTCCAGTGGGCACATCACACCGAGTCAGAATCAACTTGGGAACAAGAAAAATTTCTAAGGGCACATTATCCCGAATGGTTTTCCCAAGCAACCGAATCTCGAGGACGAGATTAATTCTAAGTGGGGTAGGTTTGTGACAGCCTGGTTTTTGCCCTCCTTTATTTGCCTGATTTTCATTTGGTTTGATTATGAAATTTGGAGTTTTTGAATCTTTTATTATGGACTTAAACACTTGGGTACCCTTGGATTTCACCCAAGTGCCCCATTTCCCTCTCTAATCATCATTCACTCTCTGGTTCTACCCAAAATAATATTTGGAATATTTTTCTTTAATGAAAAATATTCATTTTCGCCTCCAAAACCCTAGCCAGTTCAATGTGCTCCAAAGCGACCCCAATTTTTCTTGCCCACAAAAATCTGAGAAAATTCACAAATATTCTATGAACCCTAGGGCACCCTCCTGAGCAAAAATATTGTACCACTTTTTGGAATATTTTTGCTACAGAAAATATTTTCTATTCTGGACAGAAATGGTGGTTTCTACAACAACTACCGTTTTACTTGCTCCATTGTGCCTGACTTTTCTTGTGCATCATCACCTTAGTTGATGATTGCTAACCTCCAAAGCATAGCCACCAACTCCCAGCCATTTAACCTTAGTAACCTCTCAAAGTTACTGGTCAGAAACTTACCAAATGTGTGAAATCTTTTCTACTGCATCTGGAGCCAAACCAAAGCATGGCGATCTTCAAAACTACCACGAACAACAAGCCAGACATGATCTTTGGACATTGGTCGGCCTGAGGGCAGAGTTCACGCGGTGACCACGCGTGTCCATGATGCTAGCCTGCGTGTCGACGCGCTCTGAGTGCCGCCGAGCGCTCTATTCCGCGCGTGCTCGCTTCCCCGACTGCCTTAGCGTGCCAAACCGCGCCACCATCTTCGTCTCAACACCCTTAACTCCCCCTGGCACTCGCCGACGCTGGAACTCGCCGCAGCAAGCACGGGCGTGCTCCAGCCAACGTAACAGTGCGGTGCGCAATGTGCTCGTCGCCTTCTCCTCGATCATGTGCTCGTCTCCATTCGCCCATAGTCCCCGCGTGAGCTGCGTCGCCTTCTCCCTCTCTCACTGACTTCGCTCGTCGCCAGGCGCAGTGTCCATGTGTCGCCGGCGGAGCCCGATCCACCCCTCGTCGCTCTCCTATAAATGGAGCCACCTCCAGCCTCCTCGAGCACCATCCTCCACTCCCACACACTTCACAAATGTGTAGACAGCCGTAGCCCAGCCGGGCAGGCCGCTGGCCGCTGTCCCCGAGCTCGAGCTCGCCGGCGATCCCCTCGGGTCGTCGTGGTAGCTCCAGCCCCTCCCTGGCTTGGGTGACCCTTCCAAAGCCACCGCCGCTCTTCGGTGAAGCCGTTCCGTCCACTTGGAGCCCCTGGAGTCGCCGCAGTTCGCCGTCGTCTTCGTCTCCGGCGACCCCCGCTCTCTGCCTCCGCTTGCGGGGTCAATTCCGACACCGTCCGATCACCCCTAGCTACGCTACGGGTACGGTCAGGTGCACCTCCATCCCCTCTCTCGATCCCTCCCTCTAGTTTCGGCCAAGGAGCCCTCGTCGCCGGTGTGAGCTCCGGCGAAGCCGTGACCCCCTCTGTTTCCTTCTCCCTCTTCCCCCACCTAACTAGTGGGGCCCGCTAGTCAGCCACCCAGTACCGCGCGAAGCAGTACGAGTGGTAGCGCCCCAAGGCTTTACACCTTCGACGTCACTCCCCCTAGTCAGCCACCCAGTACCGCGCGAAGCAGTACGAGTGGTAGCGCCCCAAGGCTTTACACCTTCGACGTCACTCCCCCTATCAGTTTTATTTAAATTCAAATTTCCAGAGAGATTCAAACAGCTATAACTTTTCAACCATAAGTCCAAATGAATTGATTCTTTTTGCATTGTGTTCTTTGCAAGGAAATCTAACAGCTCACCAAAAATGGGATTTTTCCCTACTGTCTAGATTTTCTGGTAAATTTCAGAAGGGTTCTTGATATTTTCTTTTTGTGTTTAAATTTATTTTCAGAGAGTGAAGCTTGTCTTGAGGAACACGAGAGGGCTTGTGAGCCTCATCTGCACTAAGGCAAGCCACAACAACATTTTCATGATGCCACTTGAATATTTGTGATATTTTTGTACTTGAATGAATGATTTAACCCATGCATTTAAATCATCATCATTAGGTTATTTATATTCTGTTAGTACTTGTCTAAGTTTACGTGCTTATGTTATCAGAAAGTTGTAGCTACTAAGTGGTTAAAGAAACTAGAATTAATCTTTGCTATGATAGAAAAATAATATGGCTGTGGATATAATTAGTTTATTAGAACCATTTTCTTGCATGAGAAAGATGGTAAAATTTGTTAGAAAAGATTATGTTTAATGTGATTTTATATCCTAACTAGAGAAGTATGAGGTGTTGTTGATGTTCATTCTTAGTGTGGATTAAGTTGACTCAGTCATTTCCGTTATTATGTGTAGCATATGTTAGTGATTGCATTTCATGGCATACTATGACACTGGTTATTTTCAATTTAAGTTGAACCTGGTAATAATACAACTTGAATTTATTGTTGACCGAGTCATGGTGCCACTGAATCGAGTTTTTCCTAGTGCAACCACATTTTCTTGTATGGGAAGGCCTTTATTCGGTCCGTTGTCATGCCTCTGGTCGGTGCCTCCAACTAGGGAAGGTTATGGGCGTGCGGTACCCTGGCCCGGTAAGCATACATAACCTTGTGAGCCCATTTTGGAGATTTTGGTAACGGTCCCCGTGAGGGACGTTGGCCACGATGGTGGTCGTTGTGTCTTTGGTAGACACGGGGCCACCCATGACTAGCCAAGTTGGGAAGTGGGTCGGAGTGGCCGAGAGAGTGTCATGGAAATGGAGGGGTTTCGTCGAAATGTCGTTGGTCCACCCGAATGGGAGTATGAGGCCATGGGTACCGTGGTGTGGGTACAGTGTGTTACCTCTGTAGAGTGTATTAATCTACCGATAGCCGAGTCCACGGTTACGGACACCTCGAAAGTAGGTCACACGATGGGTCAACATTTAATTAATCTTGCACACTAAGTCATGAACTTTGCACTGTTGAGGATGGCGGGAAGGTCATCCTGTCGATCGAGACCAAGTGTTGGTCGTGGTTGTGATTGCCGGAAGGATCACCGTTTGAGACTAAATAGTGGTCGTGGTTGTGGTCGCCGGAATGATCACGAGGTATCCCGAGTTAAGATCATGTGGTTGGTACATTTGTGATCCAGAAGCGATCACCGTGGTAAGCTTGTCCGAGGGACTATGCTCATAAGAGCGTGATCACATCATGTTGGTTACATTGTTGCATTACTAATAACTGGTTAATTATCATGATAATGTTTGTCATTATGTTTATGCTTGTTGTGAGCTTGCAAGTACATTCAATGTACTGACCTGGCGTGTCATGCCAGATTTCAGGAAAGTCCCGTGGAAAGGAGTGCTGCTCGAGTCTAGATCGTGTCCTCATCGGTGTCCTTGTGCTATGGAGTTCCGCTATGACGTTGTTCCGCTGCCGTGTAGTTGTTATGATCGAGGCCCTTTTATGTTCACTAAAAAATGTACATATTGTTCAGCTGCACCGGGTGTGCCGCTTGGCCTCGCTACCTGTTGTAATGTAAACTTCGAGCCGCTAGTATCAATAAAGCGGTTGTTTTCTATACCAAGATGTTGTGTGTTGCCAGAAGACATGGTCTCTGGGCTGGCAATGCAAGGTAAACCGGTCGCTCTAAGCCGGGGTGCCACAGGGTCCCGACCCCCGAGGCGGCCACGAGGTAGGGGGCGCGCCCAGGGGGTAGGGTGCGCCCCCACCCTCGTGGGTGCCTCGGGACTCTTCTGGACCATCTCCGATACTCCATGGGCTTCTTATGGTCCAAAAATAATCTCCATGAAATTTCAGGTCAATTGGACTCCGTTCGGTTTTCCTTTTCTGCGATACTCAAAAACAAGGAAAAAACAAAAACTGGCACTGGGCTCTAGGTTAATAGGTTAGTCCCAAAAATCATATAAATGCATATAAAACATCCTAGATGGATAATATAATAGCATGGAACAATCAAAAATTATAGATACATTGGAGACGTATCAAGCATCCCCAAGCTTAATTCCTGCTCGTCCTCGAGTAGGTAAATGATAAAAATAGGATTTTTGATGTGGAATGCTATCTAACATAATTTTCATTGTAATTTTCTTTATTGGTGCAAAAATATTCAGATCCATAAGATTCAAGACAAAAGTTTAATATTGACATAAAAATAATAATACTTCAAGCATACTAACCAAGCAATTATGTCCTCTCAAAATAACATAGCCAAAGAAAGCTCATCCCTACAAAATCATATATTTTGGCCATGCTTCATTTTCGTCACACAAAATGCTCCCATCATGCACAACCCCGATGACAAGCCAAGCAATTGTTTCATACTTTAGTAATCTCAAACTTTTTTCAACTTTCACGCAATACATGAGTGTGACCCATGGACATAGCACTATGTGTGGAATAGAATATAATGATGGGGATTGTGTGGAGAAGACAAATAAAGAGAAAGTATCACATTGACGCGGCTAATCAACGGGCTATGGAGATGCCCATCAATTGATGTCAATGCGAGGAGTAGGGATTTCCATGCAACGGATGCACTAGAGCTATAAATGTAAGAAAGCTCAACAAAATAAACTAAGTGGGTGTGCATCCAACTTGCTTGGTCACGAAGACCTAGGGCATTTGAGGAAGCCCATTGTTGGAATATACAAGCCAAGTTCTATAATGGAAAATTCCCACTAGTATATGAAAGTGGCAATATAAGAGACTCTCTATCATGAAGATCATGGTGCTACTTCGAAGCACAGGTGTGGAAAAAGGATAGTAGAATTGTCACTTTTTTGGCCTTTTTTTCATTTGGCCTTCCCCCCTTTTTTGGGGGGGGGGGGAATTTTTTTTGTGGGGATATTGGGAAGTCTCTTCCCTTTCATTAGTATTATCTTCATCTTCTATTTGTTTTCTGTAATTGGCAATATAAGGATTTTCAATGCAATTCACCGCACAATACATATAAATTTCCTCTAGATCAAAATCAAGAACTGTCTCAAGGGCAAATTCTGGAATATACTGAGTTATACGTTCATTTCTTCATAACCCAGAAGCAAAGCTCATTATGATGCACAAGGGAAATCAAGTCATCACAATTTTTGGACACTATTCGATCATGAAATAGTTTGCATTGGGTATTTAAATGACCACGTTCATTGCAAAGTTCACAAGGATGGCTAAGAAAATTTAAATTTTCAGCAAAAACATCAAGCCTTTCTTGCAACCATTTAGTTTCTAAATACTTATGCCTGTTGCAAAATCTATCTTCCCTATTTGGTGTGTACTTGCAAACTCTATACACTCCACAAAAATTGACATGCTTACAAGAGACATTTTCATCATGACTAGTGCAATCATCATTAGTACTACGGATATTCAAAGAGTTCGTACTAACAACATTGCAATCATGGTCATCATTCAAAGATTTAGTGCCAAACATTTTAATACATTCTTCTTCCAACACTTTGGCACAATTATCGAAATCCTTATTTTCACGAAGGACATTAAAAAGATGAAGCATATGAGGCAACCTTAATTCCATTTTTTTAGTTTTCGTTTATAGACTAAACTAGTGATAAAACAAGAAACTAAAATATTCGATTGCAAGATCTAAAAATATACCTTCAAGCGATAACCTCCCCGGCAACAGCGCCAGAAAAGAGCTTGATGTCTACTACACAACCTTCTTCTTGTAGACGTTGTTGGGCCTCCAAGTGCAGAGGTTTGTAGGATACTAGCAAATTTCCCTCAAGTGGATGGTCTAAGGTTTATCAATCCGTGGGAGGCGTAGGATGAAGATGGTCTCTCTCAAACAACCCTACAACCAAATAACAAAGAGCCTCTTGTGTCCCCAACACACCCAATACAATGGTAAATTGTATAGGTGCACTAGTTCGGCGAAGAGTTGGTGATACAAGTGCAATATGGATGGTAGATATAGGTTTTTGTAATCTTAAAATATAAAAACAGCAAGGTAACTAATGATAAAAGTGAGCGAAAACAGTATTGCAATGCGTTGAAACAAGGCCTAGGGTTCATACTTTCACTAGTGCAAGTTTTCTCAACAATAATAACATAATTAGATCATATAACTATCCCTCAACATGCACCAAAGAGTCACTCCAAAGTCACTAATAGCGGAGAACAAACGAAGAGATTATTGTAGGGTACGAAACCACCTCAAATTTATCCTTTCTAATCGATCTATTCAAGAGTCCGTGGTAAAATAACACAAAGCTATTCTTTCCGTTCAATCTATCCTAGAGTTCGTACTAGAATAACACCTTAAGACACAAATCAACAAAAACCCTAATGTCACCTAGATACTCCAATTTCGCCTCAAGTATCCGTGGGTATGATTATACGATATGCATCACACAATCTCAGATTCATCTATTCAACCAACACAAAGAACTTCAAAGAGTGCCCCAAAGTTTCTACCGGAGAGTCAAGACGAAAACGTGTCCCAACCACTATGCATAGATTCCCAAGGTCATGGATCCCGCAAGTTGATCACCAAAACATACATCAAGTGAATCAATAGAATACCCCATTGTCACCACGGGTATCCCACGCAAGACATACATCAAGTGTTCTCAAATCCTTAAAGAGTCAATTCGATAAGATAACTTCAAAGGGAAAACTTATTCCATTACAAGAGAGTATAGGGGGAGAAACATCATAAGATCCAACTATAATATTAAAGCTCGCGATACATCAAGATCGTGCCGAATCAAGAACACGAGAGAGAGAGAGAGATCAAACACATAGCTACTGGTACATACACTCAGCCCCGAGGGTGAACTACTCCCTCCTCGTCATGGAGAGCGCCGGGATGATGAAGATGGACACCGGAGAGGGATTCCCCCCTCCGGCAGGGTGCCGGAACGGGTCTAGGTTGGTTTTCAGTGGCTACAGAGGCTTGCAGTGGTGGAACTCCCGATCTAGGTTTCTTTCTAGAAGTTTGGGTATGTATAAGAGGTGTTGGAGTCGGGAACAATTCAGGGGGTCCCCGAGGCGGCCACGAGGTAGGGCGCGCGCCCCCCACCCTCGTGGGTACCTCGGGACTCTTTTGGCCCATCTCCGATACTCTGTGGGCTTCTTCTGGTCCAAAAATAATCTCCATGAAATTTCAGGTCAATTGGACTCCGTTTGGTTTTCCTTTTCTGCGATACTCAAAAATAAGGAAAAATAGAAATTGGCACTGGGCTCTAGGTTAATAGGTTAGTCCCAAAAATCATATAAAATAGCATATAAATGCATATAAAACATCCTAGATGGATAGTATAATAGCATGGAACAATCAAAAAATATAGATACGTTGGAGACGTATCAATGTTGTCCATCAATTGCTCGCGTATAGCTTCCCCGTTTTATTTATGATATGTTCCTAGAGAGAACTATGTTGAAAGATGTTACTAGCAATGATGCGGACTAGCTCCGTGATCTGAGGATTATCCTCATTGCTGCACAGAAGAATTATGTCCTTGATGCACCGCTAGGTGACAGACCTATTGCAGGAGCAGATGCAGACGTTATGAACGTTTGGCAAGCTCGATATGATAACTACTTAATAGTTTAGTGCACCATGCTTTATGGCTTAGAACCGGGACTTCAAAAACGTTTTGAATGCCACGGAACATATAAGATGTTCTAAGAGTTGAAATTGGTATTTCATACTCATGCCCGTGTCGAGAGGTATGAGACCTCTGACAGTATGTTGCCTACAAGATGGAGGAGAATAGCTCAACCAGTGAGTATGTGCTCAGATTGTCTGGGTACTACAATTGCTTGAATCAAGTGGGAGTTAATCTTCCAGATAAGATAGTAATTGATAAAGTTCTCTAGTCACTATCACCAAGTTACTAGAACTTAGTGATGGACTATAATATGCAAGGGATGACGAAAACGATTCCCGAGCTCTTCGTGATGCTGAAATCGAGGGAGGTAGAAATCAAGAAAATCATCAAATGTTGATGGTTGACAAAACCACTAGTTTCAAGTAAAAGGGCAAGGGAAAGAAAGGGAACTTCAAGAAGAATGGCAAGAAAGTTGCCACTCTGATACGTCTCCAACGTATCTATAATTTTTGATTGTTCCATGCTATTGTATTATCAACCTTGGATGTTTTATATGCATTTATATGCTATTTTATATGATTTTTGGGACTAACCTATTAACCTAGAGCCCAGTGCCAGTTTCTGTTTTCCGTTGTTTTTGAGTATCGCAGAAAAGGAAAATCAAACGTAGTCCAATTGACCTGAAACTTCACGGAGATAATTTTTGGACCAGAAGAAGCCCACAGAGTACCGGAGGTGGGCCAGAAGAGTCCCGAGGCCACCACGAGGGTGGGGGCATTCCCTACCCCCCTGGCCGCGCCCCCCTCCCTCGTGGACGCCTCAGGAAGCCCCCTGACTTGTCCCCGACTCCAACACCTCTTATATAACCCAAAACTTCCAGAAAGAAACCTAGATCGGGAGTTCCACCGCCGCAAGCCTCCATAGCCACCGAAAACCAATCTAAACCCGTCGACACCCCGCCGGAGGGTTGAATCCCTCTCTGGTGGCCATCTTCATCATCCCAGCGCTCTCCATGATGAGGAGGGAGTAGTTCACCCTCGGGGCTGAGGGTATGTACCAGTAGCTATGTGTTTGATCTCTCTCTCTCTCTCTCGTGTTCTTGATATGGCACGATCTTGATGTACCACGAGATCTTATGATGTTTCTCCCCCTCTATCTCCTTGTGATGAATTGAGTTTTCCCTTTGAAGTTATCTTATCGGATTGAGTTTTAAGGATTTGAGAACACTTGATGTATCTCTTGCACGTGCTTATCTGTGGTGACAATGGGATATCACGTGATCTACTTGATGTATGTTTTGGTGATCAACTTGCGAGTTCCGTGACCTCGTGAACTTATGCATAGGTGTTGGCACACGTTTTCGTCTTGACTCTCCGGTAGAAACTTTGGGGCACTCTTTGTAGTTCTTTGTGTTGGTTGAATAGATGAATCTGAGATTGTGTGATGCATATCGTATAATCCTATCCACGGATACTTGAGGTGACATTCTAGGTGACATTAGGGTTTTGGTTGATTTGTGTCTTAAGGTGTTATTCTAGTACGAACTCTATGATAGATTGAACGGAAAGAATAGCTTCGTGTTATTTTACTACGGACTCTTGAATAGATCGATTAGAAAGGATAACTTTGAGGTGGTTTTTTACCCTACAATAATCTCTTCGTTTGTTCTCCGCTATTAGTGACTTTGGAGTGACTCTTTGTTGCATGTTGCGGGATAGTTATATGATCCAATTATGTTATTATTGTTGAGAGAACTTGCACTAGTGAAAGTATGAACCCTAGGCCTTGTTTCCTAGCATTTCAATATTGTTTGTGCTCACTTTTACCACTTGCTACCTTGCTGTTTTTATATTTTCATATTAAAAAAACCTATATCTACCATCCATATTGCACTTGTAATACCATCTCTTCGCCGAACTAGTGCACCTATACAATTTACCATTGTATTGGATGTGTTGGGGACACAAGAGACTCTTTGTTATTTGGTTGCAGGGTTGTTTGAGAGAGACAATCTTCATCCTACGCCTCCCACGGATTGATAAACCTTAGGTCATCCACTTGAGGGAAATTTGCTGCTGTCCTACAAACCTCTGCACTTGGAGGCCCAACAACGTCTACAAGAAGAAGGTTGTGTAGTAGACATCAAGCTCTTTTCTGGCGCCATTGCCGGGGAGGTTAGAGCTTGAAGGTATATCCTTAGATCTTGCAATCGAATCTTTTTGTTTCTTGTTTTAGCACTAGTTTAGTTTATAAAAGAAAACTACAAAAAATGGAATTGAGTTTGCCTCATACGCTTCATCTTTTTAATATCTTTCGTGAGAATGATGGAAAGGAAAACGGTGCTCAAATGCTAGAAGACGAAGTCTCTAAAATGTTTGGCACTAAATCTTTGAATTATGAGCATGATTGCAATGTTGTTAGTATGAAGTCCTTGAATATCCATAGTACTAATGATGATTGCACTAGTCATGATGAAAATGTCTCTTATAAGCATGTCAACTTTTGTGGAGTGCATAGAGTTTGCAAGTACACACCAAATAGGGAAGATATATTTTGCAAGAGGCATAAGTATTTGGAAACTAAGTGGTTGAAAGAGAGGCTAGATGTTTCTGCTAAAAATTTAAAATTTCTTCACCATACTTGTGAACTTTGCAATGAACATGGTCATTTAAATCTCCGATGCAAATTGTTCCATGATCGTATCGTGTCCAAAAATTGTGATGATTTGATTTCCCTTGCACATCATAATGAACTTAGTTTGCTTTTGGGTTATGAATAAATGAAACATATAACTAAGCATATTCCAGAATATAACCTTGAGAAATTCCTCGATATTGATCTAGAAGAAATTTTTATGTACTGTGCGGTGAATTGCATCGAAATCCTTATATTGCCAATTACATAAAGAAAAGAAAATAAATAGAGGATGAAGAGAATACTAATTAAAGGGAAGAGGCTTCCCAATATCCTCCTATTATTTCTTATGATTAATCAGGTAACGAGGAGGAGCCTTCTAATCAACCAATCTCATCAATAAGGAGCTCCAAAAAGAGGATTGAACCCACACATAATGTGAAGAAGAAAAAGAAAAGACGAAGGAGCAAAGGTGAAAAGGTATCCCTCCCAAATGATGTTGCCCCTATTACTCATTGTGATGATGATAATTGCTATACCATTGGTGCTATCCATACTATTAATGATGAGAGTGATTATGCTTATGAGATGAAAAGGCCCAAGCTTGGGGATGCTATGTTTGATGAGAATGACATGTTTGAGAATATATTTGCTTCCATTAATGTTTTTCCCAAGCTTGGGGATGCCATGTTTAATGAAGATGATATTTCTAGCCTCCCAAGTTTTGATATGCAAATTTGTTATCATGATAGCATGCCTCCTACTTATGATGATTATATTGATGAAAGTGGGTTTGGAAGAGTGTCAACTTTAGGAAGTAATGATCCCACTATTTTGGAGGTTGTTGAATCTTATTGTGATAATTATGAAAGTGTATTTGTGGAGGTCATGACTTTATTTAGTAATGATTCCACTATCTTGGAAGAGGTTTCAATCGATTATGATGAGAACAAAGTTGCTACTTATGATAATTATTGTGATGATACTTATGCTATAAAAAGTAGTGATGATTATATTTATAAACCTTGTCATGATTATGATTACCCTTTTTCTGAACATTACTCCTTTAATGTGGAAACAATTTCTAGTATTCGAGTCTATTATGATACTCCCACTATTCCGAACGAGAAGAATTTTGCTTATGTGGAGAGTAATAAAATTTCTATGCTTGTAGATCATGAAAAGAATGCTTTATGTGATAGTTATATTGTTGAATTAATTCATGATGCTACTGAAAATTATTATGAGGGAGGAATATATGCTTGTAGGAGTTGCAATAATATCAAGTTTCCTCTCTATGTGTTGAAAATCTTGAAGTTATGCTTGTTTTACCTTCTTATGCAAGTTGATTCTTGTTACCATAAGTTGTTTGCTCACAAAATACCTATGCATAGGAAGTGGGTTAGACTTAAATGTGCTAGTCATATTCTTCATGATGCTCTCTTTATGTTACAATTCTTATCTTTTATGTGAGCATCATTGAAATCATCATGCCTAGCTAGGGGCGTTAAACGATAGCGCTTGTTGGGAGGCAACCCAACTTCATTTTTGTTCTTTACTTTTTTCCTGTTTAGTAATAAATAATTCATATAGCCTCTGTTTAGATGTGGTTTCATGTTTTTAATTACTGTTTGTGCCAAGTAGAACCTTTGGGAAGACTTGGGTGAAGTCTTTGCGATCTTGCTGTAAAAAACAGAAACTTTAGCGCTCACGAGATTAGCTTCCATTTTTTACTGGAGAGTGCTATTAAGTTGATTATTTTTTAAGAGGATTAATACACAAATTCCTCAGGTCCACCAATTTATTTGAGAATTTTATGAGTTCCAGAA
Organism: Triticum urartu; assembly: GCF_003073215.2. Lineage (NCBI taxonomy): Eukaryota > Viridiplantae > Streptophyta > Magnoliopsida > Poales > Poaceae > Triticum > Triticum urartu. Next base: position 496,118,273 of record NC_053028.1, on the reverse strand, counting down.
GTATACGTTTAATACAGATTACTACAGACTCTTCTGTTTTTGACAGATTCTGTTTTCTATGTGCTGTTTGCTTATTTTGATGAATCTATGAGTAGTATCGGAGGGTATGAACCATAGAGAAGTTGGAATGCACTAGATATTACACTAATATGAATTTATAATGAGTTCACAACAGTACCCGTCGGTGTCAAAACCGGCGGATCTCGGGTAGGGGGTCCCAAACTGTGCGTCTAGGACGGATGGTAACAGGAGGCAAGGGACACGAAGTTTTACCCAGGTTCGGGCCCTCTTGATGGAGGTAAAACCCTACGTCCTGATTGATTGATATTGATGATATGGGTGTTACAAGAGTGTATCTACCACGAGATCAGAGAGGCTAAACCCTAGAAGCTAGCCTACGGTATGATTGTATGTTGTGATTGTTGTCCTACGGACTAAAACCCTCTAGTTTATATAGACACCGGAGAGGGTTAGGGTTACACAAGGTCGGTTACAAAGGAGGAGATATCCATATACGTATTGCCTAGCTTGCCTTCCACGCCAAGTAGAGTCCCATCCGGACACGAGACGAAGTCTTCAATCTTGTATCTTCATAGTCTAACAGTCCGGCTAATGGAGATAGTCCGGCTGTCCGGAGACCCCCTAATCCAGGACTCCCTCAGTAGCCCCTGAACCAGGCTTCAATGACGACGAGTCCGGCACGCAGTTGTCTTCGGCATTGCAAGGCGGGTTCCTTCTCTGAATACATTACAGAAGAAGTTGAATACGAGGATAGTGTCCAACCCTGCAAAATAAGTCCCACATTTCACCGTAGAGAGAATAATGTTTTTTCACAGATCTAATTTGCTGGCTTGTTTTGCCAGCATGACGTCATGTCATGGCCCGGTGATTATTCGAACCATTTCTTTTAACCAGCCCCGCACATAACGCGAGGCAGTTTTTCGACATGTCTTGTCAAAGCAGAGATCGTGTCCCCTTATTACGGGATTCTCATCAATATGGGCGTGGGTAACCCAACCGCGCCATCAATTGCGGCGCTTGGGGGATAAGCGAGTTTTACTAGGCAAGTGGGGACGTTTAATTTTGTCCGCCCATATAAAGGGATAAGGATTCACCTTTCTATCCACGCCTTCTTCCTCGTCTGCTCATCCGCTCCCGCATACTCGAGCTCTAGCGCCCAAGTCCTCACTTCCATCTCAACCTTCTCCAACCATGTCCGGAGCGGGAGGCAAGTGGTTGGTCTCCTCCGTCATGGAGGGAGACGTCAAGAAACTGAGGAGAGCCGGATACTAGCACGACGATATCGCGCACCGGCTCCTAGATGAGGGACAACTCATCCCCACCCCAGAGCCCCATGAGAGGGTGGTATTCCTCACCCATTTCCTCCGTGGACTGGGATTCCCTCTCCATTCCTTCATCCGAGGACTCATGTTTTATTACGGCCTGGATTTCCATGATATGGCCCCAAACTTCATCCTCAACATCTTGGCGTTCATCTCGTGTGCGAGGCCTTCCTCCGCATCAAGCCCCACTTCGGCTTATGGCTGAAGACCTTCAATGTCAAGCCGAAGGTAGTGAGCGGCCGCCAAGCGGAGTGCGGAGGCGCCATGGTGGGCAAGATGCCCAACATCACATGGCTCGAGGGCACCTTCATGGACACCATAAAGGGGTGGCAATCGGGGTGGTTCTATATCACCGAGCCGCGTGACCCCGCATGGGTAGTGGCCCCCGAGTTCCGATCTAGCATCCCCATGCGGCTAACCTCCTGGAAAGAGAAGGGCCTGTCCTAGGGTAATTCAAAAGAGCTGACCGGACTCCAGTCATGTATTCAGAACATGGTGGATAAGAAGCTCAAGCTTGTCAACATAGTCCAGGTTATGCTCGTTCGCCTGATACTCCCGTGCCAACAACGGGAGTTTACCTTGTGGGAGATCAATCCGGCGCAGCATTGAACTCTGAACAGGCTCTTCGACACGACTCATGAAGATGCCTGGAGGGTGCTGTTCAAGGGCGCCGCGGTCCCTCCCCCCATTACTGAGGATCGCGGATTCAGCACGAAGAGCCATGCCAGTGCGGTAAGTTGTTTTACCTCTTATAGGATATTTGTTATATATATATATATAGATTGGCTCTATGCGGGATCTAAACTCCCGTAATTTTGACAGGACTGACAGAAGATGGCCGGACAGATTGACTGTCCGGCTCCCTTGCCCGAAGGCGCCGTAGACGCTCTTCTGACGAAGATGCTGACTCCAGCCCCTTATAAGGTGCCGGAGAAGACCAAGAAGGCCAAGGGAGCTCGAAAGAGTTCCCGACACCAGACATCGTCGGACTCACCGTCCGATGACTCTGCGGCGCACTCTTCCCCCGAAGATGAGGAAGAGGAAGAAGAGGCTCCCCCACCGACTGGGGGAGACAAGAAAAGGAAGGCCGCCCCAAATGGGGAGGCCGAAGGGTCCAAGAAAGGAAGGACGCTCCTTCCGGACAGCTCCACCGCTGCTGACGAAAGTGAAGACGAGTGGTTGCCCAGGGGCAAGCCACAGGGGAGATCGTAAGTGTTCGGATACCAAAGTAACCCATAGGATTCCTTTGTCGCATTGCTTTCCCTAACGCCGAACTCAATTGTACAGGTCACGCCGAGCCAATATCGAGGTATCCTCGGACGGCTCCCTGGGCTCGTCAGACATGGATAGCGATCCAGTCCCGACCACCACCTCCCCTCATCCGGCCGACGATGCCGAGGTGCTGTCTCAAGAGGCACCGGATCGAGGGGGGACAGTCCCGGAGGCGCCTCAAGGCGACCTTCCGGACTCCGGGAGCCGAGGGGACGGGGTCCCCGAGAGCTCCGAGTTCGACCCTCAGGCGAACACCGCGCCGGACCCTCCAACGGATCTGAGCTCGGGTAGGTGGTCCCCTTCTAAGGAGGGTGAGATGCCTGTGCCAGTGACCTCTGTCCACCCAGAGCCGCCAGACACTATGTTGGAAGTGCTTCGCAGCGCTTCCATCAAGGAGGAGCACCGCACTATCATGAGTGCGGTGATCCGGAAGGTTCAGTCCGCCAAGAGCGGATTGACTAAAGCCTGTACTAGCCTTCTAACAGGCTTCGAGGTAAGTGTTTTAAAATTTAGTAGAAGTGTTACCGCATAGACAGTAGCCCCTGATGCTTTGTTCGGTGTTCACAAAGAAAAGCCAAACAGAGGATCAAATAATATCGCAGGTGTCTAATATAAGTATGTCAATATGCATGTGCAGGCTTTGCTGCTGGCGTCCGCCGCACTAACCGCGGAGGTCGCCGTACTGAAGGAGGCCCTCGAGGGGTCCCAGAAGGAGCTCGGCCTTGCTAAGAGGCAGCTCGAGGAGAACAAGGGTAAGTGATACCCCGTCTGTAGATGAGAAAAAGGACGCGATTGCTAAATGACAGGATCATTGTATGTTTGCCAAGGGCCATGACCGAGGTGGCGACCCTGAAGCAAGCGCTTTCCCAGGCCGAAGAAAAAGCGGCCCAGGAGCGCACCAAGTGAGAGAGGCACGAGGCTTGGGTGGGCGAGGTGCAGCAAGAGCTCCAAGCTCACGTGACGAAGCACGAGGCGTTGGAGCTTGACTTGAAGACGAGAGCGTCTGAGCTTGCCACGACCCGTGAGAGCGCGAAGAGTGCCAAGGCCGAGGCCCAGAAGGCCCTTCAGGAGATCGACTCGATGAAGAAGATAGCGGTGGGTAAGGCTTTCTATATGCAAAGCAAGCATGCAACGGTGAATTACCGATTACTTACCCGAATCCGGAGCTCTTCAGGAGCATTCGCAGATTTGCCCTGCAGTGTGTCCGATGCCGCACTATTCTACCAGGCCGAGGACGGAAGCTCGATGGAGAAGCTGTTCTGGTCTCAGTATACTGAGGCCGAACATCCGGTGCCAATGAGCGACCAGCTGAAGCAGATGGCCGAGCTACATAAGGTGGCCGATCAGGCCATGAAGGGCTTCATAGTCCGGTTGTGGCCTGGCGACGCCCTTCCGAACAGCTTCTTCGGCCTGGTGAGGCTGCTTGTGGATGCCTGCCCACGGCTGGAGGTCGTCAAGCGATCTGTCTGCATTGAAGGTGCACGTCGGGCCTTCGCCTGTGTGAAAACGCAGTGGGTCAAGCTAGACGCCGTGAAGCTTATTGAGGGAGTCCTGGATTAGGGGGTGTCCGGATGGCCGGACTATACCTTCAGCCGGACTCCTGGACTATGAAGATACAAGATTGAAGACTTCGTCCCGTGTCCGGAAGGGACTTTCCTTGGCGTGGAAGGCAAGCTTGGCGATACGGATATGCAGATCTCCTACCATTGTAACCGACTTTGTGTAACCCTAACCCTCTCCGGTGTCTATATAAACCGGAGGGTTTTAGTCCGTAGGTCAACATACAGAACAACAATCATACCATAGGCTAGCTTCTAGGGTTTAGCCTCTCCGATCTCGTGGTAGATCTACTCTTGTACTACCCATATCATCAATATTAATCAAGCAGGACGTAGGGTTTTACCTCCATCAAGAGGGCCCGAACCTGGGTAAAACTTCGTGTCCCTTGCCTCCTGTTACCATCCAGCCTAGACGCACAGTTCGGGACCCCCTACCCGGGATCCGCCGGTTTTCACACCGACATTGGTGCTTTCATTGAGAGTTCCTCTGTGCCGTCGCCGTTAGGCTTGATGGCTCCTACGATCATCAATAGCGATGCAGTCCAGGGTGAGACCTTCCTCCCTAGACAGATCTTTGTCTGCGGCGGTTTCGCACTGCGGGCCAATTCACTTGGCCATCTGGAGTAGATCGAAAGCTATGCCCCTGGCCGCCAGGCCAGATTTGGAAGTTTAAACTACACGACTGACATCCGCGGGGACTTGATCCTCGACGGATTCGAGCCACTGCCAAGCGCGCCGCACTGTCACGACGAGCATGATCTAGGTCTGCCGCCGAACAGTGCCCTGGAGGCCGCACCCGCATCGGCTTCGACCCTTAATTCGGAGCCAACTGCGCCGATCGAGGATGGGTGGTTCGACGCCGCCTCGGGGGCTGTGATCCCAGCGGCGATCGAGCCGAACACCAGCCCTGCACTCCGCGAGACTCGTGACTCCAAGGAGCCGGACTCCTCTCCGGACTCCGAACCCTCCGCGCCCCTGCCGATCGAATCCAATTGGGCGCCGATCATGGAGTTTACTGCCGCGGACATCTTTCAGCACTCGCCTTTCGGCAATATTCTGAAAGCACTAAAGTCTTTCTCTTTATCAGGAGAGCCCTGGCCGGACTACGGTCAGCAAGGTTGGGATACAGATGATGAAGAAATTCAAAGCCCACCCACCACCCACTTTGTAGCCACTGTCGACGATTTAACCGACATGCTCGACTTCGACTCCGAAGACATCGACGGTATGGACACCGATGCAGGAGACGATGAAGAACCAGTGCCTATTGGGCCCTGGAAAGCCATCTCGTCGTATGACATATACATGGTGGACACCCCGAAAGAAGGAGATGGCGATGGAACAGCGGAGGATGACCCCTCCAAGAAACAGCCTAAGCGCCGACGTCAGCGGTGCCGCTCAAAATCCCGCCAAAGCAAACACGGCGATTCCGGCACGGGAGATAATGATACTCCGGAGAGTGCCAAAGAAAACCCCCTCCAGCAAGATTCAGCACAGGAGGATGGAGAAGCCAGCCCTCATGAGAGAGCGGCAGACAGAAAGGTCGAGGACGATAATTATACGCCTCCCTCCGAAGACGAGGCAAGCCTCGACGATGATGAATTCGTCGTGCCAGAGGATCCCGTCGAGCAAGAGCGTTTTAAATGCAGGCTTATGGCCACGGCAAGAAGCCTCAAGAAAAAACAGCAATAGCTTAGAGCTGATTAAGATTTGCTAGTCAATAGATGGACTGAAGTCCTTGCGGCCGAAGAGCATAAACTCAAACGCCCCTCCAAGAGCTACCCAAAGCGCAGGTTGCTACCCCGATTAGAGGTGGAAGCACTTAAACCTACATCACCAGCACTTGATACGGCCGACCGGCCACCTCATGGCCGCGACAGAGAGACCTCTCGGCCCTCCACTCAAGCCGCACCCCGTACCAAGGCATGGGAAAATGCGCCTGACCTGTGAGATATGTTGGAGGACAAGGCAAGGCAAACAAGATCGATCGACGGATCGCGTGGGCGCCCCACGACTCAAGATGGTAACCGTCACGCCGGACACAAATCTGGCAGGGCCGAACACAGTAGACAAAGCTCATTGGAGCTACGTCGTGATATAGCCCAGTACAGAGGTGCCGCACACCCACTATGCTTCACAAACGAAGTAATGGATCATCAAATCCCCGAGGGTTTCAAACCCATAAACATCGAATCATATGATGCCACAACAGATCCTGCGGTATGGATCGAGGATTATCTCCTTCATATCCATATGGCCCGCGGCGATGATCTCTACGCCATCAAATACCTCCCACTCAAGCTTAAAGGACCAGCTCGGCATTGGCTTAACAGCTTGCCAGCAGGATCAATCAGTTGTTGGGAGGACCTGGAAGCCGCATTCCTCGACAATTTCCAGGGCACTTATGTGCGACCCCCAGACGCAGATGACCTAAGCCACGTAATTCCGCAGCCAGATGAATCGGCTAGGCAATTCTGGACATGGTTCCTAACAAAGAAAAATCAAATAGTCGACTGTCCGGATGCAGAGGCCCTAGCAGCCTTCAAGCACAATATCCGTGACGAGTGGCTTGCCTGACACCTTGGACAGGAAAAGCCGAAATCTATGGCAGCACTCACGACACTCATGACTCGCTTTTGCGCGGGAGAAGATAGCTGGCTTGCTCATAGCAACAATATGACCAAGAACCCTGGTAATTCGGATACCAGGGACAGTAGTGGCAGGTCGCGTCGCAACAAGCAGAAGCGCCGCACTAACGGCGACAATGCTGAGGATACGGCAGTTAATGCCGGATTCAGAGGCTATAAATCCGGTCAGCGGAAAAAGCCATTCAAAAGAAATCCTAGGGGCCCGTCCAGTTTGGACCGAATACTCGACCGCTTGTGCCAGATACACGGCACCCCCGAAAAGCCGGTCAATCACACCAACAGGGATTGTTGGGTGTTCAAGCAGGCAGGCGAGTTAAATGCCGAAAATACTGACAAGGGGCTGCATAGAGATGACGACGAAGAGCCCCGGCCGCCGAACAATAGTGGACAGAAGGGTTTTCCCCCACAAGTGCGGACGGGGAACATGATATACTCAACCCACATCCCCAAGAGGGAGCGGAAGCGCGCGTTGAGGGACGTATATGCGGTAGAGCCAGTCGCCCCAAAGCTCAACCCATGGTTCTCCTGCCCGATCACCTTTGATCGAAGGGAACATCCCACTAGCACCCGTCATAGCGGATTCACCGCATTGGTTCTATACCCAATTATTGACGGATTTCATCTCACTAGAGTCCTTATGGACGGCGGCAGCAGCCTGAACCTGCTTTACCAGGATACAGTGCGGAAAATGGGCATAGATCCCTCAAGGATTAAGCCCACCAAAACGACCTTTAAAGGCGTAATACCAGGTGTAGAGGCCAACTGTATAGGCTCAGTCACACTTGAAGTGGTCTTCGGATCTCCGGATAATTTCCGAAGCGAGGAGTTAATCTTCGACACAGTCCCATTCCGCAGTGGCTATCACGCACTGCTCGGGCGAACCGCATTCGCCAAGTTCAATGCGGTACCGCACTACGCATACCTTAAGCTCAAGATGCCAGGCCCTCGAGGAGTAATTATGGTCAATGGAAACACCGAACACTCCCTCCGAACGGAGGAGCACACGGCGGCCCTTGCAGCGGAAGTACAAAGCAGCCTCTCCAGGCAGTTCTCCAGTCCGGCCATTAAACGTCCGGACCGTCAAGCGCGCCCGGAGTAACCTACAACAAGACCGCCTGGCACGTTCCGAGCAGGCGTAGCAATGCGGCCCCAAGCCCAACCCTCGCAAAAATGCGACACCAGTGCTTCGCGTACATAACTACGCTCTAGAAATACCATGGGTACAGGGGGAGGGGCACCATCACGGCACGCCCGAAACACGGTTTAAACCGCACCAGGGGATGCCGATTTTTTAATTCTCTCTTACTTTCAGGACTCCATTCTTCGGAAGGCCTGTTCGGCAGTTCAATTGCCGCACAAACGATGCAAGAACCAGAGAAGCAGACAAGCCATGCCGCATTACGGAACTCCCAGGTGGTCTCTATCACGAGCAGTATACCTATTTCGCATACCATTCCGCAGCCTACCCCTGGAACGGACATGTTAAATAGTCCAACCTTTTGCTTATCGCATTATTTTGTATCATTCTGCTTTGATCGCATCCCTTTTTAATAAACAATGCATAGCTTTTGTCTATTTTTGCATTACTCTTTTTTTACAAATATATGTTCCTTAACGACATGCTGCACCCGTACACTTTGGTACGGCCAAAATACGCCAGGGGCTTTAGTACCCCTCAATATGGTGTGAGAAGTCCGAACACTTTAACAAGTGCGGCACCCCGAACTTATAGCATTATATGCATCAGCTCCGAATCATGTCTTGGGTCAATAGTTGGGTTTGCCCGGCTCCTATGTTTTGGTGCCTTACGTTCCGCTATATCGGCTAAGGTAGCACTAGGAGAACTACTGCGATTGTGCCCCAGTTGAGCTGGGTCGAGCACCTCAGTAGAGAAAGCTAAAACTAACTGTCATGATGAAGCGAGAGCTGGTCGCTGTTCGAGAGGTTTTTCGAGTCCCTAAATACTTATGCCTCTTAGAGCGAGGAGTCGGCTCCGTCAGGCCAAGGCATGGATAGCGCCCCGAACTCGGTCTTCCGAATACCAGGGGCTTCGCCGAAATTTAAAATTATAGAATTCTATGGCTAAGTGAGAGTGTTCACGCATTATAGTCTAATTGCCTTGTTCGTTGTGCTGAGCGCCTCCCTCGAAGGACCCAAACATGGGAAAAAGAGCGCTCAGGTTTATCCCCGAAGACCCCAGCACTAGCGGCACGGGGGCAGAAGCCGACGACTCGCCATCTCTCAGAATCGATAAACAGCCGCACAGAAGGTAATATTTTAAATTCCAACGGCATTTCTTAGCGCATATGAACAAGTTTTCAGCGCACAGGACAAAACGAGCGAGTTTTTACTCAAAAATTACATCCCTGGAACATTCATCCGCCACAAGGCGGGCACCCTTCAGAACATCCGTATAATAATTCTCGGGCTTGCGATGCTCCTTCCCCGGCGGTGGCCCGTCCTTCACAAGCTTCTCAGCATCCAGCTTGCCCCAGTGCACCTTAGCACGGGCAAGTGCCCTACGGGCACCTTCAATGCAGTGGAGCGCTTGATGACTTCGAGCCTTGGACAGGCCCCCACCAGCTGCCGCACCAGCCCGAAATAGCTCCCAGGCAGAGCCTCTCCAGGCCACAGCCGAACTATGAGGCCCTTCAAGGCCTGTTCGGCCGCCTTGTGGAGCTGGACCAGTTGCTTTAGCTGGTCGCTCAGGGGCACGGGGTGTCCGGCCTCAGCATACTGAGACCAGAACACCTTCTCTGTCGAGCTGCCCTCCTCGGCTCGATAGAATGTGGCGGCATCGGACACGCTACGGGGAAGATCTGCGAACGCTCCTGGAGAGCTCCGGATTCGGGTAAGTAACAAGTAACTCACGTTTTATGTGTTTGCTTTGCATAAAGAATGCCTTACCCGCCACTATCTTTTTCACCGCATCCAACTCCTGGAGGGTCTTCTGGGATTCGGCCTTGGCAGACTTGGCATTTTCAATAGCTGCTGCGAGCTCGGACGCTCGCGTCTTTGAGTCAAGCTCCAAACTCTCATGTTTTTTCATGAGAACCTGGAGCTCTTGCTGCACCTTGCCAACCTGGGCCTCATACTTCTCCCGCTCGGTGCGCTTCGTGGCCGCCCTCTTCTCGGCCTCGAGCAGCACTTGCTTAAGGGTCGCCACCTCAGACATGGCCCCTACAATAGCCACGATAATCCTGACATTTTTTGCAATTGCACCTTTTATATATATATATATATTTAAACAAGGTATTTCTTACCTTCCTTGTCCTTGAGCTGCTTCTTGGCACGCCCGAGCTCTTGCTCGGACTGCTCGAGGTTCTGCTTTAGCGTGTCCACTTCCACAGTCAGTATGGCGGACGCCAGCAGAGAAGCCTGCATACGCATATTGACTCTTTTTTGTTAGACTCCTGCGAATTTAATTTGATCCTCTATTCAGATTTTCTTCCCGAATGCCAAACAGAGCATCAGGGGCTACTGTCTATGCGGTAATATTATTTACACATTCTTTACTTACCTCAAAGCCTGTTAAAAGGCTAGTACAAGCTTCAGTCAGTCCGCTCTTGGCGGACTGAACCTTCTGGACCACCGCACTCATAATGGTGCGGTGCTCCTCGTCGATGGAGGCGCCTTTGAGCACCTCCAACAGAATGTTCGGTGCCTCTGGTTGGACGGGGGTCACCGGCAAGGTGGGCTTGCCCCTCTTGGAAGGAGGTCGCCTGCCGGACTCTGGAACCTTTGAAGGTTCCGGAGCGGTGTCCGGCCTAGAGCCGGACTTGGAGCCCTGGGGGGGTTTATCCCCTTTACTCCTGGAGTCCGGGAGGCCACCTTGCGGCGCCTCCAGGACCACCTCCTCCTGGCTTGGAGCCTGTTGGGACAACACTTCGGCATCGTCCGTAGGGTGGGGGGAGGAAGCCGTCGGAAGCGAATTCACATCCGACGAGTCCAGTGAACCGCTCGACGACGCGTCGAGCCGGTCTTTGGGTGGGCTGCATAAACATATTTGACATAAGGGAAAGTTGTGCAATAAAGGAATACCATGAATTACTCTGGTATCCGGATACTTACGATTTCGCTAGGGGCTTGGCCCTGAGCGGCCACTCCTCTCTGCCGTCGTCGGTGTCTGTGGAGTAGTCCGGAGGAAGGGTTTTCCCCTTCTTGGACCCTTCGGCCTCCTCAGTGAGGGCGGCCTTCCTTTTCTTCTCTCCCCCCGCTGGAGGGGGAGAGGTCTCTTCTTCCTCCTCCTCGTCTTCGCGGGAGGACTGCGCCTTGGAGCCGTCGGATGATGAACCCGACACCTCCTGGCGCCGGGCACTTTTTCGAGTCCCCGTGGCCTTCTTCTCCAGCACCACATAGGGTGCCGGAACTAGCAGCTTCGCCAAGCGGGCATCGGCTGGGTCTTCGAGCAAAGAAGCCGGACAGTCGATCTGTCTGGACTTCGCCTGCCAAACCTGTCAAAGGTAAGGGAGCTTAGATCCCGCATAGAGTTAAACTATGAAAAACTAATACCCCGTAAAAGGCACAAACAACTTACCGCGCTGGCGTGACGCTGCACGCTGAATCCACGATCCTCGGTAGCAGATGCGGGAGCCTCGGCGCCCTTGAAAAGCACCTTCCAGACGTCTTCGTACGTCGTGTCGAAGAGCCTGTTCAGAGTTCAGTGCTGCGCCGGGTTGAACTCCCACAGATTGAAGGCCCGTTGTTGACACGGGAGGATCCGGCGGATGATCATGACCTGGACTACGTTGAGAAGCCTGAGCTGCTTGTCCACCAGGGTTTGGATGCATGTTTGCAGTCCAGTCACCTCTCCTTTGCTGCCCCACGACAGGCCCGTCTCTTTCCAGGACGTGAGCCGCGTTGGGGTCCGGCCCGGAACGCGGGGGCTGCGACCCACTCAGGGTCGCGCGGCTCGGTGATGTAAAACCACCCCGATTGCCACCCCTTCAGGGTCTCCACAAAGGAGCCCTCGAGCCATAAGACGTTGGGCATCTTGCCCACCATGGCGCCTCCGCACTCCGCCTGGTTGCTGCGCACCACCTTCGGCTTGACATTGAAAGCCTTGAGCCATAGGCCAAAATGGGGGTGGATGCAGAGGAAAGCCTCGCACACGACGATAAACACCGAGATGTTGAGGATGAAATTCGGGGCCATATCATGGAAATCCAGGCTGTAGTAGAACATGAGTCCCCGGACGAATGGGTGGATAGGAAAGCCCAGTCCGCGGAGGAAGTGGGGAAGGAACACTACCCTCTCATGGGGCCTTGGGGTGGGGAGGAGCTGCCCCTTTTCGGGAAGCCGGTGCGCGATGTCGTTAGACAAGTATCCGGCCTTCCTTAGTTTTTTGATGTGTCCCTCCGTGATGGAGGAGACCATCCACTTGCCTCCCGCTCCGGACATGGCTGGAGAAGGTTGAGGTGGAGAGTGCGGATTTGGGCACTGGAGCTCGAGTGCGCGAAAATGGATAGGCGAAGGAGGAGGAAGGCGTAGGTGAAAAGGTGGATCCTTATCCCCTTATATGGGTGGACACAACTACGTGTCCCCACCAGCCTGGTAAAACTCGCTTATCTCCAAGCGCCGTAATCAATGGCACGGTTGGGTTACCCACGCCCGTATTGATGAGAATCCCGGAATAAGGGGACACGATCTCTGCTTTAACAGGACGTGCCAAGGAAACCACCTCGCGTGACACGCTGAGGTGGGATAATAAAATGATTCGAATAAAGGCTTGGCCGTGGTGCGTCGCACTACGGAATACGTCAGCAAATTAGATTTGTGTAAATATTATTCTCTCTATGGCAATATGTGGAAACTTATTTTGCGGAGCCGGACACTATCTTTGTGTTCAAAATCTTCTATGAAGTACTTGGAGGAGGAACCCGCCTTGCAATGCCGAAGACAAACTGCGCGCCGGACTCGTCGTCATTGAAGCCTGGTTCAGGGGCTACTGAGGGAGACCTGGATTAGGGGGTGTCCGGATGGCCGGACTATACCTTCAGCCGGACTCCTGGACTATGAAGATACAAGATTGAAGACTTCGTCCCGTGTCTGGAAGGGACTTTCGTTGGCGTGGAAGGCAAGCTTGGCGATACGGATATGCAGATCTCCTACAATTGTAACCGACTTTGTGTAACCCTAACCCTCTCCGGTGTCTATATAAACCGGAGGGTTTTAGTCTGTAGGACAACATACAAAACAACAATCATACCATAGGCTAGCTTCTAGGGTTTAGCCTCTCCGATCTCGTGGTAGATCTACTCTTGTACTACCCCATATCATCAATATTAATCAAGCAGGACGTAGGGTTTTACCTCCATGAAGAGGGCTCAAACCTGGGTAAAACTTCATGTCCCTCGCCTCCTGTTACCATCCGGCCTAGACGCACAGTTCGGGACCCCCTACCCGAGATCCGCCGGTTTTGACACCGACACTTATCAAGGAGGGGCCGCCGGAGGGCAAGGAGCACCGCCACCCTGAGATGTACTACGAGGGTGTTCTGCCGGGCGCCCGTCTTATCGCGGATGAGTGTTCACAAAATGTAATATTTGAGTGAGACTTGCTCGTTTTTTATCCTGTGTAATGAAAACTTGTTTCATATGCGCTATGCAACGCTTGTGTGAATTTAAAATGTTACCTTCTGTTTGGTTGTTTATCCAATCTGAGAGATGGCTAGTCCTCGGCTTCTGCCCCCATGCCACGAGTGCCGGGGTGTTCGGGATAAACCTGAGCACTCTTGTTCCCATGTTTGGGTCCTTCGAGGGAGGTGCTCAGCACAACGAACAAGGCAACCGCACTAATAATGCTTTATCACTCTCACTTAGCCATAGAATTCTATAATTTTAAATTTTGGCGAAGCCCCTGGTATTCGGAAGGCCGAATTCGGGGCGCGATACACGCCTGTAAGCCGGACGGAGCCGGCCCCTCGCCCTAAGCGGCATAAGTCTTTAGGGACTCGAAAAACCTCGCCGAACAACGACCAGTCTCTCGCCTTATCATGACAGTCAGTTTTAGCTTTCTCTACTGAGGTGCTCGGCCTGGCAGAACCGGGGCACAATCGCAGTAGTTCTCCTAGCGCTACCTTAGCCGATAGAGCGGAACGTAAGGTACCAAAACATAGGAGCCGGGCAAACCCAACATTTGACCAAAGACATGATTCGGAGCTGATGCATATAATGCTATAAGTTCGGGGTGCCGCACTTGTGAAAGTGTTCGGACTTTTCACACCATATTGTGGGTACGTAAGCCCCTAGTGCATTGGTCGTACCAGAGTGTACGGTTGCTAGGCGTCATTAATGAACACATAGATATGTATACATATAACAAAAATGCGATAATAATCGTATTGTCATGCATTGTATATTAAAAATTGCATTAAAGCAGAGTGATACAGATAGTGTAATGAGCAAAAGAGTAGGACTATGTCCCTTCCAAGGGCGAGCTGAGGAATTATGTGAAATCTGTAATCCATCTGCGAATTCCGTAGTCGTCGGCCTCCTTGGTTGCTGTATCATCTGTTCGGCAATAGAGTTGCCGGACAGTGTTTCCAGAGATTGAAGTCCTGAAAGAAAAAGAAAAATAACCAAACGGGAAGCCCCTGGTGCGGTTTAGGCCGCGTTTTGGGACGTGCCGTAGTTGTGCCTCCCCCTCCCCATCTGTGCCCATGGTATTTTTAATGCGTAATGATGTACGCGCGGCACGAACAACGTCATTGGGATGGGATTGGGGTGGCCGTCGTATTGCTACGTGAGCTCAGATCGCGCCAGGCGGTCTATTTGCCGATTGCCCCGAGCGCGCTTGAAGGTGTCCGGGCTTTGAAACGCCGAACTGGTAGATTGCCTTGAGAGGCTGCTTTGCGCTTCTGCTGCGAGGGTCGCGGTGTGCTCTTCTGTTCGGGGAGAGCGCTCTGTGTTTCCATTGACTGTAATAACTCTGCAAGGTCCTGGCATCTTGAGCTTGAGGTATGCATAATGCGGTACCGCATTGAATCTAGCGAATGCGGTTCGTCCGAGCAGTGCGTGATAACCACTGCGGAACGGGACTATATCGAAGATTAACTCTTTGCTTCGGAAGTTATCCGGGGATCCGAAGACCACTTCCAGTGTAATTGAGCCTGTGCATTGGGCCTCTATGCCTAGAATGACGCCTTTAAAGGTCGTCTTTGTGGGTTTGATCCTTGAGGGGTCTACCCATTTTGCGCACTGTGTCCTGATAAAGCAGGTTCAGGCTGCTGCCGCCGTCCATGAGGACTCGAGTGAGGTGAAATCCGTCGATGATTGGGTATAGGACCAGTGCAGCGAATCCGCCATGACAGATACTAGTGGGGTGGTCCCTGCGATCGAAGGTGATCGGATAGGAGGACCAAGGGTTGAACTTCGGGGCGACTGGCTCCAGCGCATATACGTCCCTGAGCGCATGCTTCCGCTCCCACTTGGGGATGTGGGTTGCGTATATCATGTTCACCATCTGTACTTGCAGGGGAAACCTCTTCTGTCCTCCGGTGTGCGGCTGCCGGGGTTCTTCCTCGTCATCGCTATGCGGCCCCTTGTCCTTGTTTTCGGCGATTAACTTGTCGGCCTGCTTGAACACCCAACAATCCCTGTTGGTGTGATTGGCTGGCTTGTCTGGGGTGCCGTGTATTTGACACGATTGATCGAGTATACGGTCCAAGCTGGACGGACCCGGCGTACTTTGTTTGAATGGCTTTTTCCGCTGACCGGGTTTAGAGCCTTTGAATCCGGCATTGACTGCCGTATCCTCAGTACTTTCGCCGTTAATGCGGCGCTTATGCTTGTTGCAACGTGACCTGTTGTTGCCGTCCTTGGTATCTGAGGTACCATGGTTCTTTGATATGTTGTTACTGCGAGCCAACCAGCTGTCTTCTCCCGCACAAAAGCGGGTCATGAGCGTCGTGAGGGCTACCATAGATTTTGGCTTTTCCTGACCATGGTGCCGTGCTAGCCACTCGTCTCGGATGTTGTGCTTGAAAGCCGCTAAGGCCTCCACATCCGGACAGTCAACGATTTGGTTTTTCTTTGTAAGGAACCGAGTCCAGAATTGCCTGGCCGACTCTTCTGGCTGCTGAATTATGTGGCTCAAGTCATCGCCGTTTGGTGGTCGCACATAAGTGCCCAGAAAGTTGTCGAGGAATGCGGCTTCCAGATCTTCCCAAAAGCTAATGGAGTCCGCTGGCAAGCTATTAAGCCAATGTCGTGCTGGTCCTTTGAGTTTTAGTGGGAGGTACTTGATGGCATGTAAGTCATCACCGCGGGCCATGTGGATGGGGAGGAGGAAGTCCTCAATCCATACCGTGGGATCTGTTGTGTCGTCGTATAATTCAATGTTTACAGGTTTGAAACCTTCTGGGAATTGATGTTCCATTACTTCGTCTGTGAAGCATAAGGGGTGTGCGGCGCCTCTGTATTGGGCTATATCACGACGCAGCTCGTATGGGTCCTGCCCGCTGTGTTCGGCCCGACCGGATTTGCTTTTACTGTATCCGCCGTGACGTTTACCGTCTCGTAGAGTGGTGCGCCCTCGTGATCCGTAGATCGATCTTGAATGCTTTGCTTTGTCCCCCAATATGTCTCGCAGGTCTGGCGTATCTCCCCATGCCTTTTTATTTGGATGGCGTTGGGGTGAAGGCTGAGCTTTTTGCAGGAATGCCTCTCTATCGCGGCCACGAGGTGGCCGATCAGCCGTATCATACACTTCTTCCTCCAGTCGGGGTAGTAACCTGCGCCTTGGGTAACTCTTGGAGGGACGCTCGAGTTTATATTCCCCGGCTGCGAGGACCTCAGTCCATTTGTCAGCTAGCAGATCTTGATCAGCTTGAAGCTGCTGCTGCTTTTTCTTCAGGCTATTTGCCGTGGCCATAAGCCTGCGCTTGAAGCGCTCTGGTACGGCGAATTCATCGTCGCCAAGTCTTGCCTCGTCTTCGGAGGGGGGCATGTAATTGTCATCCTCCTCCTCTCCGCCAACCGCTCTCTCAGGAGAGCTGGCACCTTCATCCTCCTGATCTAACTCTTGCTGGAGGGGGTTTTCGTTGTCTTCGGCGCTATCCGGAGTATTATTATCTCCTGCGCCGGTATCACCACTTTTGCTTTGGCGGGACTTAGAGCGGCGCCGCTGACGTCGGCGCTTGGGTTGCTTCTTGGAGGGGTCATCCTCCGCTATCTCGTCGCTGTTGCCTTCATTGGGTGTATCCACCATGTATATGTCATACGATGAGGTGGCTTTCCAATGCCCTATAGGTGCTGGTTCATGTTCGTCTCCTACATCGTCGTCCATACTGTCGATGTCTTCGGAGTCGAAATCGAGCATGTCGGTTAATTCATCGACAGTGGCTACAAAGTGGGTGGTGGGTGGGCGTCGAATTTCTTCGTCGTCCGCATCCCAGTCCTGTTGGCCATAATCCGGCTAGGGCTCTCCTGACAAAGAGAGAGACCTTAGTGAATTCAGAATGTAGCCGAAGGGCGAGTGCTGAAAGATATCCGCGGCGGTGAATTCCATGATCGACGCCCACTCGGATACGATTGGCAGGGGTGCGGATGGTTCGGGGTCCGGAAGAGAGTCCGGCACCTTGGAGTCACGGGCTGCGTAGAGGATTATGCTTGCGTTTGGCTCGATCGCCGTTGAGACTGCAGCCCCTGAGGCGGTGTCTAGCCACCCGTTCTCTATTGGCGTAGTTGGCTCCGAGCTAAGGGTCGGAGCTGGTGTGGGCGCGGCCTCTGGAGTACCATCCGGTGGCAGAGCTAGGTCATGCCCATCGAGACAGTGCGGCGCGCCCAGCTGTGGCTCGAATCCGTTGAAGATCAAGTCTCCGCGGATGTCGGCCGTGTAGTTCAAACTTACAAATCTGACCTGATGGCCAGGAGCGTAGCTTTCAATCTGCTCCAGATGGCCAAGCGAATTAGCCCGCAGTGCAAAGCCGCCAAATACGAAGATCTGTCCGGGGAGAAAAGCCTCACCCTGGACTGCATCGCTACCGAATATAGTAGGAGCCATCAAGCCTAACGGCGACGACACAGAGGAACTCTCAATGAAAGCACCAATGTCGGTGTCAAAACCGGCGAATCTCGGGTAGGGGGTCCCGAACTGTGCGTCTAGGCCGGATGGTAACAGGAGGCAAGGGACACGAAGTTTTACCCAGGTTCGGGCCCTCTTGATGGAGGTAAAACCCGACATCCTGCTTGATTGATATTGATGATATGGGTGTTACAAGAGTGGATCTACCACGAGATCAGAGAGGCTAAACCCTAGAAGCTAGCCTACGGTATGATTGTATGTTGTGATTGTTGTCCTACGGACTAAAACCCTCCGGTTTATATAGACACCGGAGAGGGTTAGGGTTACACAAGGTCGGTTACAAAGGAGGATATATCCATATACGTATTGCCTAGCTTGCCTTCCACGCCAAGTAGAGTCCCATCCGGACACGAGACGAAGTCTTCAATCTTGTATCTTCATAGTCTAACAGTTCGACTAATGGAGATAATCCGGCTGTCCGGAGACCCCCTAATCCAGGACTCCCTTAGTACCTAAGTGGTGATTTATTTTCTAATACTAACGGAGCTTACGAGTTTTCTGTTAAGTTTTGTGTTGTGAAGTTTTCAAGTTTTGGGTGAAGATTCGATGGACTATGGAATAAGGAGCGGAAAGAGCCTAAGCTTGGGGATGCCCAAGGCACCCCAAGGTAATATTCACGGACAACCAAGATCCTAAGATTGGGGATGCCCCGGATGGCATCCCCTCTTTCGTCTTCATTCATCGGTAACTTTACTTGGAGCTATATTTTTATTCACCACATGATATGTGTTTTGCTTGGAGCGTCATTTTATTTTCTTTTGTTTTGCTTTCTGTTTAAATAAAATACCAAGGTCTGAAATTCTTAAATGTCAGAGAGTCTTCACATAGTTGCATAATTATTAGAATACTCTATGTGCTTCAATTATATCTTTCGGAGTAGTTTGTCATTTGCTCTAGTGCTTCACTTATATCTTTTTAGAGCACGGCAGTGGTTTTATTTTGAAGAAATAGATGAACTGTCATGCTTCACTTATATTATTTTGAGAGTATTTTACAACAGCATGGTAATTTGCTTTGGTTATGAATTCAGTCCTAATATGATGGGCATCCAAGAGGGATATAATAAAAACTTTCATATAAAGTGCATTGAATACTATGAGAAGTTTGATACTTGATGATTGTTTTGAGATATGAGATGGTGATATTAGAGTCATGCTAGTTGAGTAGTTTTGAATTTGAGAGATACTTGTGTTAAAGTTTGTGATTCCCGTAGCATGCACATATGGTGAACCGTTATGTGATGAAGTCGGAGCATGATTTATTTATTGATTGTCTTGCTTATGAGTGGCGGTCGGGGACGAGCGATGACTTTTCCTACCAATCTAGCCACCTAGGAGCATGCGCGTAGTACTTTGTTTTGATAACTAATAGATTTTTGCAATAAGTATGTGATTTCTTTATGACTAATGTTGAGTCCATGGATTATACGCACCCTCACCCTTCCACCATTGCTAGCCTCTCTAGTACCGCGCAACTTCCGCCGGTACCATAAACCCACCATTTACCTTCCTCAAAACAACCACCATACCTACCTATTATGGCATTTCCATAGCCATTCCGAGATATATTGCCATACAACTTTCCACCGTTCCATTTATTATGACGCGCTCCATCATTGTCATATTGCTTTGCATGATCATGTAGTTGACATCGTATTTGCGGCAAAGCCACCGTTCATAATTCTTTCATACATGTCACTCATGAGTCATTGCACATCCTGGTACACAAGCGGAGGCATTCATATAGAGTCATATTTTGTTCTAAGTATCGAGTTGTAATTCTTGAGTTGTAAGTAAATAAAAGTGTGATGATCTTCATTATTAGAGCATTGTCCCAGTGAGGAAAGGATGATGGAGACTATGATTCCCCCACAAGTCGGGATGAGACTCCGGACCAAAAAAAGAGAAAAAGGAGGCACAAAAAAAGAGAAAGGCCCAAATAAAAAAATGATGAAAAAATGAAAAAAAATGAGAGAAAAAGAGAGAAGGGGCCATGCTACTATCCTTTTACCACACTTGTGCTTCAAAGTAGCACCATGATCTTCATGATAGAGAGTCTCCTATGTTGTCACTTTAATATACTAGTGGTAATCTTTCATTATAGAACTTGGCTTGTATATTCCAATGATGGGCTTCCTCAAAATGCCCTAGGTCTTCGTGACCAAGCGAGTTGGATGCACACCCACTAGTTTCTTTTGTTGAGCTTTCATACACTTATAGCTCTAGTGCATTTGTTGCATGGCAATCTCTACTCACTCACATTGATATCTATTGATGGTCATCTCCATAGCCCGTTGATACGCCTAGTTGATGTGAGACTATCTTCCTCCATTTTGTCTTCTCCACAACCACCATTCTATTCCACCTATAGTGCTATATCCATGGCTCACGCTCATGTATTGCGTGAAGATTGAAAAAGTTTGAGAACATCAAAAGTATGAAACAATTGCTTGACTTGTCATCGGGGTTGTGCATGATTTAAATATTTTGTGTGATGAATATAGAGCATAGCCAGACTATATGATTTTGTAGGGATAGCTTTCTTTGGCCATGTTATTTTGAGAAGACATGATTGCTTTGTTGGTATGCTTGAAGTATTATTATTTTCATGTCAATATTAAACTTTTGTCTTGAATCTTATGGATCTGAATATTCATGCCACAATAAAGAGAATTACTTGGATAAATATTTTAGGTAGCATTCCACATCAAAAATTCTGTTTTTATCATTTACCTACTCGAGGATGAGTAGGAATTAAGCTTGGGGATGCTTGATACGTCTCCAATGTATCTATAATTTTTGATTGTTCCATGCTATTATATTATCAACCTTGGATGTTTTATATGCATTTATATGCTATTTTATATGATTTTTGGGACTAACCTATTAACCTAGAGCGCAGTGCCAGTTTCAGTTTTTCTCGTTGTTTTTGAGTATTACAGAAAAGGAAAATCAAATGTAGTCCAATTGACCTGAAATTTCATGAAGATCATTTTTGGACCAAAAGAAGCCCATGGAGTACCGGAGGTGGGCCAGAAGAGTCCCGAGGCCACCACAAGGGTGGGGGCGCGCCCTACCCCCGTGGGCACGCCCCCCTGCCTCGTGGCCGCCTCGGGAAGCCCCTGACTTGTCCCCGACTCCAACACCTCTCACATAACCAAAAACTTCCAGAAAGAAACCTAGATCGGGAGTTCCGCCGCAAGAATCCTCCGTAGCCACCGAAAACCAATCTAAACCTGTTCTGGCACCCTGCCGGAGGGGGAATCCCTCTCCGTGGCCATCTTCATCATCCCGGCGCTCTCCATGACGAGGATGGAGTAGTTCACCCTCGGGGCTGAGGGTATGTACCAGTAGCTATGTGTTTGATCTCTCTCTCTCTCTCTTGTTCTTGAGGTGGTACGATCTTGATGTATCGCAAGCTTTGCTATTATATTTGGATCTTATGATGTTTCTCCCCCTCTACTCTCTTGTAATGGATTGAGTTTTCCCTTTGAAGTTATCTTATCGGATTGAGTCTTTAAGGATTTGAGAACACTTGATGTATGCCTTGCACGTGCTTATCTGTGGTGACAATGGGATATCACATGATCCACTTGATGTATGTTTTGGTGATCAACTTGCAAGTTACATGACCTCATGAACTTATGCATAGGGGTTGGCACACGTTTTCTTCTTGACTCTCCGGTAGAAACTTTGGGGCACTCTTTGAAGTTCTTTGTGTGGGTTGAATAGATGAATATGAGATTGTGTGATGCATATCGTATAATCATACCCACCGATACTTGAGGTGACATTGGAGTATCTAGGTGACATTAGGGTTTTGGTTGATTTATGTCTTAAGGTGTTATTCTAGTACGAACTCTATGATAGATTGAACGGAAAGAATAGCTTCATGTTATTTTACTACGTACTCTTGAATAGATCTATCAGAAAGGATAACTTTGATGTGGTTTCATTCCCTACAATAATCTCTTCGTTTGTTCTCCGCTATTAGTGACTTTGGAGTGACTCTTTGTTGCATGTTGAGGGATAGTTATATGATCCAATTATGTTATTATTGTTGAGAGAACTTGTAGTAGTGAAAGTATGAACCCTAGGCCTTGTTTCCTAGCATTGCAATACTATTTGTGCTCAGTTTTACCACTTGCTACCTTGCTGTTTTTATATTTTCATATTACAAAAACCTATATCTACCATCCATATTGCACTTGTATCACCATCTCTTTGCGAACTAGTGCACCTATATAATTTACCATTGTATTGGGTGTGTTGGGGACACAAGAGACTCTTTGTTATTTGGTTGCAGGGTTGTTTGAGAGAGACCATCTTCATCCTATACCTCCCATGGATTGATAAACCTTAGGTCATCCACTTGAGAGAAATTTGCTGCTGTCCTATAAACCTCTGCACTTGGAGGCCCAACAACGTCTACAAGAAGAAGGTTGTGTAGTAGACATCACACTCCCATGAAGAAGCCGAATGCTAGACCCAAGCCTAAAACTGAGTGCTTGTACTACAAAGGAAATGGTCACTGGAAGTGGAACTGCCCTAGAAACTTGGCGGATAAGAAGGATGGCAAAGCGAACAAAGGTATATTTGATATACATGTTATTGATGTGTACTTTACTGGTGTTTATAGCAACCCCTCAGTATTTGATATTGGTTCAGTTGCTAAGAGTAGTAACTCGAAACAAGAGATGCAAAGTAAACAGAAACTAGTTAAGGGCAGGTGATGATGTGAGTTGGAAGTTATTCCAAGGTTGATAAGATCACCATCGCACACTCCCTTTACCTTCGGGATTAGTGTTGAACCTAAAATAAATGTTATTTGGTGTTTGTGTTGAGCATAAATATGATTGGATCATGTTTATTTCAATACGGTTATTCATTTAAGTCAAAGAATAATTGTTGTTCTATTTACATGTATAAAACCATCTGTGGTCATAAACTCAATATAAATGGTATATTGAATCTCAATCATAGTGATACACATATTCATAATATTGAAGCCAAAATATGCAAAGTTAATAATGATAGTGCAACTTATATGTGGCACTGCCGTTTAGGTCATATTGGTGTAAAGCGCATGAAGAAACTTCATGCTGGTGGACTTTTGGAATCACTTGATTATGAATCACTTGATGCTTGCGAACCATGCCTCATGGGCAAGATGACTAAGACTCCGTTCTTCGGAACAATGGAGCGAGCAACACACTTGTTGGAAATAATACATACTGGTGTGTGCGGTCCAATGAGTGTTGAGGCTCGCGGCGGGTATCGTTATTTTCTGACCTTCACAAATGATTTGAGAAGATATGGGTATATCTACTTGATGAAACATAAGTTTGAAACAATTGAAAAGTTCAAAAAAATTCAGAGTGAAGTGGAAAATCATCGTAAAAAGAAAATAAAGTTTCTACGATCTGATTGCGGAAACAAATATTTGAGTTATGAGTTTGGTCTTCATTTGAAACAATGTGGAATAGTTTCACAACTCACGCCACCTGGAACGCCACAGCATAATGGTGTGTCCGAACGTTGTAATCGTACTTTATTGGATATGGTGCGATCTATGATGTCTCTTACTGATTTTCCACTATCATTTTGGGGTTATGCATTAGAGATAGCTGTATTCATGTTAAATAGGGCACCATCTAAATCCGTTGAGATGACACCGTGTGAACAATGGTTTGGCAAGAAACCAAAGGTGACATTTCTTAAAGTTTGGGGTTGCGATGCTTATGTGAAAAAGTTTCAAACTTGTAAGCTCGAACCCAAATTGGAGTAGTGCATCTTCATAGGATACCCAAAAGGAACTCTTAGGTACACCTTCTATCACAGATCTGAAGGCAAGATATTTTGTTGCTAAGAATGGATCCTTTCTAGAGAAGAAGTTTCTCTCGAAAGAAGTGAGTGGGAGGAAAGTAGAACTTGATGAGGTAATTGTACCTTCTCCCGAATTCGAAAGTAGTTCATCACAGAAATCAGTTCCAGTGATTCCTACACCAATTAGTGAGGAAGCTAATGATGATGATCATGAAACTTCAGATCAAGTTCCTACCGAACCTCGTAGGTCAACCAGAGTACGATCCGCACCAGAGTGGTACGGTAATCCTGTTCCAGAAGTCATGTTACTAGACCATGACAAACCTACGAACTATGAGGAAGCGATGATGAGCCCAGATTCCGCAAATTGGCTTGAGGCCATGAAATCTGAGATGGGATCCATGTATGAGAACAAAGTATGGACTTCGATTGACTTGCCCAATGATCGGTGAGTCATTGAGAATAAATAGATCTTCAAGAGGAAGACAAACACTGATAGTAGTGTTACTATCTACAAAGCTCAAATTGTCGCAAAATGTTTTTGACAAGTTCAAGGTGTTGACTATGATGAGATTTTCTCACTCGTATCGATGCTTAAAAGTCTGTCAGAATCATGTTAGCAGTTGCCGCATTTTATGAAATCTGGCAAATGGATGTCAAAACTGCATTCCTTAATGGATTTCCTAAAGAAGAGTTGTATATGATGCAACCTGAAGGTTTTGTCAAACCTAAAGGTGCTAACAAAGTGAGCAAGCTCTAGCGATCCATCTATGGGCTGGTGCAAGCATCTCAGAGTTGGAATATACGCTTTGATAAAAAGCATATGGTTTTATACAGACTTGCAGTGAAGCATGTATTTACAAGAAAGTGAGTGGGAGCACTACAAATTCCTGATAAGTATATTTGAATGACATATTGTTGATCGGAAATAATGTAGAATTTTCTGGAAAGCATAAAGGAGTGCTTGAAAGGAGTTTTGCAAAGAAAGACCTTGGTGAAGCTACTTACATATTGAGCATCAATATCTATAGAGATATATCAAGATGCTTGATATATTTTCAATGAGTACATGCCTTTACAAGATTTTAAAGTAGTTCAAAATGGAACGGTCAAAGAAGGAGTTCTTGCCTGTGTTGCAAGGTGTGAAGTTGAGTAAAGACTCAAAATCCAACCATGGCAGAAAATAGAAAGAGAATGAAAAGTCATTCCCTATGCCTCAATCATAGGTTCTATAAAGTATGCTATGATGTGTACCAGACCTATTGTGTACCTCACCATAAGTTTGGCAAGAGGGTACAATAGTGATCCAGGAGTGGATCACTGGACATCGGTCAAAAATATCCTTAGTGGAATAAGGAAATGTTTCTAAGTTATGGAGGTGACAAAGAGTTCGTCGTAAAGAGTTACGTCGATGCAAGCTTTGACACCAATCTGCATGACTCTAAATCTCGATCTAGATACATATTGAAAGTGGGAGCAATTAGCTAGAGTAGCTCCGTGCAAAGCATTGTAGACATAGAAAATTTGCAAAATACATACGGCTCTGAATGTGGCAGGCCCGTTGACTAAATTTCTCTCACAAGCAAAATATGATCACTCTTTGGGTGTTAATCACATAGCGATGTGAACTAGATTATTGACTCTAGTAAACCCTTTGGGTGTTAGTCACATGGAGATGTGAACTAATCACATAAAAGATGTGAACTATTGGTGTTAAATCACATGATGATGTGAATTAGATTATTGACTCTACTGCAAGTGGGAGACTGAAGGAAATATGCCCTAGAGGCAATAATAAAGTTGTTATTTATATTTCATTATATCATGATAAATGTTTATTATTCATGCTAGAATTGTATTAACCAGAAACTTAGTACATGTGTGAATACATAGACAAACGGAGTGTCCCTAGTATGCCTCTACTTGACTAGCTCGTTAATCAAAGGTGGTTTAGTTTCCTAGCCATGGAAATGTGTTGTCATTTGATGAATGGGATCACATCATTAGAGAATGATGTGATGGACAAGACCCATCCGTTTGCTTAGCATAATGATCATTCAGTTTTATTGCTACTGCTTTCTTCATGACTTATACATGTTCCTCTGACTATGAGATTATGCAACTCCCGAATACCGGAGGAACACCTTGTGCTATCAAACGTAACAACATAACTGGGTGATTATAAAGATGATCTACAGGTGTCTCCGATGGTGTTTGTTGAGTAGGCATA
Organism: Triticum urartu; assembly: GCF_003073215.2. NCBI lineage: Eukaryota > Viridiplantae > Streptophyta > Magnoliopsida > Poales > Poaceae > Triticum > Triticum urartu. Next base: position 496,092,311 of record NC_053028.1, on the reverse strand, counting down.
GATCGAGATTAGGATTAGTCACTCCGTCTATCGGAGGGGTATCTCTGGGCCATCTCGGTAATGTACATCACTATGAGCCTTGCAAGCAATGTGACTAATGAGTTAATTGCGGTATGATGCATTACGGAATGAGTAAAGAGACTTGCCGGTAACAAGATTGAACTAGGTATTGAGATACCGACGATCGAATCTCGGGCAAGTAACATACCGATGACAAAGGGAACAAAGTATATCATTATGCGGTTTGACCGATAAAGATCTTCGTAGAATATGTGGGAGCCAATATGAACATCTAGGTTCTGCTATTGGTTATTGAGCAGAGATGTGTCTCGGTCATGTCTACATAGTTCTCGAACCCATAGGGTCCGCATGCTTAACGTACGATGACGATCGGTATTATGAGTTTATGTGTTTTGATGAAACCGAAGGTTGTTCGGAGTCCTGAATGTAATCACGGGCATGACAAGGAGTCTCGAAATGGTCGAGACATAAAGATCGATATATTGGAAGCCTATGTTTGGACATTGGAATGGTTCCTAGTGAGTTTCGGCACATACCGGCGTACCGGGGGGTTACTGGAACCCCTCGGGGAGTATATGGGCCCTAATGGGCTTTAGTGGAGAGAGAGAGAGGCAGCCAGGGCAGGCCGTGCACCCCCTCCTCCTCTGGTCCGAATTGGACTAGGAGGGGGGTGGCGTCCCCCTTTCCTTCCTCCCTCTCTCCCCCTTCCTTCTCTCCTAGTCCAACTAGGGAAGGGGGGAATCCTACTTCCGGTGGGAGTAGAACTCCTCCAGGGCACGCCATAGAGGGTCGGCCCTCCGTCTCTTCCACTCCTTTATATACGGGGGAGGGGGGCACCCCATAGACACACAAGTTGATCATTGATCCCTTAGCCATGTGCAGTGCCCCCTCCACCATAATCCACCTCGGTCATATCGTCGTAGTGCTTAGGCGAAGCCCTGCGCTAGTAGCTTCATTATCACCATCATCACGCCGTCGTGCTGATGAAGCTCTCCCTCAAAACTCAGCTAGATCAAGAGTTTGTGGGACGTCACCGAGCTGAATGTGTAGACCGCGGAGGTGCCGTAATTTTGGTACTAGGATCGGTCGGATCGTGAAGATGTACGACTACATCAACTGCATTGTCATAACGCTTCCGCTTATAGTTTATGAGGGTACGTGGACAAAACTCTTCTCCTCTCGTTGCTATGCATCACCTAGATAGATCTTGTGTGTGCGTAGGAATTTTTTGAAATTACTGCGTTCCCCAATAGGGACCCTATTCCGGCACCCTGCCAGAGGGGGGATCCATCACCGATGGCCATCTTCATCATCTCGGCGCTCTCCATGACGAGGAGGGAGTAGTTCACCCTCGGGCCTGAGGGTATGTACCGGTAGCTATGTGTTTGATCTCTCTCTCTCTCTCTCGTGTTCTTGATATGAACGATCTTGATGTACCGTGAGCTTTGCTATTATAGTTGGATCTTATGATGTTTCTCCCCCTCCATATCCTTGTGATGAATTGAGTTTTCCCTTTGAAGTTATCTTATCGGATTGAGTCTTTAAGGATTTGAGAACACTTGATGTATATCTTGCATGTGCTTATTTGTGGTGACAATGGGATATTCACGTGATCCACTTGATGTATGTTTTGGTGATCAACTTGCGAGTTCTGTGACCTTGTAAACTTATGCATAGGGGTTGGCACACGTTCTTGTCTTGACTCTCCGATAGAAACTTTGGGGCACTCTTTTAAGTTCTTTGTGTTGGTTGAATAGATAAATGTGAGATTGTGTGATGCATATCGTATAATCATACCCGCGGATACTTGAGGTGAAATTGAAGTATCTAGGTGACATTAGGGTTTTGGTTGATTTGTGCCTTAAGGTGTTATTTTACTACGAACTCTAGGGCTGTTTGTGACACTTATAGGAATAGCCCAATGGATTGATCGGAAAGAATAACTTTGAGGTGGTTTCGTACCCTACAATAACCTTTTCGTTTGTTCTCCACTATTAATGACTTTGGAGTGACTCCTTGTTGCATGTTGAGGGATAGTTATATGATCCAATTATGTTATTATTGTTGAGAGAACTTGCACTAGTGAAAGTATGAACCCTAGGGCTTGTCTCGTAGCATTGCAATACCGTTTGTGCTCACTTTTATCATTGGTTACCTTGCTGTTTTTATATTTTCATATTACAAAAACCTATATCTACCATCCATATTGCACTTGTATCACCATCTCTTCGTCGAACTAGTGCACCTATACAATTTACCATTGTATTGGGTGTGTTGCGGACACAAGAGACTCTTTGTTATTTGGTTGCAGGGTTGTTTGGGAGAGACCATCTTCATCCTACGCCTCCCATGGATTGATAAACCTTAGGTCATCCACTTGAGGGAAATTTGCTACTGTCCTACAAACCTCTGCACTTGGAGGCCCAACAACGTCTACAAGAAGAAGGTTGTGTAGTAGACATCAAGCTCTTTTCTGGCGCCATTGCCGGGGAGTTGAGTGCTTGAAGGTATATCTTTAGATCTTGCAATCAAATCTTTTTGTTTCTTGTTTTATCACTAGTTTAGTCTATAAAAGAACGCTACAAAAAATGGAATTGAGGTTGCCTCATATGCTTCATCTTTTTAATATCTTTCGTGAAAATGATGGAAAGGAAAATTGTGCTCAAGTGTTAGAAGAAGAATGCATTAAAATGTTTGGCACTAAATCTTTGGATGATGAGCATGATTGCAATGTTGTTAGTATGAATTCTTTAAATATCCATGATGCTAATGATATGCAAAGCCACAAGCTTGGGGATGCTATGTTTGATGAAGATGATATTTTTTGTCCCCCAAGTTTTGATGAGCAAATTTATTATGATGAAAGCATCCCTCCTATCTATCATGATTATTGTGATGACACGTATGCTATAAAGAATAATAATATCCATGAAACTTGTCATCATGATTTTAACTTTCAATTGGATTATGCCTCACGTGATAGTTATTTTGTTGAGTTTGCTCCCACTACTATTCATGATAACAAATTTGCTTATGTGGAGAGTAATAAAAATTCTATGCTTGTAGATCATGAAAAGAATGCTTTATGTGATGGTTATATTGTTGAATTCATTCATGATGCAACTGAAAATTATTATGAGGGAGGAATACATGCTTGTAGGAATTGCAATAATATCAAGTTTCCTCTCTATGTGCTTAAAATCTCGAAGTTATGCTTGTTTTGCTTTCCTATGCTAGTTGATTCTTGTTCCCATAAGTTTGCTCACAAAATCCCTATGCATAGGAAGTGGGTTAGACTTAAATGTGCTAGTCATATTCTTCATGATGCTCTCTTTATGTTTCAATTCTTATCTTTCATGTGAGCATCATTGAAATCATCATGCCTAGCTAGGGGCGTTAAACGATAGCCTTTAGGATCTTCTTGGGTGATTGTTGTTTGATCTTGCTGATGAAAACAGAAAGTATGCGCTCACGAAAATAATTTATCATTTTTTACCAGAGAGCGATAAAATACCAATTCCAACTGCAGTAGATCAATATACTATTTATCCTGGTCGTCCTAATTTTTCAGAATATTTGGAGTTACAGAAGTATTCGGGAGTTACAGATTGCTACAGACTATTCTGTTTTTTGACAAATTCTATTTTTGACAGATTCTGTTTTTCGTGTGTTGTTTGCTTATTTTGATGAATCTATGAGTAGTATCGGGGGGCATGAACCATAGCGAAGTTGGAGTACATCAGGTTTTACGCCAATATGAATTTAGAATGAGTTCACAACCGTACCAAAAGTGGTGATTTATTTTCTTATACTAATGGAGCTTATGAGTTTTCTGTTGAGTTTTGTGTTGTCAAGTTTTCAAGTTTTGGGTAAAGATTCGATGGACTAGGGAATAAGGAGTGGCAAGAGGCTAAGCTTGGGGATGCCCAAGGCACCCCAAGGTAATATTCAAGGACAACCAAGAGCCTAAGCTTGGGGATGACCCAGGCACCCCAAGGTAATATTCAAGGACAACCAAGAGCCTAAGCTTGGGATGCCCCGAAAGGCATCCCCTCTTTCGTCTTCGCCTATATATAACTTTACTTGAGGCTATATTTTTATTCACCACATGATATGTGTTTAGCTTGGAGCGTCATTTCATTTTATTTTGTTTTGATTTTTGTTTGAATAAAGTACTTAAGATCTGGAATTTTATTTGTGAGAAGGAGTCTTCACATAGTTACATAATTATTCGACTACTCATTGATCTTCGCTTATATCTTTCGGGGTAGTTTGTCATTTCCTCTAGTGCTTCACTTGTATCTTTTTAGAGCACGACGGTGGTTTTATTTTGAAGAAATTGTTGAACTCTCATGCTTCACTTATATTATTTTGAGAGTCTCTAAACAGCATGGTAATTTGCTTAGGTTATGAATGTGGTCCTAATATGATAGGCATCCAAGAGGGATATCATAGAAACTTTCATATAAAGTGCATTGAATACTATGAGAAGTCTGATTTCTTATGATTGTTTTGAGATATGAAGATGGTGATATTAGAGTCATGCTAGTGAGTAGTTGTGAGTTTGAGAAATACTTGTGTTAAGGTTTGTGAGTCTCGTAGCATGCACATATGGTGAACCGTTATGTAACGAAGTTGCTGCATGAGATATTTTTTGATTGTCTTCCTTATGAGTGGCGGTTGGGGACGAGTGATGGTCTTTTCCTACCAATCTACCCCCCTAGGAGCATGCGCGTAGTACTTTGTTTCGGTAGCTAATAGACTTTTGCAATAAGTATGTGAGTTCTTTATGACTAATGTTGAGTCCATGGATTATACGCACTCTCATCCCTCCAGCATTGCTAGCCTCTCTAGTACCGCGCAACTTGCGCCGATACCATAAACCCACCATATACCTTCCTCAAAACAGCCACCTTACCTACCTATTATGGCATTTCCATAGCCATTCCGAGATATATTGTCGTGCAACTTTCCACCGTTTCGTTTATTATGACACATATTGCTTTGCATGACCATGTAGTTGGCATTGCATTTGTGGCAAAGCCACCGATCATAATTATTTCATACATGTCACTCTTGATTCATTGCACATCCCGGTACACCGCCGGAGGCATTCATATAGAGTCATATTTTGTTCTAAGTATCGAGTTGTAAGTAAATAAAAGTGTGATAATCGTCATTATTAGAGCATTGTCCCATGTGAGGAAAGGATGATGGAGACTATGATTCCCCCACAAGTCGGGATGAGACTCCGGACGAAAAATAAAAAAAAGGAGGCCATAAAAAAGAGAAAAGGCCAAAATAAAAAAATGAGAGAAAAAGAGAGAAGGGGCAATGCTACTATCCTATTTCCACACTTGTGCTTCAAAGTAGCACCATGATCTTCATGATAGAGAGTCTCCTATTTTTTCACTTTAATATACTAGTGGGAATCTTTCATTATAGAACTTGGCTTGTATATTCCAATGATGGGCTTCCTCAAAATGCCCTAGGTCTTCGTGAGCAAGCGAGTTGGATGCACACCCACTAGTTTCTTTTGTTGAGCTTTCATACACTTATAGCTCTAGTGCATTTGTTGCATGGCAATCTCTACTCACTCACATTGATATCTATTGATGGTCATCTCCATAGCCCGTTGATACGCCTAGTTGATGTGAGACTATCTTCCTCCTTTTTGTCTTCTCCACAACCACCATTCTATTCCACCTATAGTGCTATATCCATGGCTCATGCTCATGTATTGCGTGAAGATTGAAAAAGTTTTAGAGCATCAAAAGTATGGAACAATTGCTTGGCTTGTCATCGGGGTTGTGCATGATTTAAATATTTTGTGTGATTTAGATAGAGCATAGCCAGACTATATGATTTTGTAGGGATAGCTTTCCTTAGCCATGTTATTTTGAGAAGACATGATTACTTTATTAGTATGCTTGAAGTATTATTATTTTTATGTCAATATTAAACTTTTGTTTTGAATCTTATGGATCTGAATATTCTTGCCACAATAGAGAAGATTACATTGATAAATATGTTAAGTAGCATTCCACATCAAAAATTCTGTTTTTATCATTTACCTACTCGAGGACGAGCAGGAATTAAGCTTGGGGATGCTGATACGTCTCCAACGTGTCTATAATTTTTGATGTATTCATGTCATATTTATAATATTTTTACATGATTTTGGTTTGATTTTGTCAGAACTAACCCGGACTGACACTGTTTTCAGCAGAACTACCGTGCTGTTGTTTTGTGCAGAAATAAAAGTTCTCGGAATGCGCTGAAAATCAACGGAGATTTTTTCTGGAAAATATAAAAAATACTGGAATGAAGAGTTATCGGAGGGGAGTCCCGTGGGCCCACGAGGGTGGAGGGCATGCCGACCCCCCAAGGGCGCGCCCCCTTGCCTCGTGGACTCCCTGTGGGGGGCCCTGACTTGTTCTCGACGCCAACCTCTCTTATAAATCCCCAAACTTCCAGAACTTAAACTAGATCGGGAGTTCCGCCACCGCAAGCCTTCGTAGCCACCGAAAACCAATCTAGACCCGTTCTGGCACCCTGTCGGAGGGGGGGGGGAATCCATCACCGGTGGCCATCTTCATCATCCTGGCGCTCTCCATGACGAGAAGGGAGTAGTTCACCCTCGGGGCTGAGGGTATGTACCAGTAGCTATGTGTTTGATCTCTCTCTCTCTCTCTCGTGTTCTTGATATGGCACGATCTTGATGTACCGCGAGCTTTGCTATTATAGTTGGATCTTATGATGTTTCTCCCCCTCTATCTCCTTGTGATGAATTGAGTTTTCCCTTTAAAGCTATCTTATCGGATTGAGTCTTTAAGGATTTGAGAACACTTGATGTATGTCTTGCATGTGATTACCTGTGGTCACAATGAGATATTCACGTGATCCACTTGATGTATGTTTTGGTGATCAACTTGCGAGTTCTGTGACCTGGTGAACTTATGCATAGGGGTTGGCACACGTTTTCGTCTTGACTATCCGATAGAAACTTTGAGGCACTCTTTGAAGTTCTTTGTGTTGGTTGAATAAATGAATCTGAGATTGTGTGATGCATATCGTATAATCATACCCGCGGATACTTGAGGTGACATTGAAGTATCTATGTGACATTAGGGTTTTGGTTGATTTGTGTCTTAAGGTGTTATTTTACTACGAACTCCAGGGCTGTTTGTGACACTTATAGGAATAGCCCAATGGATTGATCAGAAAGGATAACTTTGATGTGGTTTCGTACCCTACAATAATCTCTTCATTTGTTCTCCGCTATTAGTGACTTTGGAGTGACTCTTTGTTTCATGTTGAGGGATAGTTATATGATCCAATTATGTTATTATTGTTGAGAGAACTTGCACTAGTGTAAGTATGAACCCTAGGCCTTGTTTCTAGCATTGCAATACTGTTTGTGCTCAGTTTTACCACTTGCTACCTTGCTGTTTTTATATTTTCATATTACAAAAACCTATATCTACCATCTATATTGCACTTGTATCACCATCTCTTCGCCGAACTAGTGCACATATATAATTTACCATTATATTGGGTGTGTTAGGGACACAAGAGACTCTTTGTTATTTGGTTGCAGGGTTGTTTGAGAGAGACCATCTTCATCCTACGCCTCCCACGGATTGATAAACCTTAGGTCATCCACTTGAGGGAAATTTTCTACTATCCTACAAACCTCTGCACTTGGAGTGTAATGCCCCATATGTAACCTGCCATATTTGTATTCCAATTCTTGCCATTTTCGACACTAAGTTATGATATTTCCTCGTTTTCAGGTTTTGTCTTCGTGTTGCTTTTGTCTTTGTCATGCATCTCATATCATGTCATCATGTGCATCGCATTTGCATACGTGTTCGTCTCATGCATCTGAGCTTTTTCCCCGTTGTCCGTTTTGCATTCCGGCGCTCCTATGTCTTGCGGTGTCCCCTTTTACTTCTTTTCATGTGCGGGTGTTAAACGCTCTCGGATTGGACCGAGACTTGCCAAGCGGCCTTGGTATACTACCGGTAGACCGCCTGTCAAGTTTCATGCCATTTGGACTTCGTTTGATACTCCAACGGTTAACCGAGGAACCGAGAAGGCCTCGTGTGTGTTGCAGCCTGTCGGCGTTCTGGGAACGGGGGTCCCCAAACTTTCCTGCCTGCGGCCTGCGGCATGGCTCCAAGGGGGGTCCAGCGCGGCCCATCTTCATCAACACAGATCCAAGACCCTCGCGAGGGGCCAAGCCTCGCGGGGCGGACGACACGGAGCTTCCTCAGGCACGGCCTCACTAGGCTGGCTCGCAAGGAGGCGGAGAGATCAAGGCGGGGTACCTCACAAGGTGCCCGTGACGCAAGCCATGACGACCAAGGGCGCCAGGCGGGCGCTAGCCCGCGCAGTGTCCTCCTTTCCCCTTTGGTGCAAAGGGGGCAAGCACAGCCGCGGAGTACCGAGGCATCAGGCAAAGGTTGCCGTTTTGGTGCAACAAGACCAAGACCAGGAGGACCGCAAGACGGAGGTCATCGTGGAGCCCAAGACGGCGTCACCACCAGAGCTTTGTGCAGGCGAGGACCAACTTTAGTCAGGATAAGTGTACTAGATGTTCCCCTTCTAAATGGCCAATTGTTGGCACCCTTCCCGCTCAATATTTGGGAACAGGCCCAGGGCCATTGCCTATAAATAGGACCAGCCACCCACAAGGATGAAGGTCGAGTTCGAGGTAAAAGGAAGGTTAGAGACAGAGATCTAGGATCAAGGATCGGATCAAAATTAGAGAGAGAGAAGGGTGACTGAACTCCTCCTAGCAGTTCGTCCCCCCCCCCCAGCAAAGAGCAGACCCTTGCGAGGCTGTTCTTCCTTGTATTGTTCATCATCATCAGCCTAAGAGGTAATCCACCACACCACACACTGGAGTAGGGTATTACACCACAACGGTGGCCCGAACCAGTATAAACCCTGTGTCTCTTGTGTTGCTCTTTCCTTAGCTTAGATCTTAGTGAGGCGGAGGGGTGCAGGTAGGTAGAAGGCGAAATCTCCGTGTGCACCCCAGTGTTCGAACCTCAAGGGTCTGCCGGAACCCAAAATCCGACATTTGGCGCGCCAGGTAGGGGTGCGCCGGAATTCGTCTTCCACCACCCCGTTCTCCTCCTACCATCGCGCCCATGTCTGACGCTCGTCGGGCCCGCGCCGAGCATCGGGCCGCTCTCGCTTCCCGCATCGCCCAGACGGCTCTTGTCGGCGGGCGTCCTCGCCGTTCCCCGTCACCTGCCGTCAACGCCGCCACCGGCCCGACGGGGGACGAGTAGCAAGCATCGTCTCGGCATCCATCAGTGCGGCAAGACGGCCGCACCGCTACTCCCTCGCTCACCCCAGCTGGTTCTTCGTCCCGCGCGCTCGGTGCACCCATGGAGGCTCGAGCTGCGCTCATCACGGCAAACGAGCTCCTGCGCTACCGTCCCGTCAACGACGTCTATGAAGAATGGCTTGACCGCGTCGCCGAGCTCGTCCGCGTCGCGGGGGGCTCTCCTGCGTCGTCCGTCCCACGGCACCGCACCACGCCGCGCGCGGGCGACGAGGCTCCGGCGGCGCCCCGGCTGCCTCCTCCTCAAGAAGGCGCCATGGCTCCAAGGCGCGTGGCCCCTGGGTGGAACCCGCTCCGTTAGGTGCCAACGCGGCAAGAGCAGAGCTGCCAAGAAGTCCCTCGCCTGCAAGAAGCTGCCGGGCGCTCCCTGCTCCAGCACGTCGCGACCATGCTCCTACTCCCGCACGCCAAGACCCCGCGCTGCTCCCAGCTGCAGCGCGTGGGGACATGCAAGACCAAGCTCTCCGTCACCCAAGGCCTCCCGTGGCCACAGCAGGCTGCCGTGCCTTCACCACCGAGCTACGCAGCGTCGCGTGGCCCGGCAAGTTCAAGCCAGACCTGCCTCCTCGTTACGACGGCACGGCCGACCCTGCGGAGTTCCTCCAGCTCTTTGAGCTGGGCATCTAAGCTGCCAACGGAGAAGAGAAGGTCATGGCGAACTGGTTTCCCATGGCGCTCAAGGACGGGGCCCGCACCTGGCTCCTGAACCTGGCCCAGGCATGATCTCCTCCTGGGACGAGATGCGCACCCGCTTCATCGCCAACTTCCAAGGTACTCGTGACCGGCCACCCGCCGTGAGCGACATGCGCCGCATCAAGCAACAACCCGGGGAGACCCTGCAGAAGTACATCCAGTGCTTCAACAACGCACGCCTCAAGATTCCCAAGGCCATCATCTCAGCCTTCTCCAACGGCGTGCGCGATGTCAAGATGAAGGAGGAGCTGGCGATGCATGAAGACCTGTGCACTTCCTTGGAGCTGTTCAACTTGGCAACCAAGTGCGCCAGGGCTGAGGAAGGGCGTCTCTCCCTCCTCGAGCTGCCTGCCGCAGACCCAGAAGAGAAGAAGCCCAAGGCCAAGGATGTGAAGCGCAAGGGGGCTGCCGTGCTCGCGGCAGAACCAGACACCAAGCGGGGCAGAGATCTGCCCGAACCTCCCAAGGGCAGTCGATACTGTGTGTACCACGACCTCCACACCCACAACACCAACGAATGTCAAGAGCTCCAAGCCGTGCGAGAAGGAAGGATCGGCCGTCGCCCCGACCGCGGTGATCGGGGTTACGGTCGAGGAGGAGGAAGGAACGCAGGACGCTGGGAAGACCGTGGTCTGCGCCAAGGGTGGCGCGATCAACCTCGCGAGGATCGCTGGCAAGATCCGCCTCGCGAGGGAGACTGGAGGGATCAGCCTCGCGAGGATCGCCCGCAAGGCAACGCAGGCCTCCCTCCGCTGCCGCCACAGCCAAGGAGGAACGAGGACCGCCACCAGGACGAGGGGGCTGGGGGCTTCCAGGAGCCGCGCGCGATCGCCTGCATCCTGGGTGGGGCTCAAGCCCCAGCCTCTCAATGCATCTTCAAGCAGTTCGCCCGCGAAGTGAATGCAGTCCTCCCCAAGCTCGAAGCCACGCGCCCTCTCAGGTGGTCGGCGTGCGCCATCACGTTCAGCTCAGCAGATCAGCTCAAGTGTGCGGCTACAGCCGGAGTCCTCCCGATGCTTTGTTCCCCAATCATCAGCAACCTGGTGGTCACCAGGACCCTCATCGATGGCGGGGCAGGGCTCAACGTCCTGTCCGTGGAAACATTCAACAATCTCCAAGTGCCCTACGACCAGCTTCAACCAACCAAGCCTTTCTCCGGAGTCACCGACGGCTCCACGGTCCCGATTGGGCAGGTCCGCCTCCCTGTCACCTTCGGGGCACGCGACAACTACTGCACCGAGCTCATCGACTTCGACGTCGCTCACATTCGCCTGCCGTACAACACCATCCTTGGGTACCCAGCACTGGCCAAGTTTATGGCCGTAACTCACCACGGCTACAACGTCCTCAAGATGCCAGGAAGTGGCGGAGTCATCACGGTGCCCTGTGAGGAGAAGGACGCGGTGTGTTCCCTGGAGCGAGCCTTTCAGGCCGCGTCACTGGAAGACCCGGATCGCGGAAGCAGGAGGCTTCCCGAGACCGCCCCCAAGAAGAAGAAGAAATCATCCGGCCCGGACACTCAGGAGGCAGGCCCCTCTGGGCCTGCGCTTGCCCAGGGGGAACCTCCTTCCATCGCATAGGAAAGCGTGCCCGGTGCCCTCCTCAGGCAGGGCTCGGGGGCTCTCCCCTGGAGGGCCACCGACCTGGCTAGGGTCACGAGGGAGGCGCTTGGGCACCACATGGAGGCGTGTTTCGAAGCACGTTTCCCTCAAGAAGGAGTAAGGCAAGGAGAGCCAGACCCTCAGGAGTTCGTCAGCAAGGCCATTCAGGAGCTACAGGAGTCAAGAGTCATGAAAGGCGGCCGCCGCCTACCAGCAGTGGCTCCCCATCCAGGCGAGGATGGTGGGCTGCGCGTCTGCATCGACATACCAGGGCTCAATCGAGTCGCCTCTCTGGAGCGCCTCTGGCCCTCGCGAGTGGGGTGCTGCGGAGGTCCACCCCACAGCTACGTTCGCATGCCTTACGGCTTACCCAACGCGGCTGCCACGTACCAGCGCCTCATGAGGGGCATCATGGAGGCACAAGAGGCCAGGCGTTCCGCAGCCCTGGCGGAAATGGAGATGGTCCGCGAGGAGCCACCAGCGCCTCCGGAGCCTCCCGAGGCCCCTAGGCCTGGGGGCTCGTGAGGATCGGCTTCCGCAGCCCACCAAGTCTGCTACACCAACAGTCCTTCGTCCTCAACATCATCAGGTGACATCTTACAAGTTTCATTTCCAGCTGGGAGCACCCCCCCAGGGCTGCATTATTCCCAGGCCGCGTGGGTCCGTACCTGCGGCATGTATCCCTTTTTTTCATGTTGTTAGCTTACCTTGTTGGGGGCGCCCCTCGGGCTGCATCATCCCCAAGTCGCTCGGGCCAGACCCAGCGGCATGTATCCCTTTTGCGTTTATTTCCGGCTATGCTTCGACCCACCATGCTTGATTATTTGATGCCGGTCCACGGCACCTCTTCTTCTCCATGCCAACCACTTGCACGTTAAAGGGGGGGTACCTGAGTATCACGACTCAGGGCTCTTACTGGCTCTCCAGCCCTCACCCTCTGGCCTTGTCCACGGCATCGCGACCTGGCATACCAGCGACGGCTGAGACCAGCTCGAGGGCCGGGACCCGAGGACGAAGAGTGCCGGCATCTAACCAAATTTGCAGGGACACATCACAAGATAAGGCCCAGTGCCAGGCGCAACCTGCCTAGAGGTAGGGCCCCGTGAGTCCCGCGCTGGCTCACAGGTGCCCAGATACACCTCGCCAGGCCCTACCGTGCCAGCCACGTGTTAGGGCGGGGCTGTACATGCCCCGGGGGCTCCTCCCGGAGGGGGGGGGGGCTCCCACGTACCAGTGGAAGCACCATGCTCCGTGCTGGCTGACGACACTGCCGAGGAGCGGCTATGCCCGTACACATACGGAAGCGCTATGCTCCGCGCTGGTGATAAACAACTGAGGGTAGCCCCCAGGCCGCATCAACCTCAGGGAGCCCAAAGCTCGGTGTCTAGCCTCATCGTAACGCCTCCCCTCAGGAGTGCCGCGCGAGGGGGCTGGGCACGGGGGCTGCGCCTGGGTCACGCCCAGACGCACGCCGCCCAGCCAGGCCCCCCCCCCGGGCCTGGTTCGCCGTGCGTCTCTCCCCGAGTGGAGCCAAGGTATGAAGGTCGTTTGAGCATCAAGGGGGACTCCTGAGCATCGCGACTCAGGAGCCTAACTGGTCACGTAGCCCCTCACTCCTTAGTTCCGAAAGGCTAACGGCGGTTGAGGTCTGCGCGCGGCCGGGCTCTGCAAACGTAGAACGGTAGATCCACCCACATCATACCTCCCTACTTGCTGTTCGTGCGCCAAGGGGGACTCCTAAGCATCGTGACTCAGGAGCCTAACTTGTCACGTAGCCCCTCACTCCTTGGTCCCGTCCTGGTTTCCGGCCGGGGCTAACGGCGGTTGAGGTATGCGTGGGGCCGGGCTTTGCCGATGTAGAACATAAGCAAGTAGGAAGGAAAAGCGTAAATCTCAAGGAATTCCAAAGCAAATATTACAGTCCACACTGTTATCTCAATGCCAAACGCAAGTTTAAACGCCTCCCCGAGGCATGATACATGTGCAGGAATTAAAGGCAGGACAGGAGCCACAACGGAGTCACTTGTCGGCGGTGCAGCAGCGCGGAGTGGGTTCGCCTCATGGAGCAGTGGGGTCGGCAGCGCCTTTCTTCGGCTTGGTGCTGAAGGCCCGGAACTTCCCCGGCAGAGCCTCCGCACGACCCTTCACGGCCTCGGCAGCGGCAGCGGCACGCTCGCCGCTTACTGGCTCCAGCAGGCCGTCGAGGTCGACGCCGGGATCGCGAAGGTAGATGTGGGTGAGGACCCACGTCAGCGCTGCAGAAGACAGGACACGCGCCTTAGCCTCGGCCGTGGGGCCAAGGCCAAGGGCGACATCTTCAAGAGCACGAACCAGGAAGGGAAGCAGCTTGGCGGGGCCGTCCTCGGCGCCAGCCAGCGGGCTCTCCAGGCCGCTGTCGTAAAGCGTCCTCAGCGAGGAGCGAGCCTTCGCCTCCATCTCCGTGAAGGCCACGCGGTCCTCGGCAAGAACCAGAGCCTTGTCGTCCAGCTCGGCCTTCCTCGCCCCCAACTCCTGCTCCAGCGCGCCTAGGCGGTTGCGGCGCTTCCTGAGCTTGACCTCCCTCTCCTTGACGGCCGCCTCGCGAGCCTTCATGCCTTCTTCCTGCTCTTGGCGAAGGCGGACCTCTTTCGCGAGCTTGTCCCGCAGGCCTTGTAGCTCGTCCTCCAGTGCCTTGCAGCGACCACGAACGTCGACCACCTCCCCCAGGGCTGCGTCACGAGCAGCCTTCGCCTCAAGGACGGCCTGCTTCTCCTCATCGCAAGCCGTCGAGGCCTGGACCAGCGCCGCCCGAATCAAAGCGTCGGATCGAATCCATCCTGAAGCCAGCTCCAAGCGCCTGGCCACCAAGCGAGGGTCGGCGCCAAGAAGATCCTGCCGCAGCCGGTCCAGGTTGGCAACAGCATGATCCAGAACGGCAAGAGGAGTCGGAGAAACAGCAGTCGGTGGAGTAGAAGGAGAAGGCGGCAGCGCGGCCACAGCATCCAGAGGCGGAGTCTGCTGCGCCCCAACGGCTGTAGTGGCGGCAGCAGGCAAAGGCACCTCGGGAGTGACTTGGGCCATGGGGGCTGAGCTCGCCCCCGCCGGCTCAGCCAGGCCTCGCAAAGACGACTGGGTAGGAGAAGCCCGTGCGTCGCGGCCACCCTCCTTCGCGGGCAGAGGCGCTGCCATGGATGGAACCTCAGGAGCTCCCTTCGGCTTCTTTGCTGCTGCGGGCGCCAGCCTATCCAAGAGATGCGGACGTCAAGCGTCAGAAGCAGAACAAGAAATAAAGACAAGAATCAAGCGCTTACGGGTCGTCGCCAGTGAGCTCAAGCGGCCTCCAGCCAAATTTGAAGCCCGAAAGCCGGCTAGAAGGGTCAACCTCGGGAAGCTTGGAAGCGGATGGTGCGTCTGCGGTCCGCCTCGGGGCCGGGGCAGACCCGCGGGAGATCAGCCCGGTCATGTCCTTCTTCGGGATCGGGGGCAAGCCCCCGCCATCCTGCTCATCATCATCCTCGTCGTCATAGCTCGGAGAGAGGCGGAGAACGTGGGACCTGCGCCAGGGGAGGGGAGCCCTCGACTCTCCGTCAGTCGCCTCGGAGTCAGGCCCTTTTTCCCGCTCCCCTCCTTCCTCCTCTTCGCTGGAGTCGTCGGAGGGCACGTCCACCGGTTCCTCGGGAGTTTCCATGGGCACGGGCCCGTCCCCGTTGAAGACGGGCATGGACTCCACTACCTGCTCCCAGTCGTCGCGGAGGAACAAGGGCGTCGGAGCACCCTCCAACCTTGCCACATCGCCCGCGATCAGAGATTGGAGGACCGCAGCCAGATCTCCGTCGGCCAAGGCCGCGGGGCTCGGATGGGGCCTCCACATCGGAAGCGAGTACTGCCGAAGCGGAGCCAGCTGGTGCTCCAGGAATTCCCTCAGCAGCGATGCGCCGGTCAGCTTTGCCGCCGCCATGTTGGCCGGCCTCAGATCCGCGTCCATATTCTCCAACACCAGCTTCGCGCGGGGGTCCGCAGCTCCGCTCGACCCCAATCGCTGGAGCTCGTGGGTTGCTCCGTGGGCAAGATCAGCCGAGGGTGGATGCGCCCAGCATCCGCCAAGACCCACTTGCTCCTGAAGCCCTCAATCCTTTTCCCGGGGTTCGAAATGGCAATGGCGCCACCGTACGCGATGAAGCTCGCGCACGCGGAAGCAGGACCGTGAGAGGTCCGGAGGTAGAAGTAGTGGCGCAGCAAGGCCACTGAGGGCTGCACCCCTACATGAGCCTCGCAGTAATAGGCGAAGATCACCAGGAGAAGGACGGAGTTGGGGTGGAGATGCAGAGCCTGTAGCTTATAATGGCGGAGGACAGAGAAGAAGAACTCGGAGAAGGGAGGCACCAGGCCAGCACCAATGGCGCTTACGAAGAACGGATAGAAGGTGCTCCCTTGACCCTCAGGGGTGGCGGAGCTGGCCTTGAACACCTTCGCCCCGTCAATGCCCCGCGCCGCCGCCATCCGGCGCAACCGGGCGAGGCTCGCCTCCGACACGTTCGGCGAGTCCAGGGCAGACGAGTACCAAGCTATGGCCGAGGACTAACGAGGCGCCATGACTTCCTAGGTCATGCGGTCGGAGTGGATCTGGAAATTTTGGAGGAAGGAAGGAGAGGCGCAAGAAAGGGGATCTGAGT
The DNA here is from genome assembly GCF_003073215.2 of Triticum urartu. Taxonomy (NCBI): domain Eukaryota; kingdom Viridiplantae; phylum Streptophyta; class Magnoliopsida; order Poales; family Poaceae; genus Triticum; species Triticum urartu. The sequence continues at coordinate 496,075,983 of NC_053028.1, read as the reverse complement.
AGCAACCGGAGAAAGCAAAAAGCAAAGCCTAGGCAGATGCCGCTCCTTTATCAACTCGCGCGGTTGCTAAGGCGCTCACGTCCAATCAACCGCCACGCGGCGCCCAAGACCGCAGGCTGTTAGGGCCCGCTGCGCTTCTCTCTTGCCCTTCCGCCTCCCTGCACGGCCAAGTCCGGGCACGCCTTGGGCCCGGGGGCTACTGTCGGCGTTCTGGGAACGGGGGTCCCCAGACTTGCCTGCCTGCGGCCTGCAGCGTGGCTCAAAGGGGGGCCCAGCGCGGCCCATCTTCATCAACACAGACCCAAGACCCTCACGACGGGCCAAGCCTCGCGGGGCGGACGACACGGAGCTTCCTCAGGAACGGCCTCACCAGGCTGGCTCGCGAGGAGGCGGAGAGATCAAGGCGGGGTACCTCACGAGGTGCCCGTGATGCAAGCCCTGACTACCAAGGGCGCCAGGCGGGCGCCAGCCCGCGCAGTGTCCTCCTTTCCACTTTGGTGCAAAGGGGGCAAGCGCAGCCGCGGAGTACCGAGGCATCAGGCAAAGGTTGCCGTTTCGGTGCAACAAGACCAAGACCAAGAGGACCGCAAGACGGAGGTCATCGTGGAGCCCAAGACGGCGTCACCACCAGAGCTTTGTGCAGGCGAGGACCAACTTTAGTCAGGATAAGTGTACTAGATGTTCCCCTTCAAAATGGCCAATTGTTGGCGCCCTTCCCGCTCAATATTTGGGAAGAGGCCCAGGGCCATTGCCTATAAATAGGACCAGCCACCCACAAGGATGAAGGTCGGGTTCGAGGTAAAAGGTAGGTTAGAGACAGAGATCTAGGACCAAGGATCGGATCGAAATTAGAGAGAGAGAAGGGTGACTGAACTCCTCCTAGCAGTTCGTCCCCCCAGCAAAGAGCAGACCCTCGCGAGGCTGTTCTTCCTTGTATTGTTCATCATCATCAGCCCAAGAGGTAATCCACCACACCACACACTGGAGTAGGGTATTACACCACAACGGTGGCCCGAACCAGTATAAACCCTGTGTCTCTTCTGCTGCTCTTTCCTTAGCTTAGATCTTAGCGAGGCGGAGGGGTGCAGGTAGGTAGAAGGCGAAATCTCCGCGCGCACCCCAGTGTTCGAACCTCAAGGGTCTGCCGGAACCCGAAATCTGACACAGCCCAACACCCCTCCAAAGTGGCCCAAAGCCCAGCCAAACCCCCTCCATCATCTCGGTCGTTCGATCACGATCGCGTGGCCGAAAACCGTGCTCAATTTGGAACCTCCTAGCTCCCTCTACCTATAAAAAGGCATCTCCCCCGAAATTCTCCCAGTCCAACCCTAACCTCTCCGTCTCCTCGCGCCGCCGGACAAATATCAGCCGGCCGGACATGTCCGCCCGCGCCACCACCGCCTCGTGGAAACACGCCATTCGCCCAGCCGCCTCCCTCCGCCGCCAGCCCGCCGAGGCCCGGGGCAGGCCCCCGAGGCCCAGCCGCTCCTCTGCGCCGGTCACCGCCCCCGCCACCGCCGCTTTCCTCGCCCCGCCGCGCCTCTGCCGCGGGCCGCCTCTGCGGCCATCGCCGGCGACCGCCCCTGCCGGAGCCCGCTACACCGCGGCGGCCTCCTCCCCGCCGGCGCCCGGCGCCTCTCCTCGCCGACCCCGTTCCTGGCCGCTTCCGGCGACCTCCGCAACTCCGGCGAGCTTCGTCGAGCTCCGGCCACCGCAACCACGGATTCCGGCGAGATCTCGATGGACCTCGATCCGCGTGCCCGATCTGGATCTGAGATTAGGGTTGACTTTTGCCCTAGTTCCTAATATTTTTAGCATTTTTCATCATGCCATAACTTTGCATCCGTGGCTCCGTTTTTGGTGTGTAGCATGTCAAATTGTTCGTCTCGATGTGTACTTCATTTCATTCCATTGCACCATGCTCATTTGAGTTCATCTTGATGCCCTAAATGCTGTTGTAAGAGTGCTATGCAATGTTAGTTTCAGATTCTTATCAGTAATTGGGCATTTGTCATTTTTGCCATGATTAATGTGTGCCTCCTATGAGCTTGAGCCCTACATGTGTTTTGAAATATGCCATGCCACCTTTACAGGGGTGTATGCCATGTATTTTTTTGATCTTTGTGGTGACTAGCACAAGCATGCAAAGTAGCTCTTGTAATGTAGCTGATTTCAGGGACTTAGAAATCTTCTAAGTCCTTTCCCTGATAATGTTTTTATGCCATGTATTCTTGTTGCTATAGAGTGATCCATGCCTATTTTGAGCATGTTCAGTAAGGGTGATTTTGAGCTTTGTGGTGAGTGCATCGAGCTCGCAAACATGCCTACGTGAATCTGTTTTGCCATGTTCCAGTTTCCTGCTAAGTCTGAATCTGTTAACGGAAGTTGCTATGTTCACATGGTTGTCATTGTATTTTCTGATCCCTTTTGGCTTATGGTCAGTAAGGGTCTTTTGTTGTATGCTTTGAGTAGCTTCATGACATGCATTGCTTTGCCATGTTATGTTCCTGTAGCATGTTGTTATCTTGCTCTAAACGTTGCTTCCTGATGTTAAATTCCTGATATGTTGTTAATTTCACTAAGTCTGTAACCTGATATCTTTTGCACTTTTGCCATGCTTGTTTGAACCTGCTATTGTGTGATTTAGTCGTAGCTTAGTGTTCATATTTTGTCAAGCATCTTGAGTGGATCTCTGCCATGTGCTTTGTTGTTATGTTAGAGTGCAGCAGCTTGTTGTTCTTGATGCATTTAGATGGCCTCGTGCTGTTAATCGCAGATTTGTGCCATTATTGTTTTGCTTGCCATTTGAAAACCGTGCATCCGATTCCGGTGATATTTATATCGATTTCGACCGAAATCAACTCATCTTTCCAGCGGCACTCTTGGTTTTCCAAGTTGAGGCCAGTTTCAATCTTTCCTTTCCGAAGCATGCATATGCATTGCATATCACGTCCCGCATATCATGCCATGTTTTGCATCATGTTGCCTGTGCATTGCACCGTGGTTGATTGCGGTTCCCTTTGTTTGTGTTATTGCTTTGGGTAGAGCCGCCAGACGAGTACGTGATCGAGAAACCAGTTGAGTACGCTTACGAGGATCAAGCTTACGTCAACTCGGAGAACTTTGTAGGCAAGATGACCATACCCTCGAAATCACTTCTATCTTTGCTTACTAGATGCTCGCTCTTTTGCTATGCCTATGCTATGATACCTACCACTTGCTTATCATGCCTCCCATATTGCCATGTCAAACCTCTAACCCACCTTGTCCTAGCAAACCGTTGTTTGGCTATGTTACCGCTTTGCTCAGCCCCTCTTATAGTGTTGCTAGTTGCAGGTGAAGATTGGAGTTTGTTCCTTGTTGGAACATGTTTATTTGTTGGGATATCATTATTATATCTTGTCTACTTTGATGCATCTATATACTTGGTAAAGGGTAGAAGGCTCGGCCTTATGCCTGGTGTTTTGTTTAACTCTTGCCGCCCTAGTTTGCGTCATACCGGTGTTATGTTCCTTGATTTCGCGTTCCTTACACGGTTGGGTTATAATGGGAACCCCTTGATTGTTCGCCTTGAATAAAACTCCTCCAGCAATGCCCAACCTTGGTTTTACCATTTGCCACCTAGCCTTTTTCCCTTGGGTTTCGTGGACTCAAGGGTCATATTTATTTTAAACCCCCGGGCCAGTGTTCCTCTGAGTGTTGATCCATAACAGAGCCACTTGCAGCGCCACCTTGGGGAAACTTGAGGGATGGTTTTAGTTGTACGTAGTGTTCATCCGGTGTGCCCTGAGAACGAGATATGTGCAGCTCCTATTAGGATTTGTCGGCACAGCGGGTGGTCTTGCTGGACTTGTTTTACCATTGTCGAGATGTCTTGTAACAGGGATTCCGAGTCTGATCGGATTGTCTTGGGAGAAGGAATATCCTTCGTTGACCGTGAGAGCTTATGATGGGCTAAGTTGGGACACCCCCGCAGGGATTTGAACTTTTGAAAGCCGTGCCCACGGTTATGGGCAGATGGGAATTTGTTAATGTCCCGTTGTAGAAAACCCGAAACTTAACTTAACTAAAATGAATCAACAGAGTGTGTGGCTGTGATAGTCTCTTTTCGGCGGAGTCCGGGAAGAGAACACGGTCTCGAGTTATGCTTGAACTTAGGTTGTTCTAGGATCACTTCTTGATCATAGTTTCACGACCGTGCCTTGCCTCTCTCTTCTCGCTCTCATTTGCGTATGTTAGCCACCATATATGCTAGTGCTTGCTGCAGCTCCACCTCATACCTTTTACCTACCTATAAGCTTAAATAGTCTTGATCGCGAGGGTGTGACATTGTTGAGTCCCCGTGACTCACAGATTACTTCAAAACCAGATGCAGGGATCGATGATACCGTTCCAGGAGATGCGACTGAGCTCAAGTGGGAGTTTGATGAGGACTCGGGGCGATACTACGTTTCCTTTCCATATGATCAGTAGTGGAGCCCAGTTGGGGCGATCGGGGACATTATGCATTGGGTTGTCTTTATTTTGGTTCCGTGGTCAGACCTTGATTGTATCTGGATGAATGTAATGTTATATTTGTGCATTGTGTGACGTGGCGATTGTAAGCCAACTATGTACCTCTTTTCTTATTCAGTACATGGGTTGTGTGAAGATTACCCCACTTGCGACATTGCTTACAATGTGGTTATGCCTCTAAGTCGTGCTTCGACACGTGCGAGATATAGCCGCATCGTGGGCGTTACAAGTTGGTAATCAGAGCCTTCCCCGACTTAGGAGCCCCCTGCTTGATCGAATCGCTCGCGTTGTTGAGTATAGAAAAAAATTTGAGTCTTATAGGATTATATATATCGGAGAGTAGGATTCTTTTTACTCCTCAGTCCCTTCGTCGCTCTGGTGAGGCATCATGACGTAGAGTTTTGACTCTTCTCTTCTCAAATTTCACTAAAAAAATTAGGATCACGCGGGTATCTTGGAATCGTTTTGATGGTTTTGTGACGAGAACATTGTTGTTGGCGCCTCCTGACATTTAGGGGTTGTGGCAGTGTCCCGGGTAGTTGAGCTCCGAGGTGTTGTCGTCAAAATTTTATCGTTGCAGTTTTGGAATACCTGAGTTTCGCCGACATCGAAAATCTCTTTTATGCAGTTGTTCGTGAGATAACCTCGACGCCACCCAGTACTGGGGCGGGAGTTTGGGAGTATTGCCATAACTCGTATAATGGATGCTTTTCGAAGGTTGAGGTAAATGATTTCCGAAGGTTTCTTGGTTATGTGTTGAAGGATGGATATAGCTGGATGTAGGATTTGCTAGCTTTGGGTGAGATATTATGCTTCCCCTGTATCCCCAACACCTGATTGCATAACCGGGAAATTTTGGGAGTTTCATAGGTGGGAATTCATGTAGCTCTAGTATTTCTTCCGCGAATATTTGGTTTGTGATTGGGTAATCCTCACCAAGTATTTGTTCTTGTCCGTACCTTGTTGTTTTATTCTTCTACCTCTATCTAAGTGGCTTCTCAATTTATGGAAGTGTGACCATTTAATTTGGAATGCATTCATTCATTCTTGTTTGAATGTTGAGACTATATGTTGCAATTTCGATCCATTTGATTCAGCTTGAATATATGTCTGTCATGATGCTAACGGATGTCACCCTCTTCAGGATGGCTCCTCCAACGCGTTAGAATCCTGAACCACTGCCACCACCTCCACCTCCGGAGGCATGGCAAGCTGTGATGGCCGCTACCAATGCCAACACGCAGCTGATCATGCAACTCTTGCAAGAGCGCAACCAAGGAAATCAAGGCCATGGCAACAATCAGAATCAGTTTGCTACACTCAACCAGTTCCTCACAAACCAGCCAAAGACCTTCAGTAACTGTGTCGAGGCAATAGGCGCTGATGATTGGCTCGTGGATATCTGCAAGCATTTCGAGTGCAGCAATGTCAGGCCTGAGGACTTTGTCAAGTTTGCCTCGTTCCAACTCAAAGACCAAGCTGCAGAATGGTATCAACAATACAAAGATTCCAGAGGAGGTCGTGTGATTACCTGGGATGAATTCCGCCAAGACTTCAAAGCACACCACATTCCTCAGAGTGTTGTTGAGAGCAAGCGTGAGGAGTTCCGCAATCTGAAGCAAGGCAGCTTGTCTATTTACCAGTATAACATCATGTTCCAGAAGCTCGCTCATTTCGCTAAGCAAGACGTCCCTGACGAGAAGAGCATGATTTATCAGTTCAGAGGTGGCCTTAGAGAAGATCTCCAACTAGCTCTCGTGCTTTTTGAGCCAAAGAAGTACGATGAGTTCTACAATATGGCACTGAAACAAGAGACTGCTCAGCTCAAGTGCGATGCCTCCAAGAAAAGAGTCAAGGATGCAACTCCTTCTTCCTCCACTCAAGTGGCAACTAAGCAGCAAAAGTATTGGTTGCCTCCTCCTCCTCCGTTCCGTCAGCCTTATCAGCAGAAGAGAAAAGGTGGCAATGGATCTTCCCACCCACCCAACCCAGGCTTTCAGAACAAGACTTCGTCTCATGCTCCAAGAGGCTCAACTCGCCGGCTTGGTTATCAACTTGGTTGTTTCTTGCCCTAAACCGCCACCGAGTCGTCCCCTTATATACACGGGTTGACGCCTGGTGGCCCACAGAGTCCCGGCCGGCTCATAATCGTGTCCGGCTCGGTGACTTCCTTTACATGCCTTTCTTTACAAGTATTTCCTTACATACGGCGGTTTACAGTATCAGGCCTTAAGCCAGCCCCAGGCCTTTGGGCCTTCTATACATTTAGTAAACTATCATCTCGAATGTTTATCGGGCTTCTTCTGTAACCCGTCATTAGGGCTGACCCGGCCCCTCCTGGGCAGGTCATACTGGTAGTAATATCCCCAACATTAGGCCTAGGTTGACTTTGAACTTTGTTCTTTTGTCAATCTTCAATACTTAGGTGGACTCCATCCTCTGTCTGAAAACTTCTGTAACCCACCGTGACGTCATCTTCTGAAAACACAAAAAACCTTCATGACGTCATCTTCCAACGGATATTTTATTTTTTAATGCCTTCCGAGAATTGAGGCGTCCGTTTAGTTGGATAATCTTTATTCGGGTCTCCTTGATTTTCGTGCCCGCCTGTTCGCGCACTCCCTTATAAATAGGTACCACTTAGGTCTTTTTTCATTCTCCTCCTTCGGTTGTCTTCCTCCTCTCACTGCTTCGCTGCCGCTCGAGCTCTGCCGCCGCTGCCGCAGATCTCCTCGTCTCCACCTCAGGCCGCTGCATCGACCTGACTTTTCCAGAGAAAACGCGACGAACCTCCGCACCAAATCCGCACCCATAAGTCTCGCCTTCTTAATCTTTTTTAGATCTGCATTAGGGCTTTGCGAGTTCGTCGGTGTTCATCATCGTTCTTCATGAACTTTCCTGGTAGTTCTTCCTCCACGGCCTCTAGGGATCCAAAAAGGAAATATAACTTGTGTGGTAGTTGTTTGGCATCCATTTTGATAGCCATAGATCCCTTTTTCTCTGTATAGATGCTTCGTTATAGCTGATGAACCCATCTGTACTAGATATTTAGGTCTAGAATATTTTTCTTTTCAGAACAACCATTTGATCCAAAATAATAATGACAGCTTGGTAAAACGTGTTTATGCCAACACTTAACTGAATCTGCTTTCTAAGAAAATCTGTAGTCATGGCGGCTTACCGCTCCGACTTTCTTTTCCCTATATGTCATTAGCCCTTAGTTAAACCGCCCTTACTTGTTTTATAACTGACCTTAAACTGAGCCGGCATGTTATTATTTAATTTTCAGTTCTTTGCACGTCATGCCGTCAAAGACACCCACCGTCTGTAATCGGGTCCCCTCATCCATGTCTGAGGAACGGTTAAAAGAGTTCTTCATCGTTGGCTTTCTGCCTTCAAAAAATGTCATGTCTTATCGTGCTCCTGACCCGGAGGAAGAACGCACCAATCCAAAAGACAGAGAAGTGATTGTCTTCACTAACCACATGAACCGTGGCTTCTCACCGCCCGGTTCAAAATTCTTTAGAGAGGTCCTTCATTTTTTCAAACTTCATCCTCAGGATCTTGGACCCAATTCCATATCTAATATTTGTAATTTCCAAGTACTTTGTGAGGTGTATCTTCAGCAAGGGCCGACCGTAGAGCTGTTTAGGGAATACTTTTATCTGAACCGGCATAATGAATGCACCAACGTCCCTAGCTTAGAACTTGGAGGTATCTCAATTCAGCGCCGTCAGGGTGCTGTCTTCCCTCTCATCGTCTTACCAAGTCACCCAAAGGACTGGAACCAAACTTGGTTTTATTGTCAGGATATCTCTCCAGAAAACGAGAAGCCGCTGCCGGGTTACCGCCCCGGTCGTCTTGACTCTAAGTTCACCCTTCCAGATAAACTTACCCTTGCTGAATGCAAGAGGCTGCTTCCATCCATCAGAAGAATCAACGCTTTGTTGGGGAACAGTTTAACCGGAGTAGATCTGACTCGCTGATGGATCTCATGGCGGGTTATTCCATTAAGTTGTCGATCAAAACTGATGTATGAATACCGTGGAGGTCCGGACGACTCTCTTCGCCACAGCCCAGTTGAACTCACTAAAGAAGGCATTGTTTCAATGTCAAACCTTTTCGTGAACGGGAAATATGAGGACTGCAGCATTGTTGGGTTAAACCCCTTCTGCAAGCTTAACCCGGTACTAGAAGTAAGCATATTCTGATCTCTTTTCCTTTGTATTTTGCCCAGCTATACTACTTTAGCACTGATCTTTCTTCTTGTCTTTGCAGGCCAATTCTGACTTTTGGAAGGTGAAATATGACCACGAAGCTGCCAAGAAGGCGAAAGTTGCTGCCATGAACACCAAGAAGACGACCCGGAAAACGAAGAAGAAGAAGAAGAAGAAAACCACTGTTGAAGATTTAATGAAACTTGATGACACGTCTGACTTGGAGGTACCCCTTGATTCCCTTGGCCAATTTTTTAACAATCTTATTGACACTGATCCTTACTAGGATGACACTGGGGCCAGTCAGGCCGGGGAAGCAGAGGTAACTATCATTTCCTCCGACTCAGAGCCCTTACCAAGACACAAAGTTCGACGAGTGATCCGTAAAGTAAGGTTTTCTAACCCCTTAGCTCACTTGGATCCCAACTTTCATTTGAAAAAGCAGCAACATGAAAGCCGCCGTGAAGTTGAGATTGAAGATGAACCGGCCGTCGTCCTTCAACAGACCCCTCGAAAACGCCCGAATGAGGTTTACTTATTACTGTCCTTAACTTGTTTTAATGAATCCTGCGCATTGTATTCCTTTTAACTTCTTTCTTTTACCTTTTCAGGAGGTGTCTTGTTCCTTAGGCGACTCATCAAAAACACAATTTCTGCTTTCAAGACTGCTCCTGGGTAATCAGAAACCCTCTTTTCTTCTGGGTTGATCAATTGTATCTTGATGCTGACTATCCTGTAATATATATTTTTTCCTTAGCGGCCAGGCTAAATCCAAGAAGGCGAAGGTAACAAAACCGGCGGAAGACCCGACAGTACTAGCATCTGAGCCAGCTAGGCCGCCTTCTCCATTAACTCTCGCCCTAGAAGACCCACCTATTGTCAATGAAGCAAATCCTCTAGAGCCGTCCCTTGACAAAGCCACTATGGACCCTTCTACGGCTGGGCCGTCAAGCTCAACCGACCCGCCGTCTCCCCGTGTTCAAGATGTTCAAATTACTGGGAGCCGCTTTGTTGAGCCGGGGAACCCAACGGTATTGGCTCGGTGCACAGCTAAGCAAGAAGCATTGGAGAGGCAGAAGGTTCGTTTTGATGTTGCCAACTATGACCGTCTTAATGCCAGTGATATCTTATCCGGCTATGTCAGTCATGTACACTCCAGTCGTGATTCTGAGATCGAGATGGTCAAGCAGCTTCAGTTGAAGTATGAGGTACATTGTTTTCGGTTTACCAATATTCCTTCAGCCCCCAAGTCTTCAGATTATGAGAGAAACGGAATAACATGTAGACTTAAAATATAGGCCGAGACTTTTACCTCTGAATCTTTGCCTGATATCGATAGAACAAAACTTCACCCATAGTCCCCAAGGACCGGTTTATTTTGATCATTAATGAATTGGTACTTCAGAATTTAAAACTATCTGCGAAGTATTTAACACTCCAGTTTAACCTTCATAAACTTGCTGAACTGCGTACATTAGCCCCCAAGTGCCAAGTGTTGTTACTTTGTAGAGGACTTGGGACTTCAAATATGTCGGTAGAGTCGTAAAAATTTGATTTGGCATACATTAGCCCCCAAGTGTCAAGTGGTTTATTTGTAAAGTACTTGGGACTTGAATCTTGAATTTAAATATTGGAATTTGAAACCAAGTCTTGACTTATCTGAACATTTCACAGAATGCATTGTCTGAATTGAATTCTCAATTATCTGACGCAAGGACCCGGCTAGCAAGTCAAGAATCCGAAATCAAATCTTCCACTTCCAAACTACAAATGAGCCTTTCTGCAATGGAAAATTTGAAGACCAGCTTTGCTACCAAGGAGAAGGCTTGGGAAAATGAGAAAACACTCCTGACCCGACGAGCTGAGATAGCCGAAACAGCTCTGAAAGAAATTTCAACAGAGCTGAACAGTTTGAAGGGCCGGGTGTCTCAGATGGTTGCTACTATCTTTGGTAAGCTGCCTGAGTTGACCTTTCGTATAATTTTTGCCAAACCGGAATATGATCCGCCAACTTACTCTGTTGAAAATATATGCAGGTCCGCGAAGTAAAAAACTGAGCCAAGACCCATTGATTAAACTGAAGGCAGTATACACCTTGGTTGAACAATTGTACATTGGTGCACAACGGGCTCTGGCCGCTATCTCTCCTGCAAATCAAGGACCCAACCGGCTTAGCGATGTCCTGAAGAAGCTGTCCATCCTTCCGGCAAGATTCTAAGAAGTAAAACGCTCCTGCGCGCGAGCCGGAGCTTTGACTGCCCTAAGCCGCTCCAAGGCTTGGGTGCCATATCTAGACCCGACGGACGTAGCAAGAGGTTATCCTACTATAAAAGAGGATGGGTCTCCGTTTGATCAGGATGATTTCATAACATGTGTACGCGAAGTCCGGCCTCAGGCGACTAGTCTTGGAGAAGACACCAATGTTGACAAGTACCAGCCGGGTTTTGATAGTGAAAATAAGAAGATGGCCACTCCTTCATACAAAGTAGCAGACCTGATCCCACCTATGAGAGAAGATACCTTTGCTCCAGAAATTGACCCGGTTGGCCTGATTGATGACGAAGCCGAATTTGTCGCCATGAACGGCTTTGATTGGTCAAAATCCAACTTCCAGCAAACAGAAGGTGGTGAACCGGCGAGGGAGGGACAGTGATCATCTTCATAGTCTTATAAAGCCTTGTAATAACTTTAGTTGCTAAAACACTTCATGTTTTCTTATGCCATAGTGCATAAAATATTTCTATGTGAATCTGCTTACAGATGTCAATGTATGCATCGTTTAATGTTTGTCTCTATTATATTTGAACTATGTTTCTGTGAATATAAGAAAAAGACTGGCAAGACGGTTTAGAACCAAACGGGCGTAGACACCCTAATTCACAGCCGATATATTTTCCTTAATAAAGAACAGAGGCAAATATAAGGAAAGGATAAGGGTTAATACGAATTTCTGAGCTAACGCAGCGAGTAAGAGTGTATAAGTAGAAATCATACCTTGTCCTTGTTGATCCTTAGATCGCCTGGTTTAATAATCCGGGTGGTGAACTTTGGATCCTTGAGCCACCGGCTTGAATAACCCAGGCTGCTGTGTTGTTCAATAATTGAGCCGGTGGAGAAAACCAGGCTGTCTTATTTGTAATATTGAAACAACAAAAGCTAAAAGGAAAGCAACAGAGAATAAACATAATTTTAACTCTGTATTCAAAAAGCTGGGGGTTTCTGAGAAACCGGACCAAAGGGGTTAAGCTAAGGTTCGAATACGACCATATAGCCCCCAGTGGCTTTGGCATTGCGCCGATCAAGAGGGTACCGACAGCTATGTTCTCTTTCGTTCGAATACGACCTATGTTTGAACAGGAAGCCCCCAAATGACCTTGAGAGATTTTAACGACCCTGATTCGAATACGATCCAAGTCGGACTCAAAAGGGTTTAACCTATGATTCGGATACGATCAAGAAGCCCCCAAGTGAGTTTGGCCTTGAGCCGATCAAGAGGGTTACGACAGCTATGTTCCCTTTGGTTCGAATACGACCTATGTTTGAACAGGAAGCCCCCAAGTAACCTTGAGATTTGCAGCTAGATTCGGATAAGATCATAAGCCGGACTAAAAAGGTTAAACTTGATTCAAATATGACCAGCTCCTTAATAATCACTGTAAGTAAGAAATAATAAAGATGTTTAGTCCGTGAAAAGAAAGGAGACCGGTGGTTTTACTTTATTGCTTATCATAATATATACAACGTGAACGTATGTACATGTTGAGAGCCGGTGGCTCAGGTGTAATATGGTCGAAGTTGAGCAATGTTCCATGGCCGGTGGGTCTCCTCTTCCGACTTATGTGAGTCTGCACGCTCTCGAACATCAATGAGGTAGTAGGACCCATTGTTTAAATTTTTACTGACCATAAAGGGTCCTTCCCAAGGTGGGGATAACTTGTGTGCATCTGAAAGATCTTGGATGAGCCGGAGCACCAAGTCGCCTTCCTGAAAAGTCCTGGACTTAACCCGGCGGCTGTGATAACGACGCAGGTCCTATTGATAAATTGCTGACCGCGCTGCTGCTAAGTCTCTTTCTTCATCCAACAAGTCAAGTGCATCCTGTCTGGCTTGTTCATTGTTAGCTTCAACATAAGCCGCCACACGGGGCGAGTCATGACGGATGTCACTGGGCAACACTGCTTCTGCTCCATAAACCATGAAGAAGGGTGTGTAACCCATAGACCTGTTGGGTGTAGTATTGATAATCCATAACACTGAAGGCAATTCCTCTACCCAACAACCCGGCGTTCGTTGTAAAGGAACCATAAGCCGGGGTTTTAGTCCTTTCAGAATTTCCTGATTGGCTCTCTCAGCTTGACCATTGGATTGAGGATGAGCTACAGAAGAAACATCAAGCCGGATGTGCTCTCGCTGACAAAATTCTTCCATAGCCCCTTGGGACAGATTAGTGCCATTGTCTGTGATAATACTATGTGGAAAACCGAAACGGAAGATTACTTTTTTAATGAACTGAACCGCCGTGGCTGCATCACACTTACTCACAGGCTCTGCCTCAACCCATTTGGTGAACTTATCAACAGCCACCAAGAGATGTGTCTTTTTATCTTTAGACCTTTTGAAAGGTCCCACCATGTCAAGCCCCCAGACTGCAAACGGCCAAGTGATTGGAATCATCCGGAGCTCTTGAGCCGGCACATGCGCTCGTCGTGCAAATTTTTGACATCCATCACATCTACTGACTAGATCTTCTGCATCAGCGTGAGCCATCAACCAGTAAAAACCGTGACGAAACGCTTTGGCCACTAAAGATTTTGACCCGGCGTGATGGCCGCAATCGCCTTCATGGATCTCACGAAGGATTTCTTGACCTTCTTCGGGGGAAACACACTGTTGAAATGCTCCGGAAACACTGCGATGAAATAACTCTCCATCCGAAATTGTCATGGACTTAGATCGCCGGGTTATCTGCCGAGCCAGGGTCTCATCCGCCGGCAATTCTCCCCGGGTCATGTAAGCCAAGAACGGCACCGTCCAATCTGGGATGACATGAAGAGCTGCCACCAACTGCGCTGCCGGGTCAGGAACAACTAAATCTTCTTCTGTGGGCAACTTGACAGAGGGGTTATGCAAGACATCCAAAAAGGTGTTGGGTGGTACCGGCTTACGCTGAGACCCCAGCCGGCTTAAAGCATCAGCTGCTTCATTCTTTCGATGGTCAATGTGTTCCACCTGATAACCTTTAAAATATCCTGCAACAGCATCGAACTCTTAGCGATAAGCCGCCATGAGAGGGTCTTTGGAATCCCACTTGCCAGATACATGTTGAGCCACTAGATCCGAATCACCAAGACATCTGACCCAGCTCAAGCTCATCTCCTTTGCCACTCGAAGACCATGGAGCAATGCTTCATACTCTGTTGCGTTGTTAGTGCATGGAAACATCAACCGTAACACATAACAAAATTTATCACCTTGTGGGGAAGTTAATACGACTCCAGCCCCCGAGCCTTCCAATTGCCTGGATCCATCAAAATGAATAGTCCAATATGTGTTGTCAGGCTTCTCTTCTGGCATCTGCATCTCTGTCTAGTCATTGATGAAGTTAACCATGGCTTGAGACTTAATTGCAGTACGTGGAACATACTTCAGCCCATGAGACCCAAGCTCAATTGCCCACTTGGCAACTCGCCCTGTGGCTTCTCTATTTTGAATAATGTCTCCCAAAGGAACAGAGCTAACCACAGTGATTGGATGTCCCTGAAAGTAATGCTTAAGCTTCCGTCTTGCCATGAACACCCCATAAACAAGCTTCTGCCAATGTGGATATCGTTGCTTAGATTCAATTAGTACTTCACTAACATAATAAACCGGCCACTGAACCAGATGCTCTTTGCGAGCCTCCTTGCGCTCTACCACCATAGCCACGCTAACAGCCCGTGAGTTGGCAGCCACGTATAGCAATAGCGGCTCTTTCTCAATTGGAGCAGCTAGGACTGACGGCTCAGCCAGCTGTGCCTTTAGATCCTCAAAAGCAGCGTTCGCAACATCGCTCCAAATAAAAACATCCGTTTTCTTCATCAACTGATATAGAGGCATAGCCTTTTCCCCTAACCGGCTTATGAACCGGCTCAAAGCAGCCACACGACCCGCCAGTCGTTGAACATCATTGACACAGGTTGGTTTGGCTAGAGATTTAATTGCCTTGATTTTCTCTGGGTTAGCTTCAATACCTCGGTTAGACACCAGAAAACCCAAGAGCTTGCCGGCTGGCACTCCAAAAACACACTTGGCCGGGTTAAGCATCATCTTGTAAACCCGAAGATTATCAAAAGTTTCCTTCAGGTCTGTGACCAAGGTTTCCTCTTCCCTGGATTTCACCACTATATCATCCACATAGGCATGAACATTGCGCCCAATTTGATTGTGAAGAAAATTCTGCACACACCACTGGTAAGTCGCCTGGGCACTCTTAAGCCCAAAAGGCATAGACACATAGCAGAAAGCCCCAAAAGGAGTTATGAAAGCTGTCTTCTCTTGATCCTTGACTGCCATCTTAATCTGATGATAACAGGAGTAAGCATCTAAGAAACTTAATCATGCGCAACCCGCCGTAGCATCAATGATCTGATCAATACGGGGAAGAGCAAAAGGATCAGCCGGACAAGCCTTGTTCAAATCTGTGTAATCCACACATATACGCCAGCTGCCATTCTTTTTGAGTACAAGCACCGGGTTAGCTAACCATTCTGGGTGAAAGACCTCCACAATGAACCCGGCTGCCAAGAGCCGAGCCACCTCTTCTCCGATGGCCTTGCGCCTTTCTTCATTGAACCGCCGGAGAAACTGTCTGACAGGTTTGAACTTTGGATCGATATTAAAAGTGTGCTCAGCGAGTTCCCTCGGGACACCCGGCATGTCTGAAGGTTTCCATGCAAAGATGTCCCGATTCTCACGGATGAACTCGATGAGCGCGCTTTCCTATTTCGGATCCAAGTTTGCGCTGATGATGAACTGCTTAGATGAATCGCCAGGCACAAAGTCAACCATCTTAGTGTCATCAGCTAATTTGAATTTTAACTCCGTCTCATGCTCTGTGGTTGGCTTTTTTAATGACGTCATGTCCGCCGGGTCAACGTGATCTTTGTAGAACTTCAACTCCTCTGTTGCACAAACAGATTCAGCATAGGCAGCATCACCTTCTTCACATTCCAAGGCTATCTTCCGGCTCCCATGGACTGTAATGGTGCCCTTGTGACCCGGCATCTTGTGCTGCAAATACACGTAACACGGCCGAGCCATGCACTTGGCATAAGCCGGCCGCCCAAACAGAGCATGATATGGGCTTCTGATCTTAACCACTTCAAAGGTTAATTTTTCTGCTCTGGAGTCATACTCATCCCCAAAGGCTACTTCCAGATCGATCTTACCAACCGGGTATGCCGACTTACCAGGTACCACACCATGAAAAACAGTGTTGGATTGTTTAAGATTTTTATCCGTCAATCCCATCCGGCAGAACGTCTCATAGTAGAGGATGTTGATGCTGCTGCCTCCATCCATGAGTACCTTAGTAAACTTGTACCCACCAACCTGAGGTGCCACCACCAAAGCCAAGTGACCCGGATTATCAACCCGGGGCGGGTGATCCTCTCTGCTCCACACAATAGGCTGCTTCGACCAACGTAAATAACGTGGAATTGTCGGCTCAACGGCATTGACGGCCCTCTTATGGAGTTTCTGGTCCCTCTTGCATAAACTGGTAGTAAAGACATGATACTGTCCGCTACTCAACTGCTTCGGGTTGCTCTGATAGCCGGATTGCTGATGCTGCTGATTCCCTTGGCCATGTTGCTGATTATATCCTCCTTGGTGACCAGGATAACCCTGACCGTGAAAACCTCCTCCACTTGAACCGGCGCCCGGGCCCTGAAAGCCGCCTCCACCTGAGCCGCCGCCTGGGCCGTGACCCCCATCAAATGCATTTGAATTTTTAAATGCCTTCATGATCGTGCAATCCTTCCACAAGTGGGTGGCTGGTTTCTCCCGGGTGCCGTGTTTTAGACAAGGTTCATTCAACAACTGCTCAAGGGTGGGGCCTGACCCGCCCGATCGAGGGGGTTGCCTGCCCTTGCGCCGCTGATTACCACCCTATGCATTAGTATTAGCAACAAACTCATCAGCCTTACGTTTATTACCTCCTTGATTCGCCGGGTTATGCTGGTGACCCTTGACATTGCCGTTCTTCTTTCCCTTCGTTGTCTTTTCTTCATCAGACACCGGGTCCTTAGTGGTATCAGAATCGGCATACTTGACAAGAGCTGCCATCAACGTCCCCATGTCATTGCAGTCACGTTTAAGCCGCCCCAACTTTTGCTTCAGCGGTTCAAAGCGGCAGTTTTTCTCCAACATCAAAACTGCTGAGCCGGCATCCATCTTATCAGATGAATGTATTATCTCCTTGATCCGGCGCACCCAATGGGTTGTAGATTCTCCATCCTCTTGCTTGCAATTGGTCAGGTCCACAATCGACATTGGCTGCTTACACGCGTCCTTAAAGTTCTGGATGAACCGTGCTTTCAACTCCGCCCATGAGCCGATAGAATTGGGTGGCAATCCCTTCAACCAGGTCTGAGTCGTTCCATCCAACATCATGGTAAAATACTTGGCCATTGCAGCATCGCTAACCTCCAACAGCTCCATAGCCATCTCATAACTCTCAATCCAAGCCCCCGGCTGTAAGTCAGCTGTGTAATTAGGCACTTTACGAGGCCCCTTGAAATCCTTGGGCAACCGTTCATTGCGTATGGCTGGGACCAGGCAAGGCACACCTCCGGTTCTTGTGGCTACTCCTGCCTCAACCGAGGTTGCTGGATAAGCCGGAAAGGTTTGGTGAGCCACCTATTCTGCTGCTATCTGAGCCGCCCGTTCCGCCTCTTAACGAATCCTCTCCTGATCCGCCAAGTTAAGGGCTCCAGCCCGCACCGGCTCATGCCTATATGGCCGGTTGTGGCGTTGAGCATTACTTGACATCTCTGCGGACTCCATGTGCCTACTGTAACTTGGGCTCCGGCTTGGTCAAGGACTTGAATGAATCATGTCTCGGCTGTAGGAGTATGCATCCTGGTGGGCCAAAGCTGTTTGAAGTAGTTCTCTTACCCTCCGAGTTTCAATTGCTGCTATCGAGTCGCCTTCCATTGGGAGAGCCGCCAAATGGGCCGACGCTGCGATGAGATTTTCCATAGGGTTAGAGAAGTGACCCGGGGGTGTTGATACATAACAAGGAGGAGCTGTATTCATGCGAGGCGGCTCCATGGTGCGTGGCTGAACTGGTGCATCGGGCGTTGTGACCCGGTTTGCCTCTGGCGGGTTGCTCCCCCCAGCTCCGGGTATATGGAACAGGTTCCTCGGATCCAGTGTTAGAGGCAGACGCGACTGAGTTTTCTGATGCCTCCTCCTCATGACCTCGTTTGATGCATTAAGATCCACCGAGAGCCGAAAGGTTTCTGCTTGAAGCTGTTGAGCACGAGCATCCAAAGCCGCTCGTTCTGCTGCCATCCGAGTTTCCTCCGCGGCTAGAATTTCCTTAGCTTGCACCATCTCCTCCCGCACGTGTGCTACTTCCGTATCATGCTGGGCTTTATCCGCCGGTTCTACCATAGCGGTTAACAGAGTCGTCAGCTTATCCATGAGGTCCATTAAAACCTGAGCCGGGGGGCGGGCGGGGTCTCCTGACTCGGCTGCTACTGACCCGAAAGCTGCTGCTGCCGCTGCGGTGGAGTTCTGCCCGGGCTGCGTCCCCGCCATGAAGACCCCGGCCCAATTCGGCGGCTCAAGGGGGTCCGGAATACTGCTGCCATCGGAACAGCCCCCGAGCATGCCGTCTTGTAGTTGGTACAACGAGTCCGTCTCACCTGTTGATGATGCAATATCAGAGCAGATGGCCGTCTCCCCGCCTTCCATCGATCCTTTGGAGTATTCACCTCCATGGATGCAGCCCATGAAGGCATGCTTCACGACAGATTGAACACGGGTGGACCCGGTGCGCCGAGCCGTTTCGATGAGGTTGACGTGGACGTCCGGCTCAGGGCCGGACTCACCGATCCAGCCGATGAACACGTGAATTCCGCCGAAGGGGACCCGGTACCCGTACTCGATCGAGCCGGTCTCGGGGCCCCAGCCTTCGTCGTCGATGTAGAGTTTTCCTCAACGACTCTTGGGCATCCGGCCCACAGCGTATCCCTTGAGCCCTTCGAAGTTGCCCTTCAAGAACTCATATCCATCGTGCGCTAGCCCCAGGGTGGGCGCCAACTGTCGTGGAGTTGACACGGCAGATGTCCTAGAGCAAGGACTTAGTCGTAGGGCCATCGCACTAGGAAGCTTAAAGGGGTTGATCAGGACAAAGGACACACGAGAGTGTTTTTATACTAGTTCGTCCCCTTACGATGAAGGTTAAAGCCTACGTCTAGTTGGGATTGGTATTGCTGAGGTTTCGATCTCCAAGAGGCTCAACTCGCCGGCTTGGTTATCAACTTGGTTTTTTCTTGCCCTAAACCGCCACCGAGTCGTCCCCTTATATACACGGGTTGACGCCTGGTGGCCCACAGAGTCCCGGCCGGCTCATAATCGTGTCCGGCTCGGTGACTTCCTTTACATGCCTTTCTTTACAAGTATTTCCTTACATACGGCGGTTTATAGTATCAGGCCTTAAGCCGGCCCCAGGCCTTTGGGCCTTCTATACATTTAGTAAACTATCATCTTGAATGTTTATCGGGCTTCTTCTATAACACGCCATTAGGGCTGACCCGGCCCCTCCTGGGCGGGTCATACTGGTAGTAATATCCCTAACACCAACCCTAACCTCTCCCTCTCCTCGCGCCGCCAGACAAAT
Source organism: Triticum urartu (assembly GCF_003073215.2). Classification (NCBI taxonomy): domain Eukaryota; kingdom Viridiplantae; phylum Streptophyta; class Magnoliopsida; order Poales; family Poaceae; genus Triticum; species Triticum urartu. The sequence continues at coordinate 496,056,363 of NC_053028.1, read as the reverse complement.
ATCAGCAGGCCAGACGTGTCCGCCCGCGCCGCCGCTGCCATGTGGCAACATGCCATTCACCCGGCCGCCTCCATCCGCCGCCGGCCCGCCGAGGCCCGGGGCAGGCCCCCGAGGCCTAGCCGCTCCTCTGCGCCGGTCACCGCCCCTGCCGCCGCCGCTTTCCTCGCCCCGGCGCGCCTCCGCCGCGGGCCGCCTCCGCGGCCATCGCCGGCGACCACCCCTGCCGGAGCCCGCTACACTACCGCGGCCTCCTCCCCGCCGGTGCCCGGCGCCTCTCCTCGCCGACCCCGTTCCCGGCCGCTTCCGGCGACCTCCGCAACTCTGGCCGCCGACCTCCACAACTCCGGTGAGCTTCGTCGAGCTCCGGCCGCCACAGCCACGGATTCCGGCGAGATCTCGGTGGACCTCGATCCGCGTGCCTGATCTAGATCTGAGATTAGGGTTTACTTTTGACCTAGTTCCTAATATTTTTAGCATTTTTCTTCATGCCATAACATTGCATCCGTGGCCCCGTTTCGGGCGTGTAGCATGTCAAATTGTTCGTCTCGATGTGTACTTCATTTCATTCCATTGCACCATGCTCATTTGAGTTCATCTTGATGCCCTAAATGTTGTTGCAAGAGTCATATGCAATGTTAGTTTTAGATTCTTATCAGTAATTGGACATTTGTCATTTTTGCCATGATTAATGTGTGCCTCCTATGAGCTTGAGCCCTACATGTGTTTTGAAGTATGCCATGCCATCTTTACAGGGGTGTATGCCATGTATTTTTGTGATCTTTGTGGTGACTAGCACAAGCATGCAAAGTAGCTCTCGTAATGTTGCTGATTTCAACGACTTAGAAATCTTCTAAGTCTTTTCCCTGATAATATTTTATGCCATGTATTCTTGTTGCTACAGAGTGATCCATGCCTCTTTTGAGCATGTTCAGTAAGGGTGATTTGGAGATATTGTTATGCTCTATCCATCCATGTCTTAGTTTTCAATTATAGAGCACCCTAGCATGACTCAATCGAGCTCTACTTTTGCTATAAAATGTTCATGGCAGATTGTTTACATGTTAAGCAATTTTGCCGAGGTTATTATAGTTTGTCCATGCATGCTATGAGAGTGTTCTTTCCATGGTTAGCTTATATATCATGTCTACTTGCTGGGTGTATGCTTAGTTTGTCATGCCATGCTTTGTGGTGAGGGCATCGAGCTCGCAAACATGCCTACGTGAATCTGTTTTGCCATGTTCCAGTTTTCTGCTAAGTCTGAATCTGTTAACGGAAGTTGCTATGTTCACATGGTTGCCATTGTATTTTCTGATCCATTTTGGCTTATGGTCAGTAAGGGACTTTTGTTGTATGCTTTGAGTAGCTTCATGCCATGCCTTGCTTTGCCATGTTATGTTCCTGTAGCATGTTGTTGTCTTGCTCTAAACATTGCTTCCTGATGTTAAATTCCTGAAATGTTAATTTCACTAAGTCTGTAACCTGATATCTTTTGCACTTTTGCCATGCTTGTTTGAACCTGCTATTGTGTGATTTAGTCGTAGCTCAGTGTTCATCTTTTGTCAAGCATCTTGAGTGGATCTCTGCCATGTTCTTTGTTGTTATGTTAGAGTGCAGCAGCTTGTTGTTCTTGATGCATTTAGATGGCCTTGTGCTGTTAATTGCAGATTTGTGCCATTATTGTTTTGCTTGCCATTTGCAAACCGTGCATCCGATTCCGGTGATATTTATATCGATTTCGACCGAAATCAACTAATATTTTCAACGACACTCTTGGTTTTCCAAGTTGAGGCGAGGTTCAATCTTTCCTTTCCGAAGCATGCATATGCATTGCATATCACGTCCCGCATATCATGCCATGTTTTGCATCATGTTGCTTGTCGTGGTTTTGTCACGGCAGGTGTCCTAGAGAAAGGACTTAGTTGTGGAGCCATCGCGATGGGTTAGCTTGAAGGGGTTAAATCGGACACAGGGACGCAAGAGAGTTTATACTAGTTCGGCCCCTTCGATGAAGGTAAAAGCCTACGTCTAGTTGTGATGGAATTGATGGGGTCTCGATGACTAGGGAGCAATAAGCGTTGCCTAAGTCTCGAGTTGTTGTCTGTTGTCCTTGAACCGCCGCCGGGTCGTCCCCTTATATAGACGGGTGACGCCCGTCGGTTCACAAAGTCCCAATACCGGCTCATAGATGTGTCCGGTTTGGTCTCTACTTATTCCTAACTTATAATACAAGTTAAATACCAACGCCGGTTTACGGCTACGAGCCTTGAAACGACTATGGGCCTTGAGCTCTCATCTGCCTTCTTGGGCTTTAACATAATTAACTACTGATGAAGTTAACCCAGCCCAGATAGGCCGGTTTACGCCCAGTAGTAATATCCCCAACATTAGGCCCCAGATTGATTTGAATAGGTTCATGTCAATCCTTAGCAAAAATCTTCATCTTCAACATCTTCTTGTAGTTTGTTGAACCGTCGTGATGTCATCTTCTCTGGTCGTTGTAAACCGGCGTGACATCACCTGTTATAAAGAACCTTATCCATGATACCCCCTTTTTTGTTTAATAGGTCTGCGACAATTAAGGCGACAGCTTCATTTCCAAACCCACGGTCCCTTGATTTTCGCGCCTGACTCCTGTCCCTTGCCTTATAAATAGGACCGAAGGGTCATTTATTTTTCCCCTTCGTGCCCTTTTGCTTCGTCTTCCCCACGTCATCCAGCTTCGGAGCTCCGCCGCCGTCGACGACCTCTGCTCCAACCTTGGCCGCTGCATCACCCTGACTGTACCAGAGCATCGCGGCGACCTTCTGTTTCTTCCTCGGCTTCGGTGAGTTCTTCACCTTTTCCTCCGTAGATCCGTTCTAGGGTTTCCAAGTTCTTCAGTGTTCATCGTCTGCTTCGTACTCATATGATAGATCCTAGATGAACCTGTGAACCTTTGCTCTGTGTAGTGGTAGTTCTTAGCATCCGCCTTTACTTATATGCCTCAAGACCATAGATCTACCTGTATCTCTGCCCATTGATTCGGTACTGTTCTTCTTTTGAACCTTGAATATTTTCCTTCTTTTCTGAACTTGCTTCAGATCCGTCGCTATAGAGAAATCTTGTGAAATCTGTTTCTGTACACTTATCTATCCGCAATCTCAACTGTTTCAATGCTTAGATCCGGCGGTTTAACTTTGTAGAAAAATTGCCAAACCGGTATATACCATTAGTCCCCTTGTTGAACCGCCAGATGCTGTTGCTTCATAAAACTCCGGTTTAGATAGAGCTGTCTCCGGTTTAACATTGTACATACCAGTGCACTTTAATCAATGCATTCTTGAACCGGAATTACCTATCTTGTAGATTTCATCATGGCCAAGCAAGTATATGAGTGCAACTGGGTACCTTCTCGCGTCATAGAGACTCAACTGAACAATTTAGTCCTGATCGGCGCTTTAGGCAGCAAAAACACCATCCATTGGAGAGCCCCTGGCAAAGAATGCCCTCCCACACCTCAAGAAGGAGATGTCATCGTTTTCGTAGATCACTTAGCCCGGGGCTTTAAGCCGCCCGGTTCTAAATTTTACCGGGACGTTTTAGCCGATTTTCAACTCCACCCACAAGACACTGGTCCCAACTCTGTTACAAACATGTGTCACTTCCAAGTGCTCTGTGAGGTGTTCTTTCAAGAGGAGCCCACAGTGGAGTTGTTCAGAGACTGTTTCCATCTAAACCGTCGTACTGAGTTTTCTGACAGTTCCAATACGGAATTGGGCGGTGTGGCGATTCAGAAAAGGAAAGAGGTCACATACCCTCATGCCAAGCTGCACAGCCACCCCAAAGAGTGGAATCAAACATGGTTCTATTGCAAAGACACCTCCCCTGCTGGTGAAAATCCTTTGCCTGGCTTTCGTCCGGAGCGGCTTAGCAATACACACCCCTTTCCGCAAAGGTTGACTGCCAAGGAGAGAAGCAAATACGCTCCTCAACTGTCCAAGCTCAGAGCCTTCATGGCCAATGGTTTAACAGGAGTTGATCTCGCTCGCTGTTGGATATCGTGGAGCATACTGCCCCTTAGTCAGCGCTCCGGTTTGATGTGCGAGTATACTGGCAGTGTTGATGACCCACTGTGACATGCTAACATCCAGCTTACCGACATAGAAATCACAGAGGCTATGAATAAAATGCTGAATGAACCGGAACACGTCTGTGCTCGAACCGGCCTGCTTCCCTTCTACGCCACCAACAAACCGCCAGCTGTAAGAATTTGATTTTTTTTCTTTTTACTGAACCTATTATTGATATATCTGATCATTGTTTAATATCAATGTCTGTTTAAACAGGGTAATGATCCGTTTTGGAGCAAGAAACTTCCCCAGGAGAAGCCAGAAAGACCACACAAACCGGAGCAACCAACCCGGCCAAAGACTGAAGTCGTGAAACGGCCTGCTCACAAGAAGAAAACCACTGCATCTTCTGATCCGGCCCTGATGATGATGTGTTTAATCCGGACCTTGAGGTAGAGCTTGACTCACTTGGCTTATTTTTCATGCGTCTTATTGATAATGATATTTGTCAGGATGATGCCGAAGCCAGCCATGCTGATGCTGCAGAGGTAATTATTCTCTCTTCCGATTCAGAACCTTTGCCTTCACTAAAAATCCGTCAGGCAAACCGGAAAGTTAAATTTTCTCATCCTCTTGCTTACTTGGATCCCAAATTTCTTATGAAGACCCAACAACACGAAGCTCGCCGCACAACCCGGCACAGCGGCCAGGTAGTTACCTCCGCCGGTTTACCGAACAGTCCGGTTCGGAAACGCCATTCAGAGGTCTCTAATTTGCTTGTCAGTGCTTGTCCTAAAGCGGGCTGTTTTCGTAAACCTCTTAATCCATCTGACTCCGATTATCAGGTTACTTCCCACTCATCCTCTGGCGAGTCATCGACTACTCAGCTGACACCGCTCAAAACGGTGCTTGGGTAAGCTATACTTATCATAATATTTCCGGTACATCACCTTGGAACATACGTTGTATTTGACTTTGTTATTCCTTTCAGGGCCAAGCCTGGGCCGAGCAAGAAGGCTCGCCTAGATAAAGCGGCCAAGGAGGACGCCGTCCCTGAACCGGGCAAAACACCAGATCTTGAAGCGGCTATTCCTGAAGATATACCCAATGATCCACCACAGGAAGATGATGATTTTATTGCTGAAGAAAGGCCTATTGATACCTCAAGTCCTGTCCACCAGCCCACAAGCCCCATCCGGATTGAGAAATCCACCGGTCCATCAAAGCCTACTGATAAGCCAACGGCCCCAGTGCAAACCGGCGATGCCAAGGATGATGAGGTTGTCATTACTGGTACTGGTCGCACAGAGCCAGGCAATCCCATTACTTTATCCAGACACACTGCCAAGGAAGAATCTGCTGCCATTGGCAAGGGAAAATGGAATGCTGACCTGACAACTTATGCTGCTCTGAACGCCCAAGATCTCCATTCTGGTTATCTAAACCGGCTATACACCAGCCGTGACTATGAAGCTGGTCTGGTTAATATGATGAAAGAAAAATATGAGGTAACTTCCATATGCTTATCTGCGTATGTACTTCAATCTGTCAACTCTCCTAGCCCCCAAGGGCCGGTTTAGAATCTCTGTTCAAACTGGGACTTGTCAATGCAGACTTCAATGTTTTCTGAATTTGCCGATATAGCCCCCAAGGGCCGGTTTAACTTAGTGTAGTTAAACCGGGACTTTAAGTAATTGAGATTGCAGCATCAGAATTTATTCGAGCAAATAGCCATTAGCCCCCAAGTGCCAAGTTGAATACTTGTATTGATCTTGGGACTTTATAAAATATGAAGATCAAATAGGCATTTACCCCCAAGCGCCAAGTGCATAACTTGTTATGTGGTTGGTGCTTCAATTCTTACACTGCTTGCTGAATCATATAACTGTTTGTATGCAGGCTGAGCTGAAGACAAAAGACACCCAAATCGCCGATCTCCAAGAAAATCTGAAGTCCCAACAGACTGAAACCTCAAAAAAAAAGAGGAGTTGACCAGCGCCTTAAGCATCATGGAACAGCTTAAGAAGGATTTCAAGAAGGAACGGGCGGATTGGGCTGCTGAAAAAAAGTCCGCTTTAACCAAACGAGCAGAAGATGCTGAGGCTGCACTAAAACCGGTGGTGGACGAACTCACCAGCATAAAACGGCACGTGCATGCCATGACTGCTGCTATCTTTGGTAAGCCGGTTTGATTTCTGGATTGATTCGGCCGTCTTATAGAGCTGCCGGTTTGTTAACCCTTCGTGATATTTCAGGGACGCGCATTGGTCACTTGGGGTCAGATGTGCGGAAGAAATTGAAAGCCGCCTACACATTGATCGAACAGCTGTACACTGGTGCACAGCAGATCATCTCTACTGCATCCCACAATAATTCGGCGCCCACTTTGATTCAAGACACTCTGAAGAAGCTGTCGATGCTTCCTGCCCGGGTTGAAGAGCTGAAGAAATCTGCTGCCCGAACCGGTGCAATTAATGCCTTAATCCGGGCAAAAGCGTGGGTGCCGGATTTTGATCCTGTTGAAGCAGCTCAGGGCTATCCCAGATTGAAGGAAGACGGGTCAGAGTTTATTGAAGCGGATCTGCGAGCAATAAACCGGGAGGTGCGTCCGCTAGCTTGTCAATTGGCTGAAGAAGCAGACTTGTCTCATTATCAAGCCCGATATGACAACCAAAACAAGCGAGTAGCTGCACCAACTCCTAAAGCGGAAAATCTTATCCCTCCAATCCGTAAGCATACTTACGCTCTCGATATTAAACCGTCGTTGCTGATCCATGATGAAGCTGTCTTTCGAGCATTAGTGGGAATCGACTGGACAACTGTTGATTTCCAGCAGCTGGATAGAGAAGCAGAAGTTGAAGCGGCGCGGGATGACCCACAACCATCAGGCTAGGCTGGTGACCAAGCGTGAACCGGAAGCCGGTTTAAACTGCCTCTCCTTTGAAAAAAAAACAATGATCTTATTTTGGGCACCGTGATGCCTTGTAATAGGCTAGCCGATACTCTTGATTTTGATATGCCTTCGTGCATAATTACTGCAACTTGTTCTTCCTTTGGGTGATGAACTTTCCAAAGTATTTGCTACAATATAAAAAATCTTAAAGTGCCACCGCGGTTGTACCATCAGGCGGAGTATGATGTCTGCATATATGAAAAATATCTGAAATTTAAGCATATGATCAAATCTTTGAGATACATAATACCTGCCATCGTTGGGCATGAAGTTGGCTTAGCCAATCTTGAAGCGGAGGTTTATAAACCCACACTGTTGGAGGAGATAGCAGCTCCTGTATATATGTAATGCCGGTTTACCGTGTAAACCGTGCCGGGTTATAATAAAACACCGTGTTACTCCGTAATAGGATGTTAATAAAAAATCAAACCGGGCAAATAGTCTCCGGATTAAAAATGGACCATGTTCCGTCAATTGACAGTTTGAACCGGCTTAAAACTTTGTCGATTTAAAAAACGCAACAAAAAGAAAGAAATATCTATTAAAGAAAATTGGGAAGCAAAGGCAATGATAAAACCGTTTGCAAAAAGAGGCTTTATTGGAGCCGATCAGATGGCGTTACCATGGTCGGACCCGACCAAGCGCCCGATAGGTGTAGCTATGGTTCAAGTCAGCCAAGTCCCCAAATGAAACCGTGGCATTTATGCCGATCAAGAGGCGTGGAAATGGTTCGGGTTCGACCAAGCCCCCAAGTGATTCTGTGGCCTTAGGCCGATCAAGAGGCATGACTGGTTCAAACGTGACCAAGTCCCCAAGTGATGTGGTGGCTCTCGCCTATCAAGAGGTGTTGCATTGGTTCGGACGCGACCAAGCCCCCAAGTGATATAACATGATGCTTTGAAAAGCTAACTCAAGGGGTAAACCGGAGGCCGCTTTAGAACAACTCCGTGTAACCACACATGATGTAAAAGAACAGATACCCCGCTTTAGCTGAGGTTCTGGTTTATTATATTTAATCATATATATACATCGTCGTAATATGTACATAAGTAGAGCCAATGGCTCAGGTGTAGTAAGGCCGAAGATGAGCTATGTTCCACGGCCTGTTGGTCTCCTCTGATGTACGTGAGTCTTTATGCTCTCGAATATCGATCAGATAGTATGACCCGTTGTGCAGATTCTTGCTGACCACGAAAAGTCCGTCCCAAGGTGGGGACAGCTTATGCATATTAGTCTGATCTTGGATGAGCCGAAGCACCAAATCTCCTTCCTAAAAGGTTCCGGTTCTGACTCGGCGACTGTGATAACGACGAAGATCCTGTTGGTAAATCACCGAATGGGCGGCTGCTATGTCACGTTCTTCATCCAACAGGTCCAAAGCGTCTTGCCGTGCTGTCTCGTTGTCCGCTTCAACATAAGCCGCCACACGAGGTGAGTCATGACGGATATCACTGGGGAGAACCGCCTCCACTCTGTAGACCATGAAGAATGGTGTATATCCTGTTGATCTATTGGGTGTAGTATTGATGCTCCACAACACAGATGGTAACTCTTCTACCCAACAACCCGGTGTTCTCTGCAAAGGAACCATAAGCCGGGGTTTGATGCCTTTCAAGATCTCTTGATTAGCCCTTTCTGCTTGACCATTGGATTGTGGGTGTTCTTATGAAACGTCAAGCCGGATGTGCTCCCGTTCGCAGAACTCCTTCATGGCACCCTTGGATAAATTGGTACCATTATCTGTGATAATACTGTGTGGAAAGCCAAACCGGAAAATCACTTTTTTGATGAACTAAACCGCCGTGGCCGCATCACACTTGCTAACAGGTTCTGCCTCCACCCACTTTGTAAACTTGTCAACCGCCACCAGGAGGTGGGTCTTCTTATCCTTGGACCTTTTGAAAGGCCCAACCATATCCAGCCCCCAAGTCACAAACGGGCAAGTAATTGGAATCATTCTCAATTCTTGAGCCGGCACATGAGCACGTCTTGAAAACTTTTGGCAACCGTCACATCGTCTGACCAGATCCTCCGCATCAGCATGAGCAGTTAACCAATAGAAGCCATGGCGAAACGCTTTAGCCACCAAAGATTTTGAACTGGCGTGGTGACCACAATCTCCGTCATGGATCTCACGCAAAATTTCACAGCCTTCTTCAGGAGACACACAGCATTGAAACGCCCCTGATACACTGCAATGATGCAACTCGCCATTGACAATAGTCATGGACTTGGACCGCCGGATTATCTGTCGGGCCAGAGTCTCATCCTCTGGTAATTCACCCCGGTTCATGTACGCCAGGTAAGGAAGCGTCCAATCTGGAATGACATGAAGAGTTGCTACCAATTGAGCCTCCGGATCAGGAATAGCCAAATCCGCTTCACCAGGGAGCTTGACCGACGGGTTGTGCAACACATCCAGAAAAACATTGGGCGGGACCGGCTTGCGCTGAGAGCCCAGCCGGCTTAAAGCGTCCGCCGCTTCATTCTTCCGTCGGTCCACGTGGTCCACCTGATAGCCTTTAAAGTGACCTGCAACAATATCCACCTCACGAGATATGCTGCCATGAGTGGGTCCTTGGAATCCCAAGTGCCAGATACTTGTTGAGCCACGAGGTCCGAGTCACCAAAGCTCTTAACTCGACTTAGATTCATCTCCTTAGCCATCCGGAGACCATGGAGCAAGGCTTCATACTCAGCTGCATTGTTAGTACAAGGGAACATTAAATGGAGAACGTAACAAAACTTATCACCTCGTGGGGAAGTTAATACGACTCCAGCCCCCGAGCCTTCTAATTGCCTGGATCCGTCGAAATGGATAGTCCAATATGTGTGATCCGGCTTTTCTTCAGGTGCTTGCAGTTCCGTCCAATCATTGATGAAATCAACAAGTGCTTGGGACTTAACCGCCGTCCGAGGCACATACTTCAACCCGTGCGGCCCAAGCTCTATAGCCCACTTAGCAATCCGGCCAGTCGCTTCCCGGTTCTGGATGATATCCCCCAAGGGAGCAGAACTGACCACTGTAATGGGGTGCCCTTGGAAGTATTGCTTGAGCTTCCGCCTTGCCATAAAAACTCCGTATACCAGCTTCTGCCAATGCGGATACCTTTGCTTGGACTCAATGAGTACCTCGCTGATATAATAGACCGGACGCTGAACCGGATGCTCCTTGCCTGCCTCTTTTCGCTCCACCACAATAGCCACACTGACCGCACAAGCATTAGCAGCAACATACAGCAGCAATGGCTCCTTGTCCATGGGAGCGGCGAGCACAGGCGGATTGGCCAATTGCTGCTTTAAGTCCTCAAATGCTTTGTCAGCAGCAGAACTCCAGACGAATTGATCCGTCTTATTCAACATCTGATGCAAAGGGATTGCCTTCTCACCAAGGCGGCTGATAAACCGGCTTAACGCGGCAATCCGGCCTGCTAGGCGTTGAACATCGTTGATACACTTCGGTTTAGCCCGGGTGGTGATGGCTGTGATCTTCTCCGGATTAGCCTCGATTCCCCTGTTGGACACCAGAAAACCCAATAACTTGCCTGCCGGTACACCAAAGACACATTTGGCCGGATTAAGCATCATCTTGTACGTCCTCGGGTTATCAAAGGTTTCCTTCAAGTCATCAACCAGAGTCTCCTTCTCCCTTGATTTGACCACGATATCATCCATGTAAGCATGTACATTACGGCCAATCTGCTTGTGAAGACAATTTTGTACACATCGTTGATAAGTTGCCTGGGCACTCTTGAGCCCAAAGGGCATAGACACATAGCAGAAGGCTCCAAAGGGAGTTATGAATGTCGTCTTCTCCTGGTCCTTAACTGCCATTTTGATCTGATGATAGCCGGAATATGCATCCAAAAAACTCAAACGCTCACAACCAGCCGTAGCATCAATAATTTGATCAATGCGGGGGAGGGCAAAGGGATCTGCTGGAAAAGCCTTATTAAGATCTGTGTAATCCACACACATGCGCCAGGTGCCGTTTTTCTTAAGGACCAGCACCGGATTGGCAAGCCACTCAGGGTGGAAAACTTCAACAATAAAGCCAGCTGCTAAGCGCCTGGCTACCTCTTCTCCAATTGCCTTGCGTCTTTCTTCGTTAAACCGGCGGAGGAACTGTTTCATCGATTTGTATTTAGGATCCACATTAAGGGTGTGCTCAGCGAGTTGCCTCGGTACACCTAGCATGTCAGAGGGCTTCCATGCAAAAATGTCCCGATTCTCACGGATGAACTCGATGAGCGCGCTTTCCTATTTCGGATCCAAGTTAGCACTCATGCTGAACTGCTTGGACGAATCGCCAAGCACGAAGTCAACAAGCTTAGTTTCAGCTGCCGATTTGAACTTCAGGGCCGGATCATGCTCTGTAGTTGGCTTCTTTAATGGAGTCATGTCCGCCGGATCAACATTGTCCTTATAATACTTCAGCTCCTCGATGGCACAAACTGACTCTGCGTAGGCCGCATCTCCTTCCTCGCACTCCAAAGCGATTTTACGGCTTCCGTGAACCGTTATTGTCCCCTTGTGACCCGGCATCTTGAGCTGCAAATACACATAACAGGGCCGTGCCATAAACTTGGCGTAGGCCGGTCGCCCAAACAGGGCGTGATATGGACTTTGGATTTTCACCACTTCAAACGTCAATGTTTCCGACCTGGAATCATGATCATCTCCAAAGGCCACTTCCAGAGCTATCTTACCAACAGGATATGCTGACTTGCCAGGTACCACACCGTGGAACACCGTATTGGACGGTTTGAGATTTTTATCTGTTAGTCCCATACGACAGAAGGTCTCATAGTACAAGATATTAATGCTGCTCCCTCCATCCATGAGAACTTGTAACCTCCCACCTGAGGCGCCACCACCAGAGCCAACTGACCCGGATTATCAACCTGGGGAGGGTGATCCTCTCTGCTCCATATGATTGGCTGTTCAGACCAGCGTAGATAACGGGGCATGGCCGGTTCAACAGAGTTGACTGCCCGCCTTTGAACCTTCCGGTCTCTCTTGTCCAAACTAGTGGTGAAGACATGGTACTGCCCACTATTCAATTGCTTTGGGTTGCTCTGGTAACCCGACTATTGCTACTGCTGGTTGTAACCACCCTGGTTGTTCTGACTATTTTGATTGTTATGTCCGCCTGGATTACCATTAAATCCTGAACCGGAATTTCCTCCACCGTAACCCGGCCCGGATCCCGAGCCACCGCCGGAGCCGTGATCATACCAGAACGCATTAGAATTCTTGAACTCCTGCATAATGAAGCAATCCTTCCAAAGGTGGTTTGCTGGCACCTCCTTCGTCCCATGCTTAGGACAGGGCTGGTTCAATAGAAAATTTAAGCGGTCCAGGTTAGGGTTAGGCGCTCCACTGCGATTCGGCGGTTTACCCTTGCGTCGCTAACCCTTGTCCTGCGCGTTAGTATTAGCCACGAAGTCCATGTTGCCATCCGCTTTACGCTTGCCTCCATTGCCGTTACCTGCCGAGTGGTGCTGTTGACCTTTGGAGTTGTTGTTCTTCTTTCCCTTCCCGGTCTTGTCATCATCAGACTCGGGATCCTTGGTACTATCAGAATCAACATACTTTACCAAGGCAGCCATGAGGGTCCCCATGTCAGTGCAATGGCGCTTCATCCGTCCTAATTTCAGCTTTAGGGTCCCAAATCGGCAATTGCCTTCTAGGGTTATAACCGCGGTGTTAGTGTTGATGCGGTCTGATGAATGCAGAACCTGCGAGACCCGATGCACCCAATGAGTCGTCGATTCTCCTTCCTCCTAGACACAGGCAGCTAAGTCCACTATCGACATAGGCTACTTACATGTATCCTTGAAATTACTGATAAACCGGGCTCGTAATTGGTCCCATGAACTGATAGAATTGGCCGGTAAGCTTTTTAACCAAGTATGGGCCGTTCCTTCGAGCATCATGGTGAAGTACTTCGCACATGCCGCATCATCCACATCAAGCATTTCCATGGCCATCTCATAGCTCTCCAGCCATGTCTCTGGAGGTTGATCCGCCGTGTAATTTGGTACCTTGCGCGGGCCTTTGAAATCCTTGGGCAGGCGCACATTGCGTAAAGCGGGGACAAGGCAAGGTACCCCCAAAGAACTAGAAGTGACACCAGGTTCGATCGAGATAGTTGGACGAACCGGCGTAAGCTGCCGAGGCTGATACTGTGCAGCTAACTCGGCCTCCCTGCGCGCTCGGGCCCGGTCCACCACTTCCTGAGCGTTATCGGCACCACCCGCCGGGTTGTTGCCGCGGGGTGCTCCACGTCGTTCATTACTTGATACTGCCGGTTCATCCATACGCCTGCTATAGCTCCGGCTTGGACGGGGGGTCGAGTGGATCCGGTCGCGGCTGTACGAGTATGCTTCCTGTTGGACCAAAGCTGTCCTAAGAAGCTCTTTGACCCGTCGCGTCTCTACCGCCTGCGGCGAGTCACCTTCAATTGGAATGGCCTCCAGCCGTGTAGCAGCGGCAACGAGATTGTCCATCGGGTTGGAGTAGTGACCCGGAGGTGTTGAAATAGCCTGAGGTATAACAGTGTTTTGACGAGGTAGATCCATCAAACGGGGTTGAACCGGCACGCCGGTCCCAGGAGCTTCCGCCCGGTTTCCCTCCAGCGGGTTAATGGTTCCTGCTCCTTGGGTGTTGAAAAGGTCTCTGGCCTCGAAGCCGAAGGCAAACGGGACCGGTACTTCCTCCTCATGACTTCATGCGACGCGTTCTGGTCCAAGATGAGCCTGTAGGCTTGTGCGTCTAAAGCGGCCCGCTCTGTGGTCATCCTGGCGTTCTCAGCTGCCAGGTCCGCCTTGGCCTGGGTGATCTGTTCCTTCACCTTTGCAATCTCCGCGTTGTGGATGTCCTGATCCGCCGGGTTAACTTCTGCCATAAGCGCGGCCAATGCATCAAATAGATCTGATAGAACTTGAGCCGGCGGGCGTACAGAGCTTCCTGCCCCGGCAGCCGTCACCGCTACTGAACCGGAGGTCATTGGCGCAGCGGTCAAATAATGAAGTGCTGCTTGTGTGCCGGCCATGAATATTCCAACTCGGTTGGGTAGAGCAGAGGAGTCCGGAATACTGTCGCCATCGGAGCAGCCCCCAATCCGGCCATCTTGTAGCTGATATAGAGATTCGGTTTCTCTGGTTGATGACTCGTCGCTGGAATAAACGACGGTCTCGCCGCGAGATTCCGATCCATCCTCGTAACTTCCTCCATGGATGACTCCCACGAAGGCACGCTTCACGGCCGGTTTAACCCGGGCGGACCGCGCACGCTGAGCCGTTTCGACGAGGTCGGTGCAGATGTCCGGCTCAGGGCACGGTTCACCGATCTTGCCGATGAAAACGTGTATGCCACCAAAGGGGACCCGGTACCCATACTCAACTGAGCCGGCCTCGGGGCCCCAGCCTGCATCATCGATGTAGAGCTTGCCGCGACGACTCTTAGTCATCCGGCCCACAGCGTAGCCCACGAGTCCTTCAAGGCGACCCTCCAAGAACTTGAAACCATCGTGTGATAGCCCCACGGTGGGCGCCAACTGTCGTGGTTTTGTCACGGCAGATGTCCTAGAGAAAGGACTTAGTCGTGGAGCCATCGCGACGGGTTAGCTTGAAGGGGTTAAAGCGGACACAGGGACGCAAGAGAGTTTATACTAGTTCGGCCCCTTCGATGAAGGTAAAAGCCTACGTCTAGTTGTGATGGAATTGATGGGGTCTCAATGACTAGGGAGCAATAAGCTTCGCCTAAGTCTCGAGTTGTTGTCTGTTGTCCTTGAACCGCCGCCGGGTCGTCCCCTTATATACACGGGTGACGCCCATCGGTTCACAGAGTCCCAATACCGGCTCATAGATGTGTCCGGTTTGGTCTCTACTTATTCCTAACTTATAATACAAGTTAAATACCAATGCCGGTTTACGGCTACAGGCCTTGAACCGACTATGGGCCTTGAGCTCTCATCTGCCTTCTTGGGCTTTAACATAATTAACTACTGATGAAGTTAACCCGGCCCAGATAGGCCGGTTTACGCCCAATAGTAATATCCCCAACATTGCTTGTGCATTGCACCATGGTTGATTGCGGTTCCCTTTGTTTGTGTTCTTGCTTTGGGTAGAGCCGGGAGATGAGTACGTGATCGAGGAACCAGTTGAGTACGCTTATGAGGATCAAGCTTACATCAACTCGGAGAACTTTGCAGGCAAGATGACCATACCCTCGAAATCACTTCTATCTTTGCTTGCTAGATGCTCGCTCTTTTGCTATGCATATGCTACGACACCTACCACTTGCTTATCATGACTCCCATATTGCCATGTCAAACCTCTAACCTACCTTGTCCTAGCCAACCGTTGTTTGGCTATGTTACCGCTTTGCTCAGCCCCTCTTATAGCATTGCTAGTTGCAGGTGAAGATTGGAGTTTGTTCCTTGTTGGAACATTTTTATTTGTCGGGATATCATTATTATATCTTGTCTACTTTAATGCATCTATATACTTGGTAAAGGGTGGAAGGCTCGGCCTTATGCCTGGTGTTTTGTTTCACTCTTGCCGCCCTAGTTCCTGTCATACCGGTGCTATGTTCCTTGATTTTGCGTTCCTTACATGGTTGGGTTATAATGGGAACCCCTTGACAGTTCGCCTTGAATAAAACTCCTCCAGCAAGGCCCAACCTTAGTTTTACCATTTGCCACCTAGCCTTTTTCCCTTGGGTTTCGCGGACTCAAGGATCATCTTTATTTTAAACCCCCGGGCCAGTGCTCCTCTGAGTGTTGGTCCAAAATAGAGCCACTTGCAGCGCTACCTTGGGGAAACTTGAGGGATGGTTTTAGTTGTACGTAGTGTTCATCCGGTGTGCCCTGAGAAAAAGATATGTGCAGCTCCTATTGGGATTTGTCGGCACAGCGAGTGGTCTTGCTGGACTTGTTTTACCATTGTCGAGATGTCTTGTAACCGGGATTCCGAGTCTGATCAGATTGTCTTGGGAGAAGGAATATCCTTTGTTGACCGTGAGAGCTTGTGATGGGCTAAGTTGGGACACCCCAGCAAGGATTTGAACTTTCGAAAGCCGTGCCCGCGGTTATGGGCATATGGGAATTTGTTAATGTTCCATTGTAGAAAACCTGAAACTTAACTTAACTAAAATGAATCAACAGAGTGTGTGTGGCCGTGATAGTCTCTTTTCGGCGGAGTCTGGGAAGAGAACACGGTCTCGAGTTATGCTTGAACGTAGGTTGTTCTAGGATCACTTCTTGATCATAGTTTCACGACCGTGCCTTGCCTCTCTCTTCTCGCTCTCATTTGCGTATGTTAGCCACCATATATGCTAGTGCTTGCTGCAGCTCCACCTCATACCTTTTACCTACCTATAAGCTTAAATAGTCTTGATCGTGAGGGTGTGAGATTGCTGAGTCCCCGTGACTCACAGATTACTTCAAAACCAGATGCAGGGACCGATGATACCGTTTCAGGAGATGCGACTGAGCTCAAGTGGGAGTTCGATGAGGACTCAGGACGATACTATGTTTCCTTTCCAGACGATCAGTAGTGGAGCCCAGTTGGGGCGATCGGGGACATTATGCATTTGGGTTGTCTTTATTTTGGTTCTGTAGTCGGACCTTGATTGTATCTGGATGAATGTAATGTTATATTTATGCATTGTGTGACGTGGCGATTGTAAGCCAACTATGTACCTCTTTTCTTATTCAGTACATGGGTTGTGTGAAGATTACCCCACTTGCGACATTGATTACAATGTGGTTATGCCTCTAAGTCGTGCTTCGACACGTGGGAGATATAGCCGCATCGTGGGCGTTACATGGAGGCCCAACAACGTCTACAAGAAGAAGGTTGTGTAGTAGACATCAGGGAGCCTGTACTTTTTCCTTGGCCGGCCAGAGCCACAGCCTCAGTGCTCCCTCCAGCCTCAGCCTTCTGGTTGTGCTTTTTGCCCTTGTTGTCCGACTAATGAGCATCGCCTGCTTGGCTTTTGCGGCTTCTCAGTCGGTCTTCCTCTTCACCGTTGGCGTACCAGTTGGCTATCTCCATAGCTCGACTGAGAGTCGGGGTCTTAGTTCGGCCGAACTTCATGTTCATCTTTCGGTATCTAACTCCGGCCTTGAAGGCACAGATCGCCTGGTGCTCGATGACGTTCTCCACCGTATTGTGCAAGGTGGTCCACCGCTGAATGAACTCACCCGGTCTCTTGTAAGTTCCTTCAAAAGTTTTGACGAACACTCTTGCCAAATCGTCCCAACAGAATATGCTACCTGGCGGGAGCTGTGTTAGACAAGCCGTCGAGTAGCCACAATGTGCTTGAGGTCAAGGGCGGGCTCATTGAACTCGAGAGCCACCACATGTTCTGTCGCGGCCTAGGTGGCCACAGCGTGCTTGATCCAGCGTTGCAGCCGCGAGCGCCCTGAATGCTTGCGACGACGTGCGATGGTAGGGAGAGCGACCACTTGGTACGGAGCCGAGGCCTGCCGGAGTAGGACTCCATAGGACAATGCGCGGAAATGCGTCGCGTCGCGGACGGGCAACACCTCCACGTCCAGCGGGGCATCGAGAAGCCATGCTGAATTGTCGGCGATGAAGGAGAGTGCCCTGAAACGGATTTCGCCGCCGACTGACATGATAATGAAGAATTCCACCTACACCCTGAAACTTTGCTAGACGCCTAGCCCCAAGGTGGGTGCCAACCGTCGGGGTTACGATCCTGACAATGAGTACTAGGGGTACATATGAGGGGTAGAATCTAGCTACGGCGCAGCTGTAACAGTCGGTGTTTAATGAGTTCAGGCCCCTCTCGGCAGAGGTAACAACCCTATGTCTCGTGCCCTGAGGTTTGCTTTGATTTTATGGGTATGGTTACAAAGGTTGCTCATGCCTGATTATGTAGGGGGTGCGGCTTATATAGAGTGCACCGCAACCCCATGTCATCCACGCCGTTTGGGCATTAAATGACACTGAATACGTAAGTTACAGGTAGAGCGAGCCTCTACTACGGCAGTTACAGGTAATGGTAGCCACGACTCTGTTTTAAGGGATGACTTAGGATTCCTCGACTGTTGCAGCTCCCACGCCGCCTGCTTGATTTCTTGGTCCGAGTGGCGATTCGTCTGCCGAATGGCGGGTGGTTCTCCGAGTGCAGTCGAGTCGACCGAGTGGACTTCCTGATGTATGCGTCCGAATACTGGTATGATCCAGGGACCTACACACGTTGGTTATGGGCCCCATGCAGGTCCCAAATGATAGGTCCTTGACCATACCTGTAATAGGAGACCTCATCAGCGGCAAAGGCCAAGCCACTGCTCGCGGGGAAGAAAACGACACCCGCGTTGAGTGCTGACATAGCACTCATTTATTTGGTCAAAAGTCAAAATCCCTGCCACACCGTGCCACATCATCAAATCCACTCCTAAAAATGCCTAAGGTCAAAAACAACCGGGATCAGTGAGGTTAGGGATCTATAATGTCATCATCTTAAGGTGTGATCTCGAGTATGGACTATGCGGAACCGGCACCTCTAACTTAGCTATTGTGAAGTTAGGAGCCTAACTTAGCCACATTTCATCCGTTGGGTCTAGAATAAATGGCTGAGATCTATCGCTACAGTTCTTAAACAGTGTCAATTGCTACAGGTAACAAACAGTGATTTTAGCTACTGTGCTCGTCCAAACAATATGCTACAACCCCATGTGTACAGTGAAGAATCTTGGCCATCTATTTCCCATCTGATGGTTCACAGACTAAGTTAGGGTACTGTTTCCCTAACTTCACAGGAGCGAAGTTAGAGGAGCCAGTTCCAGTCCATTCACTCCACTCATTCTACTATAGATCATACTCGAGATCACACCTTAAGATGATGACATTATAGAAAGATGATGACATTACAGGTCGCACAGCAGCAGCAGTTCACAGATCTAGTTTCAAAAGCGGCAGAAATGCATCTAATTGAAACAAGAATACTAGTAGAACACAGTACCAACCAACTCAGATCTCAAATCATACAAGAGCACAAGCTTATTTCAGCGCCATCCGTCGGCAGCACACCGGCCACTGAGCTGATAGTGATACACAAGAAGAAAGCCACGGACTGGCACAAGTTGGCACAGCGACACCGCGATGAGCACCGGATCTGGCGACCAAATCTAACCGCTTACCGCTGACTTGACTCGCGAGCAGATCGATCAGTTGGCGGCGGCCTCCTCGGCGGCCTTGGCCTCGGCCTCGGGCGCCGGCGGGTTGAGCTGGAAGGCGGAGACGGGGAAGGCGCGGCCGAGGCCGGCGGGGGTGCGGAAGACGATCTTGGAGCCGGAGGGGCTGATGACGATCTCGGAGATGGTGACCCAGATGAGCAGCTCCTTGCTCTTGACCCCGGTCATGCTGTGCATCCGGCCGCGCTCCACCACGGCCGTCACCTCGGGCGCGTACCAGACCTGCTTGCCGATGGCGTCGAAGGTGTGGGTGAGGCCGCCGGACTGGCCCTGGCGGAGCCACACGAAGCCGGTGGCGCGGTTGTAGCCCACCTCCACGAGGGACGGCAGCGGGAGGAGCCCGTCGGGGAGGCCCAGCTCGACGAGGAACTCGCGGGCCCTGGCCTCGCACAGCTCCGTGTGCACCTCCGCGCCCGACCGGTGCTCCTCGATCGCCTGCGAAGCCATCGCCGGATGTCGGGGGTTCCTTCTCTCGCCGGGGTTGGTTTTGCTTTCCTTGCTGGGCTCTGTTTCTTGCGAGTGCGACGCGTTCTCTGCTGCCGTTGGAGGAGATCGGGGGGCTGCTTTTATGCGCGTTTGGTTGGCCGCTTGGGTTCGGGATTGAGAAGGGGATTGGTTCCTGTCCACGCGCTGTCACCCGGAATTTTATGTTGGGGAATCGGGTGCCATCCCAGCCAGACCCAGAGAGGACGGTGGACGCCTCTCGCTCGTCAATCGCCGTTGGTGCTATATCAGTCGCGCAGTTGGTTTTCTAGGAGTATTCGTCATTAGTAGTAGTACATACATCAATCGTCATAATGTTTTGCACCGTAGTTGACACGAAATGGGCAGCAGATCCCAACGGCCCCAACGGCCCCAACCACACGCACAGTTGCGAGTATTATGGTCGTAGGCCAGGGCAAGTGGCCTTAGTTTTTTCTTCGAGGACGGACGGGGTTCTCGTCTGCTTGCTCCTCATCGGATAAGGATTCAGCACAGACGTCGTTGCGGCACGGTGACTGCCTGTCGGTTCACACGGAAGGCAGTAAGAGCAACTTCAACTTCAACGGACCGACCCAAACGGACGGCAGTTTTGTTCTTTTTTGTCCGTTTGGGTCGGCCAACGAACACGGATGTACGCTTTCACGTTTGGGTCGACATGCGTGCCTAACGCTGACCTGAACCCATTTTAATGGCGCTAGAAAGAAATGAATGCGTGTATATTAAAAAAGAGAAACAATATTAATTAAACATTAAAGCCGGCCACGAAGGCCGGCGAGAGTCCACGCGTTCACATTTGCATTTAAAAAAATAAAGACGGCCTAAACTACGAGGCGGCGCGCTGCCCTAGGCGTCCTCGTCCTCGAGGTCCGTGAGGTCGATGAGCGTCGGCGCCGGCCCGGCCCAGGCGAACGCCGTATTCCAGAGCGCCGTCATGTCGGGCTGTGCCGGCGCAGGCAGTGCTGGCGCGGGGGAGTCTGCGGCCGCCTGTACAGCCGCGGCCTGGCGCGCCTCCACCTCGGCCTCGCGCTGCTCCTCCTCGAGGACGCGCTCGAGCATCTCGAGGTACTTGCCGTCGTAGTGCTCCTCGGTCACCCGGATCTTGCGACAGTGCTCGAGGTACGCCGCCTCCTGCGCCGGCGTCGCTCCCATCCAGATCGTCGGCGCGCGTATCCACTCACGCACTACTCCCATCCAGGAGTAGTGCTCGATGGGGGACGGCTCCCGCTCGGCCTCCGGCTTGATAGGGGACGGCGGGGCCACCGGCGGCACCACGCTGTCGCCCGCCGCAGAAAGGGCAAGTAGTGCCTGCGCCATTGCCGCCTCGTACCGAGCCTCCTCTTCCGCCTCCGCCTCCTCTTTCGCCTCCGCCGCCTCCGCCCTGCGCCGCTCGTCCTTCTCGCTCTCGCGGTAGACGGCCGCACCTGGTCCTCCTCGCGGACGACGAGCGCCAGCGGTGGCGAGCTCCGGTCGACCTCGCGGTTGCCCCGTCGCCTAGCCTCCTCGTGCTCGAAGGCGAACCGCCTCGCCCAGTTGGGCGAGTCGGTTGCGTAGGCGGCCTCGCGGCGCTGCTCCGGCGTCAGCAGCGACCGCCGGCGCTGCACCTCCTCCGCGTGAGCCCGAGCCTTCTGCGGCGCCGCCGGCACTGGGATCCTATCTGGATCCAGATGCCAGTCATGCGGCAGGGTCACATCGGGATACGGTAGAGGCTGGCGGTGCTGCCAGTGCCACTCCGCCTGGTGCACTGGCACGTTCACGCGTTGCCTCTGCCGGCGAGGCGCCGGCGGAGGCAGAAGGAACTCTGAGGGGAAAAGGATGGCGGGGGCCTTGCCCTTGGCCTTGTTGCCGTTGGCGCCGGAGAAGAGGCCCATCTCACTGTGCTTGTGGTGGCTAGGGTTTGCCGGCGATGGGGGAGCAAAGCTTGGCAGATGTGGACGGTGATTTTGGATGAGGACGGCCCCGCCGCATGGTCGGCTTAAAAAAGGACGAGCGTCGTCGCTGACGCGTGGGCCCGTAGTCATAAATTAAGCTGACCACGTGGGCAGCGAGTAGTTGGACGGCCGCCATGTGGGGACGCGGCGGACAGCGAGAAGGCACGCGAAGCGTCCGTTCGGCATCCGCGCCGACGCATTTGAGGCACAAGTTTGGGCCGCAAATGCGTCGGCGCGGACGCGACGCGAACGTGATTTGGGTTTGGGTCGGCGCGTTGGGCCGCCACTTTTGTCCACGCCGATCCAAACGGACGCAGGAGGATGAAATGGGTCGGCCCTTTGGAGTTGCTCTAATAGTTTTTCTTTTTTTGACGAAATGCAGGCAGGTCGCTGCTTTCATTCATTAAGAAGGGGAGTGCCTCAAGATAAGGCAAAAAGTGCTAGTAGTTACAGAGTTATTGTGTAAGGTGAAAGAAAGGAAAAGGGAAAAGGGAAATACAATGTGAGAAACAGAACTATCTTAACCATGATCTCCCATCCACTATGCACTCTTGAGGCTGGCAGTCCACCAAGTGCGCAGGTCAAGTACAATTCGATCACAAATTTTCAAAAAGGGGGGAAATTTATGATTGAAGATGCGGTCATTCCGTTCCTTCCAAATGCCTCACCAAATAGCCATCATCGGCGAGGAGAAGGCCAGGCCTGCTTCCTCCATTTAGGAATTTTTACCAGAGACAACAACCACCAGTCAAGCAAAGAAGGAGCGCTGACATTCAATCTGGCATCAAATGGAAACTGAAATTTTTTCAGGAAGAGAGCTCAAACACCAGCTGTGAATGGGCAATCAGCAAAGAGGTGGTGAGCGGATTCGAGCCCAATTCTACAAAGGGGGCGGATCGAGTCATGGGGTCATTTTCTCCTTGCAAGGTTGTCAGCCGTAAGACACGTTCCTTGCACAGCCAGCCAAGCAAACATCTTTATTTTTGGGGGGTTTTTGATCTACCAAATGATGTTCAACAAAGGAGAGCTGACTCTGCCATAAAACTGTAAGTGGTATGCAGATTGGGCGCAATAAGTTCCATTCGCAGTTCATTTCCAACAAACTTCGTCTTCCAATTCACAGATGTTAACGCTTTGTAATATGTGCCATAAATCAACAAATTCTCTTAGAAGAGCCTCATCTGGGTTGCGCTTGATGAGCCGAATCCAGAGATTATCCGTGAGGCCTTCAAAGACAGTGATCTGGCGCCTAATACAATGCTTGTAAAGCAACGGGAAGGAAACCGAGGGGATCTCACCATGCAGCCAATGATCATGCCAAAAACTGAAGGATTTTCCATTCCCAATCTTGATTGAAGTACTAGCCACAAAATGGCCTTAACCTCCTTGTCCACTGGCAGTGTTAACCTATGCCAAGATTTATCACCATTAGTGGCGTTCTGCCAGAGCCACCTAACTCTCAGTGCCTTTCCTTGACAAATCAGATGTCTAGCCCACCAAGCTGAAGAGGAGAGCAAACTTGAGACCATTTGATCAAGCATTTTCCTCCACTAACTGCATATAACCCGGCCCAAAGAAAGGCCTTCTCATCTTATCGATCTGTTTAGTAAACCATTTTGGCTGCTCAATGGCAATAAGCTGAAAAATAGGCATTGTAGAGAGCACGAATCTGACCAGAACAGTACGACCAGCCAAAGTAACAGTCTATTCTCCAATTAGTTGTGCCAACTGTTTGAGCATATACACCGGGGCTCCTCAATAAGTGACCCCTCGTATGTCCACAAACACTTGTCGACGCGTCCACGGATAGGGTCCGATCACTCGGATTTTTTGTTCGTTGTAATCACAAACTTCAAATCTCACCCCTTACTACATCTTGCAACATAAAATAAGCTAATTACAAACTTCAAATCTCACCTATTATTATACTACTCCCTCCGTCCCATAATGTAAAATGTTTTTAACACTAATGTCAAAAAATGTCTTACATTATGGGACAAAGAGAGTACATCATGCAACGTAAAATAATCTACGTACTATATAATATATAGATAAAACTATCCTAGTACTATTTGTCATCGGAGATGCCTACGACATTCGATGGACCGGCCTCCTCGTCGTTAGCCGTGGCCCGCAGCTCCAGCTCCTTGTAAGACTACACACCGCAAAGACTTCCTCCAGCTCCACGTTCACCTCGTGGAGGTAGCGGTGGTTTGCGCGACCTCGAGGTACGATTGGATGGACTTTACGATGGCCTGCTGCTCCGTCGCCTTCTCCACTTGGGCCACCTCAAACCCATCCAACGCGTTGTCCATGGCGAATCTGAACCTAGGAGGCGTCGGATCCACCTCGCCTTCCTCCTCCTCGTCGTCCTATGTCTCCATGTCCTCCATTTCTGCGCCTGGCACCCCTTCCTCCAATGCCTATTGCTCTACCTCCTTTTGCTCTGGCGCCTCCTGGCCTGCCTCATCCTGCTCGGAGAGTCTGGAGGCAAGCCGGCTATGATGTGAGCACCCCGCCCAGTGGTGCGGTTCAGAGTGAGCATCTCGTAGGTGGTGATCCATTAGCGAACCATGGGTATCGACGAACGACGAGCTCAGAGTGGATTGGGATTGGATGGCGAGCTTAGAGTAGATTGGGAGTGGCAGCACAGACATGAATGAGCTGATGGAAATGGAGGTGGGGTTGAGACTCATTGTCCATCTTAAATAGCCGGATTTGGCCACTCAGGCGGCGCACCAGAGTGGTGACATGCATGCGTCGTCATTGTACCAATGGGTTTTGATATGTGTTTGCGTGGGTCCTAGCTACCCATCAATCCGACATGGCAGACACGTTCATGCGTGACCAGGCCTCCTCATATCTGCCTCAAGTATGGATTAATATGAGGGGTGTCGGTCAGCCCGAACTATAGGGCCGGTTTAAGGAGTCCAGCTGAGTCATGATTTTATGATCGGTCACTGATCGGGCCATTTCACCTAACGTATAGGGGCATTTGAGAAGCATGGTTGTAAATGCTCTTAGCCAAGGAGTAGGTGAATGCAATTGCTAGTTAGTTTTTTTTATTTTGATAAAAACCATTTTCATTCAATTGGGTACCAAGCTGATACAATTGGACAAAACAAATGAGCAGCCTCTACATAACAAGATGCACACAGTCAACACATCTAAGAGGGGAAAATACATATTTGGCTCGCCTCCTCCGGGAGATATACTGAGAGTGTAAGCCTACCTCGTAATTAGTGGCTTGAGAACCGTAGCCTCGTAACCAATCTTTGAATAATATGTGCTATTTTGCTCCCTTGACCTCACCAAGTCAGCTTGGGGAGAGAACATCGCAAGTTGGTTGGCTGCATGGAGGAGTCAAACAACCAGGACATTAGAGCAAGACTAATAATATAGCTAACTGTTGGCTCTATGTTGTAGCCATGTCTAATAGTCTCTTCTTCAAAACAATTGGGCTGTCAGAAAAATAGAGGTAGAATGGGCAGTGAATCCGTTCTAGATAAGTTCCACAAAATGCGAGTGGTAAGTAAGAGGTTATCACTTATAGTCACTCATATCGTAAGGTTGAATGCTGGACTAGTACATTTTTCCATTCTATCTATCTCTTTCTTCATATTTAATGTAAGTGTCTAGGAGCATGTGTAGACATGGGCTATTACATGAGAGCTCACTCCCGTTACTTTTTCAAGTCTTTCTCCTCCACATAGACTGTCGTGGTATTTTCTCGACAATACTGAGTATAGGGTGATGTATGTATGGAGAATCTAGATGGGTGCACATGACACAATATTTTTACCCAAGTCCAGGCCCTCGAGATAAGGAAATACCTTATGCCCTGCATTTGTGGATTGTATTAGTGGTTGCCTCGTATAAGAGGCGAGTATTTAGTGATTACAAGTATGTGATTGAGTTCGGGGGAAAGAGAGTAGAAGTGCGAAACCTGGCTAGGTACCCATGCTTGGCCTTATATGAGGATGGCATTGCCCGGACTTACAACAGCCGGGTCAGTTATGCAATAGTTAAGGTTGAGTGGATTAACAATGCACTAGAAACACCCACTTCATGACTTTCTTGCAATGGTAGCGTAATAAACCCGCAAAACAAATGTTTTAATGTGGAGTAATGCTCATCTTGATCATGTGTTGAGGCCCAACCGGGTGGGCCCCCTGGCATGCATCAAGTCTACTAATCTCTGTGCATTGCTGGCAACCGACAGGTCTTCTTAGTGGTCATCCTCCGACTAGACTTTGTAGGGTGAACTCATGTCCAGCCGGATGGTCGTGCATACCTAATGCAGTCGAGTGGGCCTTGTGAAATGGCCTTGGGCCAACTTGATCTTGTTGGGCCACTCCCTATATTTGGGCCTACCCAGGAGGGTCCCCTCGCCAGTAGCCCCTAAACCTCCAAGCAACTCGATGAGTTGGTGGAGGGTCTTCTTTGACTTCCGGCGGATGGTAGAACCATCTTCCTAGAGTGTGAACTCAAGGGGTTTCTTGAATGAAGATTCCACCGACTAGATAGATATCGAGTCGCGGGCATAGAGTCTGCGCTGGGTTGCAAACATGGAGGCCACAGGGTCGTAGACCTAGAGCCCGTCGGGTCATGGACAAAGGCATTGTCACTTCATGGACCTAGAGCCCACTCGACCACAGATGAGGAGGTCATGGACAAGCAGTCTAGTGGTAAGGAGCTCACCGATGAGTGTTGTATTGGCATCCTTCATGTTGTCGTTGTTTTACGACTTGTCTGTACCACTTGTAAGGCTAAGAAAATAGAGTGAACTCACAATTGCATATTTTAGAACACTAAGGATGTTGAGCAAACATTTATATACATAATTAATTAACTATTAGCTTTCTAGCCTCTACTTGTGTCTTAGCTCCGTATATGGTGATGTGTAAATTAGCTTTAGCTTTCGCTCTAGCCAATTAGATAATTGGGCTGCGACTATAATTGGGAACGAAGAGTGCTCTCGCCAATCGGATAGAAAAGTTGCAACTATAGTTGGAGTTGAAGAGTGGGTTGTTAGCTTGGTCATACACTTTATGGAGTTCTTTGCAGGAAACAAAAGTGGAAGGAACCAGGAAGTACATCGGGTCACGACACATCTGAGAAGGATTGATTGTTTGGAAACGTTGCTTGGAAAAGAAAAAAAAATTCTACACACACGCAATGATCTATCCATGGAGATGCATAGCAACGAGGGGAAGATTATGTCTACGTAACCTCGTAGACCGAAAGTGGAAGCGTTTGGCAACGCGGTTGATGTAGTAAAACTTCTTCTAGCTCCGACCGATCAAGTACCGAACGTACGGCACCTCTGAGTTCTGCACGTGTTCAGTTCGGTGACGTCCCTCGTCTTCTTGATCCAGCAAGATGTCGAGGAAGTAGATGAGTTCCGTCAGCACGATGACATGGTGACGGTGATGGTGTAGTGATTCTCGCAAGGCTTCGCCTAAGCACCATGAAAATATGACCGGGGGTGTAAACTGTGGAGGGGGGTGCCGCACACGGCTAACAATTGATGGTGTGTGTTCTAGGTGCCCCCCTCCCCACATATATATAAGTGGGAGGGGAGGGTGTTGGGGAACACAATATTTCAAAAAAATTCTTAGGATCAGGCAAGATCTATCTAGGGATGCATAGCAACGAGAGGGGAGAGTGTGTCTACGTACCCTCGTAGACCGAAAGCGGAAGTGTTGAATAACGTGGTTGATGTAGTCGAACGTTTTCACGATCCAACCGATCAAGTATCGAACGCACATCACCTCCATGATCTGCACACGTTCAGCTTGGTGACGTCCCTAGAACTCTAGATTCAACTAAGGCTGAGGGAGAGTTTCGTCAGCACGACGGCGTGTTGATGGTGATGATGAAGTTACCAACACAGGGCTTCGCCTAAGCACTACGACAATATGACCGAGGTGGAAAACTGTGGCGGGGGGCACCGCACATGGCTAAGACAAATCTTGGAGTGCCTATTGGGTGCCCCTGCTCACATATATAAAGGAGGGAGGAAGAGGAGGCCGTCCTAGGAGGGGCGCGCCTATAGGGGGAGTCCAACTAGGATTCCCAATCCTAGTTGGAGTCCCCTTCCTTTTCCAAGAGGGAGAGAGGGAAGGAGTAGGAGAGGGAGAAGGAAAGAGATGGGGGTGCCGCCCCTCCCTAGTCCAATTCGGACTTGCCATGGGGGGAGGGGGGCACGCGGCATCCCCTTGAGGCCCTTATCTCCTTTCCCGTATGGCCCATTAAGGCCCGCTACTTAACCCGGCGAATTCCCGTAACTCTCTGGTACTCCTAAAAATACCTGAATCACTCGGAACCTTTCCGATGTCCGAATATAGCCTTCCAATATATCGATCTTTACGTTTTGACCATTTCAAGACTCCTCGTCATGTCCGTGATCTCATCCGGGACTCTGAACAACCTTCGTTACATCAAATCACATAACTCATAATACAAATCATCATCGAACGTTAAGCGTGCGGACCCTACGAGTTCTAGAACTATGTAGACATGACTGAGACACATCTCCAGTCAATAACCAATAGCGGAACATGGATGCTCATATTGGCTCCTACATATTCTACGAAGATCTTTATCGGTCAAACCGCATAACAACATACGTTGTTCCCTTTGTCATCGGTATGTTACTTGCCCAAGATTCGATCGCCGGTATCCTCATACCTAGTTCAATCTCGTTACCGGCAAGTCTCTTTCCTTATTCCGTAATGCATCATCCTGCAACTAACTTAGTGTCACATTGCTTGCAAGGCTTATAGTGATGTGCATTACCGAGAGGGCCTAGAGATACCTCTCCGACAATCGGAGTGACAAATCCTAATCTCGATATATGCCAACTCAACAAACACCATCGGAGACACCTGTAGAGCATCTTTATAATCACCCAGTTACGTTGTGACATTTGATAGCACACTAAGTGTTCCTCCGGTATTCGGGAGTTGCATAATCTCATAGTCATAGGAACATGTATAAGTCATGAAGAAAGCAATAGCAATAAACTAAACGATCATAGTGCTAAGCTAACGGATGGGTCTAGTCCATCACATCATTCTCTAATGATGTGATCCCGTTCATCAAATGACAACACATGTCCATGGCTAGGAAACTTAACCATCTTTGATTAACGAGCTAGTCAAGTAGATGCATACTAGGGACACTCTGTTTGTCTATGTATTCACACATGTATCAAGTTTCTGGTTAATACAATTCTAGCATGAATAATAAACATTTATCATGATATAAGGAAATATAAATAACAACTTTATTATTGCCTCTAGGGCATATTTCCTTCAGTCTCCCACTTGCACTAGAGTCAATAATCTAATTCACATCGTAATGTGATTTAACACCAATAGTTCACATCTTTACGTGATTAGTTCACATCTCCATGTTCTAATACCAAAAGGGTTTACTAGAGTCAATAATATAGTTCACATCGCTATGTGATTAACACCCAAAGAGTGATCATGTTTTGCTTGTGAGAGAAATTTAGTCAACGGGTCTGCCACATTCAGAGCCGTATGTATTTTGCAAATTTTTCTATGTCTACAATGCTCTGCAAGGAGCTACTCTAGCTAATTGCTCCCACTTTAAATATGTATCCAGATTGAGACTCAGAGTCATCCAGATCGGTGTCAAAACTTGCATTGACGTAACTCTTTACGATGAATTTTTTGTCACCTCCATAACTCAGAAACATATCCTTATTCCACTAACAATAATTTTGACCGATGTCCAGTGATCCACTCCTAGATCACTATTGTACCCTCTTGCCAAACTCTCGGTGAGGTACACAATAGGTCTGGTACACAGCATAGCATACTTTATAGAACCTATGGCTAGGCATAGGGAATGACTTTTCATTCTCTTTCTATTTTCTGCCATGGTCAGGTTTGGAGTCTTTACTCAACTTCACACCATGCAACACAGGAAAGAACTCCTTCTTTGACTATTCCATTTTGACCTACTTCAAAATCTTGTCAAGGTATGTACTCATTAAAAAATATATCAATTGTCTTGATCTATCTCTATAGATCTTGATGCTCAATATGTAAGTAGCTTCACCAAGGTCTTTCTTTGAAAAACTCCTTTCAAACACTCCTTTATGCTTTCCAGAAAATTCTACATCATTTTCGGTCAACAATATGTCATTCACATATACTTATCAGAAAGGCTATAGTGCTCCCACTCACTTTCTTATAAATATAGGCTTCACCGCAAGTATGTATAAAACCATATGCTTTGATCACTTTATCAAAGCATATATTCCAACTCCTAGATGGTTGCACCAGTACATAGATGGATCGCTGGAGTTTGCACACTTTTTTAGTACCTTTAGTATTGTCAAAACCTTCTTGTTGCATCATATACAACTCTTCTTTAAGAAATCCATTAAGGAATGCAGTTTTGACATCCATTTGCCATATTTCATATTATGTGGCAATTGCTGACATGATTCAGACAGACTTAAGCATCGCTACGAGTGAGAAAATCTCATTGTAGTCAACATCTTGAACTTGTCGAAAACCTTTTGCGACAATTCAAGCTTTGTATATAGTAATACTACTATTAGCGTCTGTCTTCATCTTGAAGATCCATTTATTCTCAATGGCTTGCCGATCATTGGGCAAGTCAACCAAAGTCCACACTTTGTTCTCATACATGGATCCCATCTCAGATTTCATGGCCTCTAGCCATTTTGCGGAATCTGGGCTCATCATCGCTTCCTCATAGTTCGTAGGTTTGTCATGGTCTAGTAACATGACTTCCAGAAAGGATTACCGTACCACTCTGGTGCGAACCATACTCCGGTTGACCTATGAGGTTCGGTAGTAACTTGATCTGAAGTTTCATGATCATCATCATTAGCTTCCTCACTAATTGGCGTAGGAATCACTAGAACTGATTTCTGTGATGAACTACTTTCCAATTCAGGAGAAGGTACAATTACTTCATCAAGTTCTACATTCCTCCCACTCACTTCTTTCGAGAGAAACTTCTTCTCTAGAAAGGGTCCATTCTTAGCAACGAATATCTTGCCTTTGGATCTGTGATAGAAGGTGTACCCAACAGTTTCCTTTGGGTATCCTATGAAGATGCATTTATCTGATTTGGGTTCGAGCTTATCAGGTTGCAACCTTTTCACATAAGCATCATAGCCCCCAAACTTTAAGAAACGACAGCTTAGGTTTCTTGCTAAACCACAGTTCATATGATGTCGTTTCAACGGATTTAGATGGTGCCCTATTTAACGTGAATGCAGCTGTCTCTAATGCATAACCCCAAAAAGATAGTGATAAATCGGTAAGAGACATCATAGATCGCACCATATCTAATAAAGTATGGTTATGACGTTCGGACACACCATTACACTGTGGTGTTCTAGGTGGCGTGAGTTGTGAAACTATTCCACATTGTTTCAAATGAAGACCAACCCCGTAACTCAAATGTTCGTCTCCACAATCAGATCGTAGAAACTTTATTTTCTTGTTACGATTATTTTCCACTTCACTCTAAAATTCTTTGAACTTTTCAAATGTTTCAGACTTATGTTTCATCAAGTAGATATACCCATATATGCTTAAATCATCTGTGAAGGTCAGAAAATAACGATACCCGCCGCAAGCCTCAACACTCATCGGACCGCATACATCAGTATGTATTATTTCCAATAAGTCTGTTGCTCATTCCATTGTTCC
The DNA here is from genome assembly GCF_003073215.2 of Triticum urartu. Taxonomy (NCBI): domain Eukaryota; kingdom Viridiplantae; phylum Streptophyta; class Magnoliopsida; order Poales; family Poaceae; genus Triticum; species Triticum urartu. Next base: position 496,024,990 of record NC_053028.1, on the reverse strand, counting down.
GGAGAATGGAGTCTTAGTCATATTTCCCATGAGGAATGTGAGGGAGTCCTGGACTAAGGGGTCCTCGGGCGTCCGGCCTGTTAACTATGGGCCGGACTGATGGGCTGTGAATATACGAAGACCGAAGACTGCACCCGTGTCTGGATGGGACTCACCTTGGCATGGAGGGCAAGCTTGGCAACCAAACATGTAGATTCCTTTCTTTGTAACCGAGCTTGTGTAAACCTAGATCCTCCCGGTGTCTATATAAACCGGAGGACTTAGTCCGGAGAGGGGGGATATGCATTACCATAGCCATACGAGCTAGGCCTCTAGGGTTTAGCCATTACGATCTCGAGGTAAATCAACTCTTGTAATACTCATATTCATCAATATCAATCAAGCAGGACGTAGGGTATTAGCTCCATAGAGAGGGCCCGAACCTGGGTAAACATCGTGTCCCCTGTTTCCTATTACCATCGACCTTAGACGCATAGTTCGGGACCCCCCTACCCGAGATCCGTCGGTTTTGACACCGACATTGGTGCTTTCATTGAGAGTTCCACTGTGACGTCGACGATAGGATCGATGTCTCGCCTTGTTCTCAAGGATGATATCACCACCGGAGGAACACTGGCTCCAGGCCAAACCCTCCGGCTGGGCGGCTTTACTATGACCGCCCGTTCGGTCGTTAAGCCTACGATGACCTCTTGGGTCATCAAAAACCCCCTTCATATTGACTCCGAACACTCCAAGCAGATGGATCCAGTAGAGCTTTCGTCCTTAAATGAGCTCCTATATTGCATCGCCACCTTGGGGGTCGCTACAGACTACGATCGAATTGGGCTTAAACCCGATCAGAGAGAAATCAAATATCCACCGATCACCCACCAGATAGAGGTAGTCGAGGAGCGAGTTGACAACTCTTCCTCCATACTAAGGATGGACTATGTCCGGATCTCCGGTCTCGAAGAGTCAGACACCTACCTGCGAGGAGATGCATCCCGCCCTCCGAACATAGAATCGGATGACGGGCCTAAGAAATCAATGGATATCTCGGATCCCGATCTGTTAAGTTCGGAAGACCTTCAGACTCCGGATCCAAAACTGGGTCAGGGTTCAGATTTAAATCCACCCACCCACCTGAATACAAGCGCTCTCATGAGCATACAACATCAGTCTCAGGAAATGGTACACCACTTCTGGGCCAGATTCCTTCTTGTCAAAAACAAGATTAAAGATTGCCGCGACGAGGAAGCGATCTCAGTGTTCCACAACAATTGCAGGGACAAAGGAATCCTCAATGCCATCAAGTGCCGTCGCATCCTACACTTCGCTGACTTGGCAACTATCATACAGAAGTACATCACAATGGAAAGCGTCTCGAAAACTCAAGCAGCCCATTGGGAATCATCGGTCCCCACTGTAACGCCCTCGATGCGGCTATATCTCCCAGTGTCGAAGCACGACTTAGAGGCATAACCGCATTGAAAGCAATGTCGCAAGTGAGGTACTCTTCACACAACCCATGTAATACAATAAGGGAAAAGATACATAGTTGGCTTACAATCGCCACTTCACACAAATACATGAATAAAGCATTACATCATCCAAATACAATCAGGGCCCGACTACGGAGCCAAAATAAAAGAAGACTACCCCAAATGCTACACAGATCCCCGATCGACCCCAACGAGGCTCCACTACTGATCAACTAGAACGAAACAACACAAAGGGCAAGATCTTCATCGAGCTCCTCCTTGAGCTTGGTTGCGTCATCTGCACGGTTCAACAGCACCTGCAAGCTGGTTTTGGAAGTATCTGTGAGTCACGGGGACTCAGCAATCTCACACCCTCGTGATCAAGACTATTTAAGCTTATGGGTAAGGTAAAAGGTATGAGGTGGAGCTGCAGCAAGCGACTAGCATATATGGTGGCTAACATACGCAAATGAGAGCGAGAAGAGAAGGCAAACCACGGTCGAGAAACTATGATCAAGAAGTGATCCTAGAACAACCTACGTCAAGCATAACTCCAACACCGTGTTCACTTCCCGGACCCCGCCGAGAAGAGACCATCACGGTAACACACGCGGTTGGTGCATTTTAATTAAGGTCAACTTCAGGTTTTCTACAACCGGACATTAACAAATTCCCATCTGCCCATAACCGCGGGCATGGCTTTCGAAAGTTCAAATCCCTGCAGGGGTGTCCCAACTTAGCCCATCACAAGCTCTCACGGTCAACGAAGGATATTCCTTCTAGAGGGAAGACCCAATCAGACTCGGAATCCCGGTTACAAGACATTTCGACAATGGTAAAACAAGTCCAGCAACACCGCCCGAATGTGCCGACAAATCCCGATAGGAGCTACACATATCTCGTTCTCAGGGCACACTCAGATGAGTCTAGCTACGAGTAAAACCAAACCTCAAGTTTCCCCGAGGTGGCCCCGCAGGCAGCTCAGTTCGGACCAACACTCAGAGGAGCACTGGCCCGGGGGGGTTAAAATAAAGATGACCCCTGAGTCCGCAAAACCCAAGGGAAAAAGAGGCTAGGTGGCGAATGGTAAAACCAATGTTGGGCATTGCTGGAGGAGTTTTATTCAAGGCAAACTGTCAAGGGGTTCCCATTATTACCCAACCGCGTAAGGAACGCAAAATCCGGGAACATAACACCGATATGACGGAAACTAGGGCGACAAGAGTGGAACAAAACACTAGGCAAAAAGGCCAAGCCTTCCACCCTTTACCAAGTATATAGATGCATTAATTAAATAAGATATATTGTGATATCCCAACAAGTAAACATGTTCCAACAAGGAATAACATCTCCATGTTCCAATAAGGAACAAACTTCAATCTTCACCTGCAACTAACAACGCTATAAGAGGGGCTGAGCAAAGCGGTAACATAGCCAATTAACGGTTTGCTAGGACAAGGTGGGTTAGAGGATTGGTTTAACAATATGGGAGGCATGATAAGCAAGTGGTAGGTATCGCAGCATAGGCATAGCAAAAGAGCGAGCATCTAGCAAGCAAAGATAGAAGTGATTTCGAGGGTATGGTCATCTTGCCTGAGATCCCACAAGGAAGAAGAACGAGTCCATGAAGAAGACAAACGGACGTAGTCGAACCGGACCTCACAAACGCAACGTTACTGGAACCAACCCAACGAAGCAAACAACGGAAAGAAGCACACAACATAGTAAACAACCAACACATGAACATGGTATGATATGCGGGATGTGGTATGCGATGCATATGCATGATTTGCAAATGAATGATTGAACCTGGCCTCAACATGGAAACTCAAGTGTGCCACTAGAAAGGTGAGGTGATTTCGGTTGAAATCGATATAAAGAACACCGGAATCGGAGACATGGTTTGAAAATGGCAAGCAAAACAAATATGGCACCGGTCTGCGATAAACAGCAAGTAGCCATCTAAATGCATCAAGATAATTATGCTACAGCACTCAAACATGACAACAAAATACATGGTAGAGATCCACTCATAATGCTTGACAAAAGATGAACACTGAGCTACGGCCAAATCATCCATTAACAGGTTCAAACAAGCATGGCAAAAGTGCAAACGATAACAGATTTCAGACTTAGTGAAATTAACACAAGCCTGGAATTTCAGATCAGGTAGCACACTTTGGAGCATGACAGCTATATGTACAGGAACTTAACATGGCAAAGTAAAGCATGGTATGAAGCTACTCAAAGAGCTTAACAAAAGTCCCTTAGTGACCTTGAGACAAAAGGGATCATAAAATACAATTACAAGCATATGAACATGGCAAAAACATAATCAGATTACAGACTAAGAGAAAAACTGGAACATGCAAAACTGATAACGAGTAGGCATGTTCACGAGCTCGATGCACTCACTACAGAGTATGGCATGACAAACTAAGCATACACCCATCAAGAATACATATTATATAAGCTAGACATGGCAAGAACAACAACGTAGCATGCACGGATCAACAACAACATCCTCGGCAAAATCGCTAACAAGTAGACAATCTGCCTGGATTCACGAAATAGCAAAAGTAGAGCTCGATTGACTCAATCTAGGGTGCTCCATAAATGCAAACAAAGACATGGATGGATAGAGCACCACAATATCAACAAATCATCCTTACTGATCATCCTCAAAAGAGGCACGGATCACTAGGAAACAACATGAACATATGAGATAATGATAAAAACAGATCAAGGACTTAGTGAAATCTCTAAGTCCCTGAAATCAGCATTAACGAATGCACTACTTTGCAAGCTTGTGCTAGTCACCACACATATCACAAAAATACATGGTAAGCACCTCTGGAAAGATGGCATGGCATATAACAAAACACATGTAGAGCTCAGGAGCATATCATGCACCCATTAATCATGGCAAAAGAAGACAAATAGCTATTTGGTGCAGCAGATCTGACAAATATCTCAAATAGCTCTCTTCCAACAGCATTTCTGGCATCAAGATGAGCTCAAATGAAAATGATGTAATGAGATGAAATGATGTGCTCTCTGAGACGAACATTTTGATGTGCTACATGCGCAAAACGGAGTTACGGATGCAAAGTTACGACATGATGAACATGAGCATTTGAATCTGGAAAATTTCAGGACTTAGTGAAAATCACCAAGTCTGGAACTGGGCGTAAGATAGTATGTCGCGCACGGGGCAGGGAATAGTGGTGGATCACCCATGGGATTTGGCCCAAAACGAAGAGGAAGGAGGCCGGCGAGCTGGGCCGGACTCGGGCGCGGCCCACGCGGTCAACGGAACCTCGTCCTCCTCCCGATCGCCCGATCGGATCGGGGAGGCAGGGCGGCGAAGACCCATGGCGGCGAAGGCCAGCGGCGAGCCTGGGGAAAGGCGACGACGAACGGGAGCCGCCGAATCTGGCCCGATCCGCGGCGGATCTGGTCGGAGGGGCCCCGGGCAGGGGGTAAGGTGGGGCGGCGGAGAGCCCGCGCGGGAGGCGCGGTGCGGCGGCGCCTTTCCAGCGACATCCGGTGAGGGGAGGCGGTGGCGGGTCGACGTCGGACGGCGGGAAGATGGCGGCGCGGTTGGTGAGACGGCGCGGCCTGAAATGGCGGCGGGGAGGGCCGGACGCGGGCCCGAGCGGGCCGCGGCGGAGGGGGCCGGCCGGGTACACGTGGCAAGCTCTGATTGGGCGCGGGCGGCGGCGGAGGTTGAAACGGACACGTCCGCCAGCGAGGTTTTTGTCTGGCGCGCCAGGAGAGGGAGGGATCTAGGATTTGCACCGCGAATTTTGGAGGGGGAGGTGTTTATATAGGTAGAGGGAGCTAGGAGAGTCCAAATGAGGTGCGGTTTTCGGCCACGCGATCATGATCGAACGCTCTAGATGATGGAGAGGGTTTTGGTGGGTTTTGGGCCAAATTGGAAGGGTGTTGGTCTGCAACACAAACAAGGCCTTCTCGGTCCCTCGGTTAACCATTGGAGTATTAAACGAAGTCCAAATGGTACGAAACTTGACAGGCGGTCTACGGTAGTAAACCAAGGCCGCTTGGCAAGTCTCGGTCTAATCCGGAAATGTTTAACCCCCACACACGAAAGAAGGTAGAAAGGACCACCGGAGGAGATAGGAGCGCCGGAATGCAAAACGGACACCGGGGAAAATGCTCGGATGCATGAGACGAACACGTATGAAAATGAAATGCACATGATGACATGATATGCAATGCATGACACACAAGCAATGACAAGGCAACAACCGCGAATAACTGGAGGACACCTGGCACATCGGTCTCGGGGCGTTACACCCACTCAACCCCTCATTCAGGCGAAAAGGGCGCACCCTTGCAATACACCCGGTTCAATAGTAAAGAAATATAAGTCCAGTACGGGGCGTAGAACCATTCTGGAAGGATGGCTCGACGGGCCATGCAAAATACACGCAACAGCGGATAACATACCAACACATAGCCTTAGAGCATGTTGTATACTCCGGCAAGTGGCCAAGAGCGGCGAGGATATCCTCACCAAGAATAACCCAGAACAACACCCCAGAGGACAACGGCCCGAAAGTACTGATGGTCTTCAAGACATTCGCCTCAAACAATAGGCACAAAAGAGCACTACGCGGACTCGCCGAAGTCTGTCAAATAGCAGCAATAAACCCTTGGAATGACATGGCTATAACTTTTAATGCCAGTGACGAACCAAAATACACGACAGTCCGAGAACCAGCCGCCTTGGTCCTCAGTCCAATCGTGGACGACTTTCGGCTCACCAAGGTCCTCATGGACGGAGGCAGCAGACTAAACCTCATCTACGAAGATACACTCCACAAAATGGAAATAGATAGGAGCCGCATTGAGCAAAGCAGCACGACCTTCTGAGGAATTATTCCCAGTCGGGAGGCGCAGTGTGTGGGAAAAATAACACTCGACATGGTATTCGGCATGCCGGAGAATTATCGGTCTGAAGAAATAACCTTCCAAGTGGCCCCTTTCAACAGCGGATATCACGCCCTTTTGGGGCGGGAGGCATTTACACGCTTCCAAACTGTACCTCATTACGGGTACATGAAGCTTAAGATGCCCAGGCCCAAAGGCATAATCACTCTCGCCAGTGATCCGGACATAGCACTCCGCGCCAAAAATAACACCGCATCCCTGGCCTTTGAGGCATTATCTAAAGCCCTCGCGGCCGAAGAATTAACCGCACTGCGCTCCACGGTGGACAGGGACGATGTGATCTTAGTCAAACGCCCCAAGTCCACCTCCTTCAAGCCAGCGGAAGAAATAGTCAAATTCCAGGTCCATCCAACGGACCCCCAAAAGACAGCATCTATTGGGGCACAACTAGACCCAACGGTCGACGCCGCGCTAAGGGATTTTCTTCGCGAAAACTAGGATATATTTATATTCGCCTGGCACACTTCTGACATTCCAGGAATCCCGCGCAAACTGGCCGAACACAGCCTCAACATATTAAAGGGATACAAACCGGTCAAGCAAACACCGCGGCGCTTTTTCAAACCCAAACATCAAGCCATGGGAGAGGAGCTAGCCAAGCTAATCGAGGCCGGATTCATCAGATAAATAAAACATCCGGACTGGCTAGCAAACCTAGTGATGGTACCAAAGAAGGATAAATCCTGGCGCCTGTGCGTCGATTTTAAAGACCTCAATAAGGCTTGCCCTAAGGATCCCTTCCCCCTCCCCCGCATTGATCAAATCATTGATGATACCGCAGGACACGACTCACTATGTTTCCCCGACGTGTATTCCGGATACCTTCAAATCAAAATGAAGGAGTCTGACCAAGCTGCAACAGCGTTCATCACCCCATATGGGCCATTCTGCTTCAACACCATGCCCTTCGGGCTCAAGAACACCGGCGCCACCTACCAACACATGATCCAAACATGCCTAGAGAAACAGATCGGAAAGACAGTCGAAGCCTATGTGGACGATGTCGTAATCAAGACAAGGCACGTCGGAACACTAATAGACGACCTACGCCTCACATTTGACAACCTCCGCGCATATGACATTAAGCTCAATCCGAAAAAGTGTGTTTTTGGCGTTCCCGCCGGAAAGCTGACGGGCTTCATCGTTTCCAACAGAGGAATTCAAGCAAATCCAGCCAAAATCCGAGCTCTATCACAATTAGCTACGCCAACAGACCTTAAACAAGTCCAAAAACTCGCGGGTTGTGTGGCAGCTCTAAGCCGCTTTATCTCCAGATTGGGAGAAAAGGCACTACCACTCTATCGCCTTCTACGATGAACCGATCATTTCGAGTGGACGAACGCGACAACAGCCGGACTGGAAGAAATAAAAACACTCCTAGCGAGCAACCCAATCATGGCCGCACCAAACATTGGTGAACCCATGCCGCTATACATATCGGCAACACATCAAGTGGTGAGCGCCGTGCTCGTCGTTGAACAGAATAGGACGGACATAGATTCCTGCTTCAGTAGCCAGTATACTACGTATCCACTGTCCTTACACCATGCAAATCCTGGTACCCCCATTATCAAAAGATAGCATACGTGGTCTTCATGGCATCCCGAAAGCTACGACACTACTTCCAGGAGTGTTCGATCATGGTGGCTTCCGAAGTACCACTCAATGACATAATAAACAACCGCAATGCCACGGGCCGGATTGCCAAATGGGCCATTGAGCTCCTTCCATTTGATATTACATACAAACCACGTCGAGCTATTAAATCCCACGTCGCCGAATGGACAGAGGCCGAACTCCCTACAGAGTACGACACATATTCCAACTGGGTTATGTACTTCGATGGCTCCACGCCGCAGCTCGGGCCCTTGTTAGCAAGGCCTTCCGTATAGGGTTTTATTGGCCGACGGCCCGAACAGATGCACACGACCTTGTCCAACGTTGCGTCGGATGCCAACTCTTCGCCAATCAAAGCCATATGCCCCCACTGCCCTACAAACAATCCCCATCACTTGGACTTTTGCGGTCTTGGGACTGGACATGGTTGGACCCCTTAAAGGAGGAAGCCATAAGAAAAATATCTGCTGGTTATGGTGGATGAATTCACTAAGTGGATAGAGGCCAAACCAGTTAAAACGGCCGAGTCCGGGCCGATGATAGAATTCATATCCCTCGTACACCGTTATGGTGTCCCACACAACATCATCACTGATAACGGCTCTAATTTCATAGCCGACAAAGTGAAAGCCTGGTGCGCTAATCTGGGCATCAAGCTCGATTATTCCTTTGTCTATCATCCGCAGACAAACGGTCAAGTCGAACGGGCCAACGGTCTTATAATGAGCGGCATCAAACCCAGGCTCGTGCGGTCTTTGAAGGAATCAGACACATGGTTCAGGAGCTTGACTCCGTACTATGGGGGCTGCGGACCACACCCAACTGAACTACCGGATACACACCTTTTTTCATTGTGTACGGCGCAGAGGCTGTGCTACCCTGCGACATTATAGATGACTCACCTCGGGTGCGCATGTATGAAGAGAGAGAGGCCGAGCTCGATCCGCATGACAACCTAGATGCCCTAGAGGAGGAGCATGATGTCGCAAAAGCCCGTTCCACATTTTATCAACAACAAGCCCGCAGATATGAAAGCAGAGAAGTACGGGCCAAGACTTATGACGTTGGTGAACTCGTTCTACGCTTGCCGGAGAAGAAAAAGGACAAACTCAAGCCCAAATGGGAGGGTCCCTTCATCATTGACGAAGTCCTCACCGGAGGAGCGTACCGCCTGTGTGATGCGTCAAACAATCGCCTCGAGCCAAACCCCTGGAACTCAGCCAGACTCCGAAGATTCTATGCCTAAGCGCCAAAGTCTTTGTTCATCTCCTTCTCCCTGCTGTTTCCGTAATACTTTTTTTTCTTCTTTCTTTCTCTCTCTTTTAGTTTTTCTCTTTAGCCTTAAAGATTTCGTGCGGTTAGACCGCGCACCCCAGACGCACACATATGCCTTCAAATATGTACGCCCATTATACCTGAGGGCTTCTTGTATAGAAGCTTGCTATTATTCTCCGGGCATCAAGCTCATCACATATGTGTTTTCCCCATATGTACCTTTTCTTCACCATTATATGCATCGATATGACCTAAGTTTTGGCCAAGCTGGGTTACCTGGCTCCTGTGCTTATACCCTATGTTCCCATTAGTTCGGCTAGGGCATAAAGGGAGCACCTCTGTGATTGTTACTACCGGGTTATCCAGATGTCTACCTCAGACTGGGTGAAGCCGAAAGCTAGCGTTCTTAAGGGAATATTCGGTCGGTGAATTAAAGATGTTTTTTGCATTCGCTCCGTTTGCGAACACCCAGAAGATATATATATATATACTGTGATTTTTTCAATCACAGTTCAGACATGCGCTCTAACGCATGCACACCCAGGGAAAGGAACCCTTAACGGAATTATTCTCTCTGGAAGATGTTTCTTACATAATGTAATATAACATAACTAGCCGGATACAACTTGTCTGTTCAAGCAACTATGACCCCTACGCCTGGTTTCCACGCATACCCCAGTCTATTTGGCCGCACGGGTATTCGGAAACACTCCACGCCTTCGGGTCCAGAGGGCAAAGCGAAAAGGTCTGCCATGGCAATCATTTTACAATTCAGCTAGACGGAAAAATACACAGTCATTTCGACTCAAAAATTTCCTCCTCTATACCCTCCAGTAGGCTATCTAACTTACAATCCTGCTGGGAATATTTGGCTGCTACTGCTACTTGGTCATACACCAAATTAACGGGAATTTCCTTCCCATCTGACCCTAGAGGTCCGACCCGAGCCATATGATTCGGGTCAAGCTTGGTGTACCGTGTCTTCACCATGGCCCAGGCTTCTCGAGCCCCTTCCCAGTAGGCCGATATTTTCCACAATCGAAAGCGCCACTGCGCCCTCTTGAATAGCTCTAGGAGCTCCTCCATCTTTCCTCGAGGGGAAGCAGCTGGCCACAAGGCTTTGGCAACGCTTCGCATCTCCTGCCGAGCTTGCTCATGAATACGCGACAGCTCTTGTAGCAGATCGCCTGAGAATCCGGACATCTCATCTTCGGGACGACCGGTCAGCATACCTACAGATATAACTCTGTCAGTTCCTGATATCTCCGAACTATTATAAGGTAAATTTGGCCACATACTGAACATGCCACCGCGCAGCCTTTTATTCTCCTTCACGGAGTCGGCCAGTTGGGCCCGTACATCTTTCAGATCCTCGCCCAATCGGGTATTCGAATCCTGGAGCTTGTTCTTCTCCAGTACAACTTTTGTGAGCACACGCTCGCCCACGACTAGCAGCTTCTTGGCTTCTCATTCTCTGTCTTGGGCAGCTTTTAGTTGTTCTTGCAATTGACCTAGTGATCCTGATAGGAGGTAAGAAACCGTGTTTAACATTATTGGCATACCATTCTATTTTCTCGATGGAGGGGAACATTACCAGGAGACGCCTTCTTGGATTTCTCTAGTTTGGCACAAGCAGCAGTTAGCTGTGTCTGACACTTTTCTAGCTATTGGGCTAACAGGTCGTTCTTCTCCGTAAGAACCTAGTTATACAATGACACTTAAATCAGTTGTACCAACCACTTCAAGTCTTGGGGGCTACTGGCATATGGTTATCATAGTCAGACAAAGTAAACTTACCCGCACATCTTTTAAATGCTGCCTTGTGGCTCTGTTAAGCCCATCTCGAGCAGCTCAGATGTATGCATCAGCCGAGCTGAAGGCGTTAAATGCTTCTTCTAAAAAGCTGGGGTCTTGTAAAACGGCTCTGCGGCATCGGTGATTCATGGCGCTCTCCACTTCCGAGTTAGTGACGGATACATCCTCTGAATCCTTGGCTGGAGGACAGTCCGGCGTTACCCCCGCATCAGCCCCCGTCTTTACGGCAGGATCTGGATCCTGGCTGTGGGAAGTATGACCAGCCGGACCCCCAGATATAGTCCGGCACACTTATTTCTTGATACAGGGTAAACATAAAGGTCACAGTTGGATGTGACTGCCAAGGTACATATTTGCAAATTCATACCTCTTTGATGAAGGCTCAACCGTATCTTTGTTTGCCTTCCTCTTCGAAGGCTTGCCCGGCGTGGGGGGCACTCTCTTCGAAGATGCCCCTGGGGAGCATGACGCGCCAAGCACCTCCCCTTTTGAGCACAGGACAGTGTGGTGGGTGAGACAGTATGAGAAAACTTTTTCGGATGAAATATCTCCAGATTACTTACGTGTGTAGCGGGGAGAAGACCGGGATAATCGATGATGATGTCCACTTCTGTGCCGTCGTAGCTCGTTTGGTAAAATACCCCATTCACGAGCACCACGAATATATCCGGATCCTCTTCGAATCCGGGGTCGAGGTCCCGATTGTGGCCCTTGGGCTGCGGGGCTGGGCTGTAAAGCCCCTCGGAAAACTTTCGCCAGTGTTGTTGTAAATGGATGGGTTAATGTTCGTTGAACATAGCTCAGGGAGTAGAATGAGTAGAGCAGAGGAGTTGGGAACTTACCCAGCTAGGAGGACTATACATGGAATACCCTTCCCTGTGCTTGATGCGCAGGAACTCCTCTTCCTCCCCTTTGAACAGTTCGGCCAATATTTTGGCCAGGGCGGCAGGGGTGTCTGGACCCTTCCTGCCGTAGCGGGAGGTGTCATCTTCCCCATTATAGTGCCACATGGGAAGTCCTCTGTATTGGAGTGGCTGGACCCCCTGCACTATGGAGGTCGCCATTACTTCGACCATCGTATATGCGGACTGGGCGAGCATCCATATCTTGCTCAAGAGTTGGTGAACCTCCGCACTATCTTCCTCCTCGAGGCTCCGAGGGCGCCAGCTGTGACGTTTCTTCAAGGGAACACTTGTGAACTCAGGAAGACACTACAAAAAAAGACACATCCGTGACATTTTGGGCCAAACGAAATTTTTTTCGTCATACATATGACACTTCTATGACGATAATTGTGACAAAACCCGGTATCATCATAGATGTGGTGGGCTCCTACTTCTATGACAAAAAATCATGACAGAAAATGGGCTTTTCGTCCTGGGCGGGCCGGAGACGCAGCTGCATGACATTCTTTGGGCCGTCCATGACGGAAAAAACCATGGTAGAAGCGAGGGCGAGGAAAATTTCGAGGAGTTCCCGGTTACGGTGGGAAGTCGGGGGCCGAGCGATGCGCGTTTCTCTAGTACACGTACGCGCGCGTGTGTGAGGCGTTGGCTCTAACTAAACCCGAGCGAGGCGTTGGGCTCTAACTGAACCCAAGCGATTGCACTGCAGGCTACGCGTTACTGAACCCGAGCGAGCGATTCCTTCGCTACTGCTACTAACTGAAGCCGATCGATGCTGCCTCTGGGATGAACAGTGAGCGTTGCGGGGGGGGGGGGGGGGGGGGGGGTGGATGAACAGTGAGCGATGGCGTTGCCTCTACATGAACATGACCCCGTGGTGCGATGGACGGCTGGATGAACAGTAGACGGTGGAGGGGTGCCCGTGGAGGGGTGGTTGAATAGGACCCCGTGGTGTGGAGGGCTGGATGAACAGTAGACGGTGGAGGGGTGGTTGAACAGTAGCCGGTGGAGTAGCGCGCGATGGAGGCTGGATGAACAGGAGCCCGTGGAGGCTGGAGGAGGTCGACGGTAGCCCCTGGAGGCTGGAGGAGGTCGACGGTGGAGATGAACAGTATCCCGTGGAGTCCCGTTTTGCGGCACACCACACCCTCCCGATGAATAGGACCCCCGTTTCGACCGTAGGAGGTCCGTTTCGTCCGTTTTGCGGTACGCTACACCCCTCCTGATCAGCAGGACCCCCGTTTCGACCATAGGAGGGCCGTTTCCTCTGTTTTGCAGTACGCCACACCCCTCCTGATCAATAGGACCCTCATTTCGACCGTAGGAGGTCCGTTTCGTCCGTTTTGCGGTACGCCAAACCCCTCCCGATGAACAGGATCCCGTTTCGAACGTGGCCGGTCGAACACAAGGCCGTTTCCTCCGTTCTACGGTACACCAGGTCTCGTTCCCATCGCCTGTTCCGTCCAAGCCCTCCCGATGAACATGACCATGCATTCCGTTCCGACCCAGCCGGTTGGCTCCCACGCGTTCCGTTGCCTCCCGATGAACACGACGCATTCCGTTGCCTCCCCATGAACACAACACATTCCGCTGCCTCCCCATGAACACGACGACGACGTTGTTTCTCCATTTCGACCCAGCCATGTCAACGAGCCCTCGCCGTACGTATGCGTGAGTAGGCGTTTTAGACCCCGCCCGTATGTACACATACGTGGCCGTATTTTCTTTCTTGCACCCTGGCCGCTGTACGTACGTGTACATGCTACGTGCACGCCTCTACTACGACACGTACGCGCCTCTACTACGACACGTGTGTTGGAAATATGCCCTAGAGGCAATAATAAAATGGTTATTATTATATTTCCTTGTTCATGATAATTGTCTATTATTCATGTTATAATTGTATTATCTGGAAATCGTGATACATGTGTGAATACATAGACCACAACATGTCCCTAGTGAGCCTCTAGTTGACTAGCTCGTTGATCAACAGATGGTCATGGTTTCCTGACTATGGACATTGGATGTCATTGATAATGGGATCACATCATTAGGGAAAGATGTGATGGACAAGACCCAATCCTAAGCATAGCACAAGATCGTGTAGTTCGTCTGCTAGAGATTTTCTAATGTCAAGTATCTTTTCCTTAGACCATGAGATTGTGCAACTCCCGGATACTGTAGGAATACTTAGGGTGTGCCAAACGTCACAACGTCACTGGGTGGCTATAAAGGTGCACTACGGGTATCTCCAAAAGTGTCTGTTGGGTTGGCACGAATTGAGACTAGGATTTGTCACTCCGTGTGACGGAGAGGTATCTCTGGGCCCACTCGGTAAGACATCATCGTAATGAGCTCAATGTGACTAAAGGGTTGGTCACGGGATGATGTGTTACGGAACAAGTAAAGTGACTTGCCGGTAATGAGATTGAACAAGGTATTGGGATACCGACGATCGAATCTCGGGCAAGTAACGTACCGACTGACAAAGGGAATTGTATACGGGATTGCTTGAATCCTCAACATCATGGTTCATCCGATGAGATCATCGTGGAACATGTGGGAGCCAACATGGGTATCCAGATCCCGCTGTTGGTTATTGGCCGGAGAGTTGTCTCGGTCATGTTTGCATGGTTCCCGAACCCGTAGGGTCTACACACTTAAGGTTCGATGACGCTAGGGTTATTAGGAAGATTTGTATGTGATTACTGAATGTTGTTCGGAGTCCCGGATGAGATCCCGGACGTCACAAGGAGTTCCGGAATAGTCCTAAGGTGAAGATTTATATATGGCAAGTCATCATACAGTCACCGGAAATATTCGGGGGTATGCCGGTATTGTACTGGGACCACCGGAGGGGTTCCGGGGATCCACCGGGAGGGTCCACCTGCCCGAAGGGCCTTATGGGCTTTAGGTGGAAGGGAACCAGCCCCTAGTGGGCTGGGCGCCATCCCATCCTAGGGCCCATGCGCCTAGGGTTTGGGGGGAACCCTAAAAGGGGGCGCCATCCTTGCTTGGGGGGCAAGCCCCCTCCCCCTTGGCCGCCGCCCCCTCTAGATCTCATCTAGAGGGGCCGGTCCCCCTCCCCCCTTCTCCCTATAAATAGAGGGGCGAGGGGAGGGCTGCAGCACCACATCCAAGGCGCGGCCTCTCCCCTCCCCAACACCTCTCCTCCTCCGCGTGAGCTTCGGGAAGCCTTGTCGGAGAACTACCACTCCATCACCACCACGCCGTCGTGCTACCACTCCATCACCACCACGCCGTCGTGCTACTGTTGGAGCCTTCTTCCACAACCTCTCCCTCCTCCTTGCTGGATCAAGGCGTTGGAGACATCACCGGGCTGCACGTGTGTTGAACGCGGAGGCGCCGTTGTTCGGTGCTTAGATTGGATTCGGCCGTGATCTGAATCGCTACGTGTACAACTCCTCCAACCGCGTTCTTGCAACGCTTACGACTCGCGATCTTCAAGGGTACGAAGATGCAATCCCTTCTCTCTCGTTGCTAGTTACTCCATAGATTGATCTTGGTGATGCGTAGAATTTTTTTTAATTTCTGCAATGATCCCCAACAGTGGCATCATGAGCCAGGTCTATGCGTAGTTTCTATGCACGAGTAGAACACAAGTTGTTGTGGGCGTCGATTTTGTCAATTTACTTGTCATTACTAGTCTTATCTTGATTCGGCGGCATCGTGGGATGAAGCGGCCTGGACCGACCTTACACGTACGCTTACGTGAGACAGGTTCCACCGACTGACATGCACTAGTTGCATAAGGTGGCTAGCGGGTGTCTGTCTCTCCCACTTTAGTCGGATCAGATTCGATGAAAAGGGTCCTTATGAAGGGTAAATCTAAATTGGCATATCACGTTGTGGTTTTGGCGTAGGTAAGAAACGTTCTTGCTAGAAACCTATAGCAGCCACGTAAAAACTTGCAACAACAATTAGAGGACGTCTAACTTGTTCTTGTAGCATATGTCGTGTGATGTGATATGGCCAAAAGGATGTGATGAATGATATATGTGATGTATGAGATTGATCATTTTCTTGTAATAGGAATCACGACTTGCATGTCGATGAGTATGACAACCGGCAGGAGCCATAGGAGTTGTCTTAATTTATTCATGACCTGTGTGTCAACATTAACTTCATGTAATTACTTTACTTTATCGCTAACCATTAGCCATAGTAGTAGAAGTAATAGTTGGCGAGACAACTTCATGAAGACACGATGATGGAGATCATGATGATGGAGGTCACGGTGTCATGCTGGTGACAATGATGATCATGGCGCCCCGAAGATGGAGATCAAAAGGAGCAAAATGATATTGGCCATATCATGTCACAATTTATTGCATGTGATGTTTATCATGTTTTACATCTTATTTGCTTAGAACGACGGTAGCATAAATAAGATGATCCCTCGCAATAATTTCAAGAAAATATTCCCCCTAACTGTGCACCGTTGCTAAGGTCCGTTGTTCTGAAGCACCACGTGATGATCGGGTGTGATAGGTTCTAACGTTCGCATACAACGGGTGTAAGCCAGATTTACACAAGCAATACACTTAGGTTGACTTGACGAGCCTAGCATGTACGGACAGAACACGGAAGACCGAAAGGTCGAACATGAGTCGTACAGAAGATACGATCAACATGAAGATGTTCACTGATGATGACTAGTCCATCTCACGTGATGATCAGACACGGCCTAGTTGACTCGGATCATGTATCACTTAGATGACTAGAGGGATGTCTATCTGAGTGGGAGTTCATTAAATAATTTGATTAGATGAACTTAATTATCATGAACATAGTTTAAAAATCTTTGCAATATGTCTTGTAGATCAAATGGCCCACGCTAATGTTGCCCTCAACTTCAACGCGTTCCTAGAGAAAACCAAGCTGAAAGACGATGGCAGCAACTACACGGACTGGGTCCGTAACCTGAGGATTATCCTCATAGCTGCCAGGAAAGCATATGTCCTTGATGCACCGCTAGGTGAAGCACCATTTTTCCCAGCAGAACAAGACATTATGAACGCCTGGCAGACGCGCAGTGATGATTACTCCCTAGTTCAGTGCAGCATGCTTTACAGAACCGGGGCTCCAAAAGCATTTTGAGCAACACGGAGCATATGAGATGTTCCAAGGGCTGAAAATGGTTTTCCAAGCTCATGCCCGGGTCGAGAGATATGAAGTCTCCGACAAGTTCTACAGTTGTAAGATGGAGGAGAATAGTTCCGTCAGCGAGCACATACTCAAAATGTCTGGGTTGCACAACCGCTTGTCTCAGCTGGGAGTTAACCTCCCGGATGATGCGGTCGTTGACAGAATCCTTCAGTCGCTCCCACCTAGCTACAAGAGCTTTGTGATGAACTTCAATATGCAGGGGATGGAAAAGGCCATTCCTGAGGTATATTCAATGCTGAAATTAGCGGAGGTGGAAATCAAAAAGGAACATCAAGTGTTGATGGTGAATAAAACCACTAAGTTCAAGAAAGGCAAGGCTAAAAAGAACTTCAAGAAGGATGGCAAGGGAGTTGCCGCGCCCGGTAAGCAAGCTGCCGGGAAGAAGACAAAGAATGGACCCAAGCCTGAAACTGAGTGCTTTTATTGCAAGGGAAACGGTCACTGGAAGCGGAACTACCCCAAGTACTTAGCGGATAAGAAGGCCGACAATGTCAAAGGTATATGTGATATACATGTTATTGATGTGTACCTAACCAGCGCTCGTATTACCTCCTGGGTATTTGATACCGGTGCAGTTGCTCATATTTGTAACTCAAAACAGGAGCTGCTGAATAAACAGAGACTGGCGAAGGACGAGGTGATGATGCGCGTTGGGAATGGTTCCAAGGTCGATGTGATCGCCGTCGGCACGCTACCTCTACATTTGCCTACGGGATTAGTTTTAAACCTCAATGATTGTTATTTAGTACCATCTTTGAGCATGAACATTGTATCTAGATCTCGTTTAATGCGAGATGGCTACTCATTTAAATCTGAGAATAATGGTTGTTCTATTTATATGAGAGACATGTTTTATGTTCATGCCCCGCTGGTCAATGGTTTATTCTTATTTAATCTCGAACGTGATGTTACACATACTCATAGTGTGAATGCCAAAAGATGTAAGGTTGATAATGATAGTCCCACATTCTTGTGGCACTGCCGCCTTGGTCACATTGGTGTCAAACGCATGAAGAAACTCCATGTAGATGGACTTTTGGAGTCTCTTGATTATGAATCATTTGACACGTGCGAACCATGCCTCATGGGAAAAATGACCAAGACTCCGTTCTCCGGAACAATGGAACGAGCAACCAACTTATTAGAAATCATACATACTGATGTGTGCGGTCCAATGAGTGTTGAGGCTCACGGAGGCTATCGTTATGTTCTCACCCTCACTTATGACTTGAGTAGATATGGGTATCTCTACTTAATGAAACACAAGTCTGAGACCTTTGAAAAGTTCAAGGAATTTTAGAGTGAGGTTCAGAATCAACGTGACAGGAAAATCAAGTTCTTACGATCAGATCGTGGGGGAGAATATTTGAGTCACGAATTTGGCACACACTTAAGGAAATGCGGAATTGTTTCACAACTCACGCCGCCTGGAACACCTCAGTGTAATGGTGTGTCCGAACGTCATAATCGCACTCTATTGGATATGGTACGATCTATGATGTCTCTTACTGATCTACCACTGTCATTTTGGGGTTATGCTATAGAGACTACCGCATTCACTTTAAATAGGGCTCCGTCGAAATCCGTTGAGATGACACCGTATGAATTGTGGTTTGGTAAGAAACCTAAGCTTTCGTTTCTAAAAGTTTGGGGATGCAATGCTTATGTCAAGAAACTTCAACCTGAAAAGCTCGAACCCAAATCGAAAAATGCGTCTTCATAGGATACCCTAAGGAAACTATTGGGTATATGTCGGGGATATACCCCGCGGTATGACCCTGCTGGAGTTGTAAACTGTCAACGGCCTTGGTAAACTGGCAGATGGTAAACCGGCGGAGAGTTAAGACAGGGAGTCAAGACAGATGGCTAAGACAGACGGTAAACCGGCTGGTGTTAAACCGGCAGACAATGTTAAACCGGCACACAATGTTAAACCGGCAGAACAATGTCAAACCGGCAGACGTTAAGAAGCCCAGGAAGGGAAGTCAAAATAGTTTAAGTTAAAGTGCGAGTTTGACTCCACATGTTACCCGCCCCTTCAACATATATAAGCAGGGGCAGGGCTCCTCAAAGGGGGAGAAAAAAAGAAACAATCTCTAGGGCTAGACACAACTAGAGGAGAGCCAGTTTACGGCGACTCCCTCGTGATGATAATGAGATCTAGCCTCAAATAGCATGTAGGGTTATTACCGGATGATGTTTCCTGGGGCCCGAAGCTGTCTAAACCCTTGTCTTGTGTTGCGTCTCTCGATTCCGCTCAACCCCTCTCAAGCTACCACATAGATTCGTTGGCCTCGCGACTAAGTCCTCACACTAAGGACATCTGACGTGTTAATTCCACGACAGTTGGCGCCCACCGTGGGGCCGCGCACGGTGGTGCTGAGTTCTTGAAGGGATCTTTTTTTTCAAGGATCGAGAGGTTTCATAGCTTTTCCAATAAGGGAGAGCCAGTCCGGAAGAAATCTACGTGGGCTATGTCTTTTATCAGCAGTTTAAGTCAGATCTAAGCGATTGCCGGGTGAATTAAATTTGATGTTCAACTTTGGATATGGGATCACGAGATTCAGGTTCAAAAGAAATCAACCATCGTTGGTCTGTATCAACGATCAAATAGAAAGGTCGCCGAGACCAGCGTTTTTCATTGCAACCTATTTCGCCGGATTGTCAAGTTCCGAGCGACAACTACTGTCAAGTCGGAGCTATCAAGTCATGCGTCCTCGAGTTGTCCAAGGACTAGGGTTCCGTTTTGTCTCAATTAAACTACTTTTTTGAGAACTACTGATCCTACTAGCCGCTGTACATTACGGCAGCACCAACAAAGGCAAGGCCAAGCTGAGGTCCCAAGGCAATCCAGTATATTAGCAAGTCACGAGGGGATTTGACCAATTACCTGAAGGGAGTCAAAGACGGTCCGGTTTGGCCCAAGAACCACCCGGTATCTCTGTTTCCAACCCGGATTGGCCCTGCCTGCCACTGATCTACTCCGCGCAAACATGTGTGTGCAGATAACAGTCCGACAAGTTGCGGCTGCTGCCGCCCACTTCCAAGCCGCCCAGCGGCCTCACCCAGACCACCGCCCGTCTTCAAATCACCGCCGCCAGCCACCTCCGAGTCAGCCTGCCCCGGCAGCTCGCCGCTGTAGCCATGCCGAGGCCATGACCCGCCGGACCCGTGAGCCACCATTGCTCACCTCAGCCTGAGCTGCTTCGCGCCATGAGCCGCTGGCCAACCTCCTCTTCAACAAACAGCAGCGCCGAGCCGGTTCCGACTGCGCCTGCGCCAACCCGTCGCCGGTGCGGCCGCGCCACTCCAACCTGTCGCCGGTTCACCCGCGCCGCTCCAATCCGCCAGCAACCTGCTGGTCTGCGAGCCGTCGCCGGTTCGGCCGCGCCTCGCCTCCTCTGGGTCGCCATCAACAACCCGCGGCCGCGCCACTCCAACCCGTCGCCGGTTCGCCCGCGCCGCTCCAATCCGCCGGCAACCTGCTGATCTGCGAGCCGTCACCGGTTCGGCCGTGCCTCACCTTCTCTGGGTCGCCATCAACAACCCGCGGCCGCACCACTCCAACCCGTCGCCGGTTTGCCCGCACCGCTCCAATCCGCCACCAACCTGCTGGTCTGCGAGTCACTACATCCGCAGTCCTGTTAAACCGCCGTCTGGGTTCGCCTCTGGACCGACTGCCTGCAAGCGGTGTGACGGGTCGTCGGTCTCCACCTCTGAGTCAGCCTGCCCCGGAAGCTCACCGCTATAGCCACAAACCGCCGGCCGCCTTGGTTTGCCACCAAATCACCTCCTGCTCTGCGTGCCTCCGATAAACCGGCCACGGCCTCTCCCTGCTTCCAACCCGCCGTCACGGACGCGCGTTGAGCCGCCGCCGCTCAGTTTCTGTCGCCGGATCACCCCCGTCCCGCCTGTCTACTCGTGGCCTCTAGTCGTCACCTGTTCGCCAGCCCGCCGGCCACCGCGTTGAGTCGCCAGCCGCCGATTCCAATGAACCGATGTCCGCTTCAACATCCGTTTCCATCAAGTTGACCCGGCCTCCCCGTCGCCACTACTACCGAACCTGGAGTCGCCCCGCGACCCTGCCACGACCCGGCCTCGCTGCTTTAAACCGGCGCCCGCGAGCTGCCACCTCCAAGTCGCCATGGCTGCGCGCCGTTCCGAGCCACAAGCCACCTCCACTTGAGGGCCGGCCCGCCGGTTCAGTCGCGCCTCGCCTCCTCTGGGTCGCCATCGCCGACCCGCAGCCACCTCAAACCACCGTCGCCTTCACATCCGAGCCACCATGGCACGGTCTGACAAAGCAAAGGATGGATTGCTGGGAGAGTGTTTCTTGTACTATGACAAGGAGCAGGAAAGCTTCTCTTCTCCATAATTGTTCTGAGGTCACTTGCCAGTACCCAAAATCAGCTCCAACTCTGCACTTGTTTCTGAATTTGTACACAGCCTGATAAGATCGAAAAGCTCAAGACAAGATGGTGCTGCAATCGTTAGTGTTTCCAACAAGCCGCCTCTGCAGCAAATCGCCGTTGGGGCCGCTTCACTGATGCGCCAGCGAGGCCGTGCTCCTGGTTCTTTGCCTCGTCGGTATTGCCTTGCAAAGCTTCGCCGCGAGTTGCCCGTCGTCGAGGTGCCTCTATTCCTGCTTCTGCTGCGCCGGCTGCTGTAGAGCCGCCCTCGTTACCCTGCCTCCGGTTCAAACCTCTTTACCTCGATTTGCCGCTGCTTCAACCCGCTGCCGGTATACTCCGATTCGCCCCTCCATCGATGAACGGCCGTGTTCTGCAGCCCCGAACCGGCCAGACCATGAGCCGTCGTCGTGCCGTTCTGCTGCGGCTCGCCCTCGCCAGTCGTCTTCGCTTCGAGTCGTTCCAAGCTTCTGTTAAAAGTCGGCCGCGGCCTTCGCTGACGAAGCTTTGCTTTCTGGAGCTACCACTGTCGCGCACCGTGCCTTCTGGAGCCACTAGCACGTTGTGCCTCCAGCGCGCCGCTGATTTCGTCGCCATGGCTACGCCAGACCGCCTCACCTTGGTTCGCGGCCAGGATGCAGCGTCTTGTGCAATCAATCAGGCCTCTCCCAATGCTCCACCTTGTATAGGTGCTAAGGCTGCCATGTAGGAAAAAAAGATGATGTGGCAAGGTAATTAAGAGTAGAGAGATGGGTGTGGTGACCTCAGGAAGAAACAATGCCAAGCGCTGGAACCTAGGGAAAACACTTAAAATGAAAGAAGCCCACCAATGCATGGACAACTTTAGTTGCTAAATCATTAAATGAAGGGTGCTTAGCAACAACAAGCTAAGCACCTTTGCATTGGAGACTTGAGTTGCTTAGATTTTTAATGTGCTTAGCACCTCATCTTAGCACTAGTGCATTGGAGGAGGTCTCATGGCTACAAGGCCTGTTTGTTTATTTGGGAGCTAGGCGTCCCACTCACTGCTGCCATCGTTTGGTGTGCAAGGTTATAATATCTCAGGTCAATGAAACATCTGCCAGCCACACAGGGACAAGCCGTATCAACCGATGCGTTAAGATGCGCCACTAATTGATGAGAAGTAAATCCAGAATACAAAAGGCTCATCAGTGCTAAGTATACACGGTGCCTCATTCGTGCGGTGGACATGGAGCTCGTGCCAGTGTTATCCTAAGTTGGCCTCTGTTCATGCCACGCTAATTACTGGCGGTCAGGTCTACTACAGATGCACCGGGTCAACTGGCGCGGTCCTATCTATTGTGTCTATGTAAGGATCAAAGGGAATTCAACGAGCAACAATACTGAAAGGTTATGTATGGATGCCGCATACAGATCATCTGTCATATGGATAAATCAGGACGACAATTAAAAAGAACAGGGGTGGGGTTATGCCACGGATGCACGTTCAGCTGTGCCGCCTGGTCTTCACGGACACACGTATCGCAGTCCGGTTTACATCAACGCGCTGGCTGACTCGCCTGTCCGTGCCGCCTTACAACACCGGGCTGACTCATCTGCCTGCTCCCGCGGCTGACTCACCCGTGATTGATTTCAGCTTCATCATGGTGATCATCAACACCGCGGTGGATATTAACTGGCCTGACATATCAGGTGAAATTCATCCAGTATATTTTTATATTATATATTGCTTTCTTTAAAAGAGCAATTACTCCGGCTTGCAAAGTTATCTAATGCAGGACTCTAAATCACCATATTGGTAAAAATTTAAAGGCGGTCAATTTTTCGGCTTAAAAAGAAGGATTTCGGTTTAAAATCCAGCCCAAGGGAAAGCTATCTCCCACAAAGCTTTGAAGTTCTCAGTAGCCGGTTGAAGAATTTCCGGTTCAAAAGAATTCATCTCTCGCAAGTTCGAGTTCTCAGAAAAATTACAGGGACCAAAGAGAGTTTGTTGCACAACACAACTCAAACATAGGCACCCGGCGAGCATAACTCAAAAATATAGCACAAGGGGGCTTCTGCTTACAAAGCGACATCCTGTTTTGTCCATTAAACCGGCTATCATGCCACAATACAGCTTGGGAGCTTCACACCCAAGGGGCCAAAGAGAGTATTGTTGCTAAAAGCACAACTCAAACATAGGCACCCATTGAGCACAGCTCACAAAGTTACTTGGGGGCTCTTTGTGTAAAGTAACAAAGAGTTTGAAAGGACCCTTCTAACTGGGTATCGACCCATGGCTTGGAAGCCTGGTGTATTCACCTAAAACCCCGGGTTAACCTGCCTTCATCAAGTAAGCCACTCCTATCCAGGTAATCCTGGCATGACCCGCCGAACGTTTGACAAGTTACTCTCATAGAGACCCTGAACTTGTCAAAGTTAAAACGATGATTGGTTAGTTGGAGGCCCATCTTAAAAGGCTTTGTCAAATGGTTTAACTCTTCGGCCTGGCAGCCCATGAAAAGCCTCGAATTTGGGCCTGGCAGCCCTTGAAAAGCCTCGATTACACGATTTTATTTGCCTTTGTCAAGATTTTTCTCTTTTGATAAATTTTATGTTGAACCAGCGTCTATTGACCTGGCATGACTATCAATCATCAAATTAACCCGGTGTTCATTAACCCGACTCGACTTTCAACTACAAGTTGTCAGTACATAATCACTTATAATCCGGTGTTTATTGACCCGGCCTGGCTTTGGACTATAAGTCGCCAGTATATATTTGGATTGCGCCATTGGAATTATGCGCTCATAAATCATTGGATTGTATTATTCAAATCTTCAAATAGCCAACATGGCTAGATTTTATTATGGTTATCAGTAACCAGTACTATGATTAAGGTTTTCAAAAGTCGCTTTAGCGCAATGGCTATCATATTATCAATGGATATGATTTATTTTACAATTGAAGGAATAGTCCCAAGTCGCTGCAGGCTTACGACCCGACACTTGGGGGCTACATCATTCAACTTAAGATTATATCAGATATGCAAGTCTCATGTCGCTGCAAGCATGCACCATGACACTTGGGGGCTAATGCAAAGTCATTTTTATTAGTCTTATTGAAAGACCCGACTCATCACATCATAATGAGGTGGCCCTTGGAGGCTACCAATTGCTCCTGTCAACAATTCAAGGTACACAAATTTTCATCTATTATTGAAGGATCCACTACTCAGTTGGTAAAGCACAAAGCTCTCAACCTTGTGGACGTGGGTTCAAGCCCCATGATGGGAGTTACATAATATAATGTTATTCTCAATGAAGTATATATAAAGTCCTAGCTCAATATTATCTTACTGAGCCGGCCCTTGGGGGCTACATGTTGCTGTTCAAAGTTTACAAGATTATATTTCCAAAGTCCCTGCTCATTATTGCATAATGACCCGGCCCTTGGGGGCTACACTGGTTGAAGTTTTATGAGCATCAGGCAATTACAAGTCCCAAATTGCTGCAAGCATGACAACCCGGCACTTGGGGGCTACATATGTGGAATACTCAATTCTGACCAGTGATTGAGATGAACAACCTGGATTTCTTCAAGATTGTGATATTTATTTTGAAGCAAGTCTTAAGCTGTTGCTATGCGACCTTCTTAAGACTTGGGGGCTACAAGTGATAGGCATATAAGAGGTATATTTTCAAGCTTGATGTTAACTACAATTATGACCTGGTGCCATCAATATTTGTAAACCGGTAATGATAAATTGACAAGTTCAAATCTTAAACCGGCACAGTTTAACATTCTCAAACCGGCAAGTTCTACATTCTTAAACCGGCTGAAGATCAGATGAGGATTTCAAGGACCAATATTTTTGTTAAGTCATTGGGAGCTGAGTCAAAGAAGTTATTCTTCACAATATTTCTCTGTGACAAACCAATGTCAGTAAATTGATTATGAAGCTGGTCTATTGACCCGGAGTTTCTAGAAGGAAATGACAAAGATTTAAAGATGCTCAGGATCAGTTTAACATGGATAAATCCAAATTAAACTGGGGGCTAATGTCGGGGATATACCCCGCGGTATGACCCGGCTGGAGTTGTAAACCGGCAACGGCCTTGGTAAACCGGCGGATGGTAAACCGGCGGAGAGTTAAGATAGAGAGTCAAGACAGATGGCTAAGACAGACGGTAAACCGGCTGGTGTTAAACCGGCAGACAATGTTAAACCGGCAGACAATGTTAAACCGGCAGAACAATGTCAAACCGGCAGACGTTAAGAAGCCCAGGAAGGGAAGTCAAAATAGTTTAAGTTAAAGTGCGAGTTTGACTCCACATGTAACCCGCCCCTTCAACATATATAAGGAGGGGCAGGGCTCCTCAAAGGGGGAGAAAAAAAGAAACAATCTCTAGGGCTAGACACAACTAGAGGAGAGCCGGTTTACGGCGACTCCCTCGTGATGATAATGAGATCTAGCCTCAAACATCATGTAGGGTTGTTACCGGATGATGTTTCCCGGGGCCCGAAGCTGTCTAAACCCTTGTCTTGTGTTGCGTCTCTCGATTCCGCTCAACCCCTCTCAAGCTACCACATAGATGCGTTGGCCTCGCGACTAAGTCCTCACACTAAGGACATCTGACGTGTTAATTCCACGACAGTATACCTTCTACCTTAGATCCGAAGGAAAGATCTTTGTTGCCAAGAATGGATCCTTTCTAGAGAAAGAGTTTCTCTCGAAAGAAGTAAGTGGGAGGAAAGTAGAACTTGATGAAGTATTGCCTCTTGAACCGGAGAGTGGCGCAACTCAAGAAAATGTTTCTGAGGTGCCTGCACCGACTAGAGAGGAAGTTAATGATGATGATCATGAAACTTCAGATCAAGTTGCCACTGAACTTCGTAGGTCCACAAGGACACGTTCCGCACCAGAGTGGTACGACAATCCTGTCCTGGAAATCATGTTGTTAGACAATGGTGAACCTTCGAACTATGAAGAAGCAATGGCGGGCCCAGATTCCGAAAAATGGCTGGAAGCCATGAAATCCGAGATTGGATCCATGTATGAAAACAAAGTATGGACTTTGACTGACTTGCCCGATGATCGGCGAGCGATAGAAAATAAATGGATCTTTAAGAAGAAGACAGAGGCGGATGGTAATGTGACCATCTATAAGGCTCGGCTTGTCGCTAAAGGTTATCGACAAGTTCAAGGGGTTGACTATGATGAGACTTTCTCACCCCAGCGAAGCTGAAGTCCGTCTGAATCATGTTAGAAATTTCCGCATTCTATGATTATGAGATATGGCAAATGGGCATCAAAACGGCATTCCTTAATGGTTTCCTTAAGTTAGAATTGTATATGATGCAGCTAGAAGGTTTTGTAGATCCTAAGAATGCTGACAAGGTGTGCAAGCTCCAACGCTCAATCTATGGGCTGGTGCAAGCATCTCGGAGTTGGAACATTCGATTTGATGACATGATCAAAGCGTTTGGGTTTACGCAGACTTATGGAGAAGCCTATGTTTACAAGAAAGTGAGTGGGAGCTCTGTAGCATTTCTCATATTATATGTGGATGACATACTATTAATGGGAAATGATATAGAATTCTTGGAAAGCATAAAGGCCTACTTGAACAAGTGTTTTTCAATGAAGGATCTTGGAGAAGCTGCTTATATATTAGGCATCAAGATCTATAGAGATAGATCGAGACGCCTCATTGGTCTTTCACAAAGTACGTACCTTGACAAGATATTGAAGAAGTTCAATATGAATCAGTCCAAAAAGGGGTTCTTGCTTGTATTGCAAGGTATGAGATTGAGCACGGCTCAATGCCCGACCACGGCAAAATATAGAGAAAAGATGAGTGTCGTCCCCTATGCCTCGGCCATAGGGTCTATTATGTATGCCATGCTGTGTGCCAGACTTGATGTAAACCTTGCCGTAAGTTTGGTAGGAACACACCAGAGTAATCCTACATGGAACACTGGACATCGGTCAAGAATATCCTGAAGTACCTGAAAAGGACTAAGGATATGTTTCTCGTTTATGGAGGTGACGAAGAGCTCGTCGTAAAGGGTTACGTCGATGCTAGCTTCGACACAGATCTGGATAACTCCAAGTCACAAACCGGATACGTGTATATTTTGAATGGTGGGGCAGTCAGCTAGTGTAGTTGCAAGCAAAGCGTCGTGGCCGGATCTACATGTGAAGCGGAGTACATGGCGGCCTCGGAGGCAGCACAAGAAGCAATCTGGATGAAGGAGTTCATTACCGACCTAGGAGTTATTCCCAATGCATCGGGCCCGATGACTCTTTTCTGTGACAACACTGGAGCTATTGCCCTTGCCAAGGAGCCCAGGTTTCACAGGAAGACCAGGCATATCAAGCGTTGCTTCAACTCCATTCGTGAAAATGTTCAAAATGGAGACATAGATATTTGTAAAGTGCATACGGACCTGAATGTCGCAGATCCGTTGAATAAACCTCTTCCTCGAGCAAAACATGATCAACACCAGAACTCTATGGGTCTTCGATTCATCACAATGTAACTAGATTATTGACTCTAGTGCAAGTGGGAGACTGTTGGAAATATGCCCTAGAGGTAATAATAAAATGGTTATTATTATATTTCCTTGTTCATGATAATTGTCCATTGTTCATGATATAATTGTATTATCCGGAAATCGTGATACATGTGTGAATACATAGACCACACCATGTCCCTAGTGAGCCTCTAGTTGACTAGCTCGTTGATCAACAGATGGTCATGGTTTCCTGACTATGGACATTGGATGTCATTGATAACGGGATCACATCATTAGGGAAGGATGTGATGGACAAGACCCAATCCTAACCATAGCACAAGATCGTGTAGTTCGTCTGCTAGAGCTTTTCTAATGTCAAGTATATTTTCCTTAGACCATGAGATTGTGCAACTCCCGGATACTATGGGAATACTTTGGGTGTATCAAACGTCACAACGTAACTGGGTGGCTATAAAGGTGCACTACGGGTATCTCCGAAAGTGTCTGTTGGGTTGGCACGAATCGAGACTGGGATTTGTCACTCCGTGTGACAGAGAGGAATCTCCGGGCCCACTCGGTAAGACATCATTGTAATGAGCTCAATGTGACTAAAGGGTTGGTCACGGGGTGATGTGTTACGGAACGAGTAAAGTGACTTGCCGGTAACGAGATTGAACGAGGTATTGGGATACCGACGATCGAATCTCGGGCAAGTAACGTACCGATTGACAAAGGGAATTGTATACGGTATTGCTTGAATCCTCGACATCGTGGTTCATCCGATGAGATCATAGTGGAACATGTGGGAGCCAACATGGGTATCCAGATCCCGCTGTTGGTTATTGGCTGGAGAGTTGTCTCGGTCATGTCTGCATGTTTCCCAAACCCGTAGGGTCTACACACTTAAGGTTCGATGACGCTAGGGTTATTAGGAAGATTTGTATGTGATTACCGAATGTTGTTCGGAGTCCCGAATGAGATCCCGGACGTCACGAGGAGTTCCGGAATAGTCCGTAGGTGAAGATTTATATATGGGAAGTCATCATACGGTCACCGGAAATATTCGGGGGTATGCCGGTACTGTACCGGGACCACCGGAGGGGTTCCGGGGGTCCACTGGGAGGGTCCACCTATCCGGAGGGCCTTATGGGCTATAGGTGGAAGGGAACCAGCCCCTAGTGGACTGGGCGCCATCCTACCCTAGGGCCCATGTGCCTAGAGTTTGGGGGGAACCCTAAAGGGGGGCGCCACCCTTGCTTGGGGGGCAAGCCCCCTCCCCCTTGGCCGCCCCCCTCTAGATCTCATCTAGAGGGGCCGGCCCCCCTTCTCCCTATAAATAGAGGGGCGAGGGGAGGGCTGCAGCACCACATCCAAGGCGCAACCCCTCCCCTCCCCAACACCTCTCCTCCTCCGCGTGAGCTTGGCGAAGCCCTGCCGAAGAATTGCCACTCCATCACCACCACGCCGTCATGCTGCTGTTGGAGCCTTCTTCCACAACCTCTCCCTCCTCCTTGCTGGATCAAGGCGCGGGAGACGTCACCGGGCTACACTTGTGTTGAACGTGGAGGCGCCGTTGTTCGGTGCTTAGATCAGATTCGGCCGCGATCTGAATCGCTACGTGTACGACTCCTCCAACCGCGTTCTTGCAATGCTTCTGACTCGCGATCTTCAAGGGTACGAAGATGCAATCCCTTCTCTCTCATTGTTAGTTACTCCATAGATTGATCTTGGTGATGCGTAGAATTTTTTTAATTTCTACAACGATTCCCAACAACGTGCGCGCCTCTACATCCACCAGTATATATGTACGTACACCTTTGCGACCAGAATGACAATGCTACGTACGCTTCGACCAGGTGGGTCCCGACTGTCAGGCACTTCCTTGCATGCGAAGATGTAGCTGGTGGGTCCCAACAGTCAGGGGGGCGAATCATTTTGTTTTTTTACCCGAACGCACTTCCTTGCGTGCGAAGGTGTAGCTGGTGGGTCCTAGCAGTCAGGGGGGAAACATTTTTTTTTTCACGAAATACGATGGCCCGTCCGGTGGGTACCCCCTGTCAGGTGGAGGAATAATTATTTTGCGCGTAATAAGGAGGCACTTCCTTGCTGCGGACGTGGACCCAGCTGTCAGCGTCTCCACGCACAGTACTCTTCCGATGTAAGTTGGTCATTGACCACATTGACCACGCCGCGCCGAGAGCACCACGGCGGTGGACGACGGCGAGGCCTAGGAAGGGGACGACATGAAGGCAGGGAAGACTCGACAGTTGTTTCCCACGCAGAGGGGAGTACGACTATACGAGGGTTTACTGGTTTGTCTGCCGTCGCCGGAGAATAACAACAGTTGTGGGTGAGTAGAGGGATGGCTAGGCTAGCGTTGGGAGTACGGTGGGGCGGTGAGGCCAGCGCGGCAGCACAGCCGGCCGCGGGGAGGAGGGAGCAGGTAGTCCCGCCGGCGCTTGTTTGAGCGGCTGGAGCAGGAAGAGCAGAGGTTGAAGAAGCACGACGGCCGTTGGATGGACATCCAAAAGTCAGTGCTTGTGCGTCAACCTTTTTTAGGAAAGCCTCAAATCTGTGGAAAATAGCATACAGCCCATCTGCCATTATTTCTAATAATTTACAGCCCATTTGATAATTCTTAAGGTTTTTTTGGAGCCCATATTCTTTTTGTTAGCATTACAGCCCATATTGTGGCCACGGTTAAAAAATTATACGAAATTTTGCATATTTCGGTGCGGTCCGAACTATTTTTAATGCCGAAATTTCGACTCACATTCAAACTGATTTTAAAAATAAATGTATATCAATATAAAATCCAACAAATTCTCCACGCATAAAAATTAATGTAATTTAAAATCTTGAAATGAAAAAAAGATATTTGAAACTAATTGCTGGTTTGATGTGTTTTAAAAATGTACAACCCATTTCTCATTACTGATGGTCCATTTTCTCGGCCAGCCGAATGAAAGCTCTCCTCGTCTTGAAAGATTTGCAGCCCAACAGGCCTGACAAAGCGACTTACTTGGCAAATCACAAAAAACTGGGTTGTGGCCATGGACCCAACTGTCAGCCTCTCCACGTACAGTTCTCCTCCGATGGAAGTCGTTCCTTGACCACGTTGACCACGCCGCGCGGAGAGCACCACGGTGGTGGACGACGGCGAGGCCTAGGAAGGGGATGACGTGGAGCCGGGGAAGACGCGGCAGTGGAAGCCCGCGCGGAGAGGAGTACGAGGGTTCACTGGTTCGGCTGCGGTGTGAGGCTGCCGTCGCCGCAGGGCCTGGCCAGCGGTGGGAATAGTAGGGGGCGGTGAGGCCTCTACGGTAGCACAACCGGCCACGGGAGGCAGGAGCATGCGGCACGACCAGCGCTGCTTTGGGCGGCTGGAGCAAGAAGACCAAAGGTTGAAGAAGCACTACGGCCGTTGGATGGACATCGTACGATCACTAGAGCTAGAATCGTTCATATTGACTAAGTTGACAAAGCCCTTCGTCCCCGTCAACTTAGTGGGCCGACAAGTCAGCCTCCCACCAATGTGGGTCCCAGCTAGCTGGGGGAGTATTCATTTTTTTGTGCGTAATAAGGAGGCACTTCCGGTGGGTCCGAGCTGACAGCGGGGGGAACGTTTTTTCGCGAAATACGATGGCCCGTCCAGTGGGCCCCAGCAGTCAAGGGGAAACGAATTTTTTCGCAAAATACCGGTGGCCTGTCCGTTGGGTCCCCGCTGTCAGGTGGAGGAACAATTATTTTCCGCGTAATAAGGAGGCACTTCCTTGCGGCTGCCGTGGACCCAGCTGTCAGCCTCTCCACGTACAGTACTCTTCCAATGGAAGTCGGTCGTTGACCACATTGACCACGCCGCGCTGAGAGCACCACGGTGGTGGACGATGGTGAGGCCTAGGAAGGGGACGACGCGGAGCCGGGCAAGACGCGGCAGTGGATGCCCACGCGAAGAGGAGTACGAGCGTTCACTGGTTCGGCTGCGGTGTGAGGCTACCGTCGCCGCAGAATAACAGGGGGTGTGGGTGAGTGGAGGGATGGCCTGGCCAGTGTTGGGAGTAGTATGGGGGTGGTGAGTCCTCCGCGGTAGCACAGCCGGCCACAGGAGGCAGGAGCAGGCGGCACGACCGACGCTGCTTTGGGCGGCTGGAGCAAGAAGACCAGAGGTTGAAGAAGCACTATGGCCGTTGGATGGACATCATACGGTCACTGGAGTATTGACCAAGTTGACAAAGCCCTCCATCCCCGTCAAATTAGTAGGCCCACAAGTCAGCCCAACAATATGGTGGTTCCCAGCTAGCAGGGGGGTATTCATTTTTTTGGGCATAACAAGGAGGCACTTCCTTGCATGCGAAGATATAGCTGGTGGGTCCGACCTGTCAGCCGGGGTAACGTTTTTTTCGCGAAATACAGAGGCCCTTCATGTGGGTCCTAGTTGTCTGGTGGAGGAATCATTATTTTGCGCGTAATAAGGGGGCATTTCCTTGCTTGCGGGCGTGGACCCATCTGTCAGCCTCTCCACATACAGGCCACTTCTGATGGATGTCGTTCATTGACCACGTTGACCAGGCCGCGCCGAGAGCACCAGGGCGGTGGAAGACGACGAGGCCTAGGAAGGGAATGACACGGATCTAGGGAATACTCGGCAGTTGTTTCCCACGCGGAGGAGTACGAGGGTTTACTGGTTCGTCTGCCGTCGCCGGAGAATAACAGCATGTGTGGGTGAGTAGAGGGATGGCTAGGCCAGCGATGGGAGTACGGTGGGGCCATGAGGCCTGCGCGGCAGCATAGCCGGCCGCGGGAGGAGGGAGCAGGCAGTCCTAGCGATGCTTGTTTGAGCGGCTGGAGCATGAAGAGCAGAGATTGAAGAAGCACAACATCTGTTGGATGGACATCCAACAGTCACTGCTTTCGTGCGTTGACTAAGTTGACAGGCGTTGCGTGTGCGTCAACCTTTTTTTTATGAAAGCATATGCGTCAACCTGTAGTAGGCGCACAAGTCAGCCTCAAATCTGTGGAAAACAACATACAACACATCTACCATTATTTCTAATAATGTACAGCCCATTTGCTAATTCTTAAGAATTTTTTTGGAGCCCATCTTCTTTTTGTTAGCATTACACCCCATATTGTGGCCACGGTTAAAAAGCATACGAAATTTTGCATATTTCGGTGCGGTCAACTGTTTTTAATCCAGAAATATCGATTCACATTCAAACTATTTTGAGAAATAATTTATATAAATATAAAATCCAAATAATTGTACACAGATAAAAATCAATGGAATTTAAGATCTTGGAAGGAAAAAAATTGAAACTAATTCCCAGTTTGATGTGTTTTAAAAATGTACAGCCCATTTCTGGGCAAACCGAATGAAACTCTCCTCGTCTTGAAAGATTTGCAGCCCAGCAGGACCGATAAAGCAAGTAGGCCTTGTTTGGGTATCACTTTTAATAAAAATAGAACTGGGCTAGCCATTTTCAGCAAGAAAAAAACACAACTGGGCCCATGATGTGGCAAACATAAATAAAACCCTGGCTAGACAGGCCACAGCCCCCACACAGCCCCGTTGTTACCCTAATCCGTTGCTAAAACTAGTATAAATAACAACTACTTGTTCCTCAAAAAAAAAACTGCGCGACTTGCTGGGTCCCTGGTGTCAGTCGCTCGTAGTGTAATTCTCTCGTTTATTGACTACGTTGACAATGGCGTGAGCCCCAGATGTCCAACCATTAGGAGGAACCATATTTTTGGGCTTGTACTATAGAGGCACTTGCTTGCGTACTGCCATGACGCTGGTGGGTCCCTACTGTCATCCTCTCCACGTATAGTCATCTCCTTGTTCCTCTCGGTTGTTGACGACATTGACAACGCAAGAGGGCGGCGCACCACGCACGGCGAGCGAACCAAGGCGGGAAGGCGGAGGACGACGGCGAGGCCTCGGACGGAACGACCAGGAGCCATTGAAGATGCGTCGGTCCAGTCGCAGGCGGAGGGGAGTACAACGGTTGGCTGGTTCGAGCGCGGGTGCGTGTTGGGGCTGACATCGCCAGAGAATAACAGGACGTGTGGGGGAATAGAGGGAGGGACTGGCCAACGTTGGAGGGTACGTACGGTAGGGTGGCGGGGGTGCAGCCAGGCATGGGAGGCGGGAGCAGGCGGAGCCGACGGGGTGGTTTGGTTTGGGCGGCTGGAGGAAGAAGAAGACAAGAGATAGAAGATACACGACAGATGTTGGATGTCAATCCAACGGCTGGTAGGCAGAATCGTTTGTTGACTGGCTAGTAAGTCGACACCACCTTGGATAGGATATTTCCTCGCGGGTCCCAAATGTCAGAATCCAAATTTTTCACGGTCATGCAGCCTTTCCTATGAAATTTTACAGCCCATTTGATGTGCTAGTTCGAAATAAGTTTGTGGGTGCTGGTGGGGGCTAATCACTTGGCTTCTGTAATGCAAATTGAGCTCAAGCAGCCGGTGAGAGTGATGTTATTTCCCTTGGTTGGGATTTGTTACAATATTTCACTCTAAATTAAACGAATGGCAAGCCATTTGCCTTGTTTCAAAGAAAATATGACAGTCACAGCCGAGTTGAAAAGGGCAGGAACATCTAACTCCAGCTTACAAACTATACAAAAGCACGAGGGTTAATTGTTCATCAGGTTTACAAAAAAACCAGATTGAAAAGGGCAACAACATCTAACTCCAGCACTATTTTCGGCAGTCATAGTCAAATGGATCGGTCAGGTCCATAGAATGAACATCCTGGGTCATAAAATTTACTGGATTATGACCACAATATGTTGTAAATAGAAGCCCGACACGTTCAGAAGCTCTTTTTCCCACCTGAAACTCCTTTTTTGCTCTTTGACATACCCATCCATCAATTCAGTAAATATATGGGATTTTGAATTGATTTTACTATTTACTAGTGTGGATGGGCTCTTTTGTCTTGGGCCTAGAGAAACAATTACTACTAGTACAGTGGAGACACTCTACAGCTACCCAGAAAAACAATTACTACTAGTACAGTGGAGACACTCTACCGCTTCTGGCTCCTCCTAGGTCATTGAAACGTCTCCCTCTACTGAATGCCATTATACTTTTGTTCACCGACATGCGGGCCATGCAGCGCGCGGGCCCAAATGCCATCCACCAAATTAGAAGGCAGTATGCAGGCGAAGAGTCACCCTGGTCGTAGCGCGGCAGTAACGAGCCGTCGTATCACAAAACCCCACCTCCCCGCAGTCTAAGTTTGACGGACGAAGCAACGATCATTTCGCTCTTTGCTGTATCCCCTTCTCCCTCACCGTCTTCAAGAAAGGCAACACTCGCATCTTCCACTGTTCTTCTCTCCGAACGAAGGGAAGGTAAGCGGGTCCGTGATGTTGGTATATTTTCATTTAGAGAAAAAAACTTTGGCAAAGCAGTAACCGATCCTCACTCTCTTTTTTGTTTCATTGTCATTGTGATTGTGTTTTCCTTTCAGTGGTATCCTAGTATTCGTCAGTTTCATGATGGACCAAGGAGAACCAGGCAAAGATTTGCCGATATTGGAGCAGACGTGGGAGGCTGATCCCCATGAGACAGAGAGCTCCAAGAATATGGAGGCAACCACCGAGCCGACCCCAGATACGCTCACGGCCACTACTGAGATGGTCAACGCCCCATTTGAGGTTACAGCCCCCGTGGCACTACAGGAGCAGTTTTCCCCCTTCGAGGATGTGTCCCCCCCGCTGAGCTGCCCAAGGTGATTTCCTTCTTTGCCGATCTCGATTGTGGTTTTTCATCTAAGTATGTGGTGATTTTTCTTAGAAAAGGAAGTTTGTGGTGATTAATAATGCAAAATTTTATTTGCTTCGATGCCATGCTATACATAGTGGTTTAAATAACTTGTGTTTCTTATACTGAAAAGTAATTCAGAATTTGTTTCTGTTTCAATTAGAGCCCTGATGCAGACAAGGATTGTGTGGTTGTACATGTCACTCGCTATGAGGCGGACGACCTAAATATACGCACTGGGAAAACAGAGTTCTTAGGCTGTTGAATCCTGGAAGCCATTTGCGGTTATACCAATGAAGAGTTGTATTCCAGCCTCACTGTTGTCAGGCGTGTTGTCCAGGGTGTACTAAAGCACAAGAAGTTCAAAGCTACTCCTTCATTTGTGAGGCATATTGTTCTTGTCAAGCTTACGCAGGAAGATGACGTGGCATGCCTCCACAAACAAGTTTATCAGTGGCAAGGCCACAAGGTTGTCTTCATGAAGGTTCACAGGATTGAGCTGCTGCGGGACGTCCTTGATGATGTTCATGGCAAGGTTCGTCTTGTGTCCAGCCCAAATTAGATCGAGGCATGAAATAGTTGCCCATGCTAGTGTTTAATAGTAGTTTGGATTGTGTCTAATTATCTGAACCTTCCCTGTTATCGACCCCTCTGGGGCTAGTACTCTGTTTGAATCCGTCTATGGGAACTGCTGCTACTTTTGTGTGCCCATGAATCATGTGAGAACCATCGTAATTTTTGCCGAAACAAATGCGCCCTCACTAGTTTTTTCATGAATATGGCATGGTAAGACATAAGTTGTCACGGTGTATCATATGAGTAGTGTGTGTTTTGATGAAATAGAGCCCTCGTTCGAGAACCGTGCGCCTACGTATACATAAGTACTTGTAAACACTGTTGGTGGTACCCCACTTGTAAGCAGTTGTGCAAAACACGACACATTGGCTCAGCTCGCTTCAACACTAGGCTATCGACCAACTAACAATCAACAATCTGCTGTCTGACATATAAGCAACTATGTATCTTGTTACAGTGGTTCATGCAGTTAATTGAGGCCACAATGTAATAAATTCCAAATGTTCACACGCTAGTCCAGCGCTCATGTGGAACACTCACATTAAACTCGTCTTCATAAAAAACTTGAAAAGCATAAGTTAAGCAATTTTATACATCTCAATGATTCATAGAACATAACAAACATATACTAGTTCACAGCAAAAGACAAAGTTGTGAGAAGGTTTACAAATCATGAAAAAAACAAGCAAGGCTTCTCTGAGCAAAGGGCCTCCCGACAGGCTTAAATTTCCTGGAGTTCACTCTGGTTTTTTCTTGTTGCCACCATCCAGGGTTAGGTTCTCTCATTCCAGAATAACCAATTATAATTGTGGTCTCAGCTGGAATGCTGAACTGAACCATGCAGTGTACTGACCAGCTGAAATACTTGTGCATTCCATTAAATTTAAGCACCGCTATTTGCAGAAATAAGCAGACCACAATGCCTCTTGTCCGCGCACCTGTCCAAAAAACCGCAGTGCAGCCGTGGCAGCTAGTCCTCAATCCATGGATGAACTGGTAGAAAGTGCATTCCGGACTAGGATGCAGTTGTTTTCGCTCATCCCTGCACTGCAATTAGGAAGTAAAACGTACGAATCAGCTTCTTTTAGATTGCGTTGGTCATTCTACCTTAGTTACTACCAATGTAGGGATACCTTGAAGACGGGAGGTTAGACGACGGCAACAAGGGATAGCCATCTCATTTTGCGCAGTTGTACTAAAACTGAGTTGTGTGCTTTTGATTGCGCGGATAGAAACGATACGGAGACAGACATCCTGAAATGATATGGAGACAGACATCCCTGTTTGCGCAAATACGAAATACGGTTATTTAAACAGTGACAGATATTACTACTTTCCCCCGTTTCCTCTTAGAACCAAGTCCTATATTCATGCTACAGCTTTCCCACTTTCTTCCCTGTTTGAACCAACGCTTTGAGTCGACTGTATGAACTAGCTTTACTTCTAATAATAGTAGAAGTCTAGGTGGCTTTGGAACAGCGGACGGAAGTACAAAAGGATCCACACGAAGGGAGCTAGGGCAGTAGAGCAAGGCAGGTTTCTAAGGAATCTATACCTCAGGGTCGTCGGCCACAATAGCGAGTGACATGTACAACGTCGGGAGGCCGCATCTTGGGCACAATACCGCAGGGAGGAAGAAGGGGTTGGAGGCCCTCCCGAGCCGGCGCTCTCTTGGAGAGAACGACACGGCCGCCGATCAGGACGCGTGGGCAGCCGTTGGTCTCCTCCCTCACCGCCGACGATAGTGTGAACGATGCACCTACACCCGTACCCCGGTCGAGGTTGTCGGCCGGATTTGTGACCAGCCGTGAGCTGAGTGAGAGTGTGGCCACCTATGTGTTGCTTAGATCTGGAGAGCATGAGAGAGTGAACGAGAGGAACCCTAGTAAAGAAAGCGCTAAGGCTCCTGCTTTTATATATAGTGGAGTGATTTTGTTGTACCAGCTTCAAAAAAAATGCGCTCCTACGTGTACCCGTGAGTGGGTGTGAGA
The DNA here is from genome assembly GCF_003073215.2 of Triticum urartu. Lineage (NCBI taxonomy): Eukaryota > Viridiplantae > Streptophyta > Magnoliopsida > Poales > Poaceae > Triticum > Triticum urartu. The sequence goes on along the minus strand of NC_053028.1, from coordinate 495,986,510 downwards.
GAACTAGTGTGTGCGTGCACCGCTTCTCTTCGTGAGAGTACAATATACTATGCCCAAAGAACGTTCGCCGCAAGAGTAATAGTATAAGTGTGTGACGTGTGAGCTAAAATAAAATGTGCACGCCATCTTTTGTTTTTTAGAAGTTCTGAGGGTAGGGTGTGAAGAGCACATATGTGCGTGACATCTACCTACAAATAGACGGTGGGTGCGATGTGCGAGTCTGCGAGAGGACTCGAGAGAGTCGTGACTCGTGAGGGTGCGTGTGCGTGAGAGAGAGGGGGGCACGTATCAATGCAATGCATGTGTCCGTAAATCATTATCCGACAAACGTTTGCCACAAGCCTTTTCCTGACGAACGCCGTAAGAACCGTTAGATCGGCATCCGACAGTGTCAGTTTTGCCATGTCATTTAGCATAACAGCCACTCCTCCTACACACAAATCTTCCACGTGAGTGTTAGCAACTGCCGTATGCTCCCTCCGTTCCGAAATGCAGTGCATATAGCTTTATGGAAAATTTGAACCTCGCAAACTTTTACCGAGTTTTCATGTACCAAATTGCACATGTAGAATACCATGTATATATCATTTCATTCATCTTCGAGAGGTAACTATAAAGATGGGTGAGGAGTCTACAAAGAAAGACCATCGTATCACCCGCAGCAATTTCAAGCATCCTTTAGTGTCGAGGAATATCATAGGAACTCTATATGATATGATTTTTATAGGATTTTTTCCTTTAGAGCCAATTGGTTCATAGGAATAGATTCATATACTCCACATTTCAAAGGAAATAAACATGATATCATTTCTATATTAGAGCCATTTGGTTCATATGAATGGATTCCTATACTACCTTAATTTCAAAGGAAAATAAACATTAGCGTATATTCAATAGAAAAGTTCCTATGATATGAACCAAATTACATCTCTTTTCTAATCCCTCCTCATAGGAATTGAGATACATGTCATCTATAGATTCAATAGAAAAGTTCCTATGATGTGAACCAAATGACATCTCTTTTCCAATACCTACTCATAGGAATTGAGATGCTCCATGTCATTTCTTTCCCTACAACTTCCATGTATACATCTTCTATTCCTAAATAGATAGTACAACCCACTAGTAGCTTTTTTCCAAAACATGCAACTATGGCACAAGAACTATATAGTGTGCCAATAACTTTGAAAGATGGTCGCTGGATGAAGCAAACCCGACAGCGCAGAGATAGGCAAATCCGAGCAGTACTGGCCGTTGGATATCATCAACATTCCACCAGATCTGCCACATGTTCAATTTAGAAGACTCCATGGTTGAACTTAAGCATAATGCACAAACCTCAAAACACAAGCACTTCTCCTTTGTTCTAGAATCTTCTGTATCATAATTGATTATTTTTTCTAAATGAATTGCCATTATTTCTTTTTTACTTTATGATTTACAATGCACAACCCCATGAATCTTAACATTTTTATAAAACTAATTGATTTTGAATGAGCTGAACTATAAGAACTAAACGAACATCTACATCATGCATATAAGACTCAAAGCTTTACATGCTATAGTGTGTATTTATTCATAATTTGGTTTCGAAATCTCATGCGTTCAATACATGTGTACCTTACTAGCTTTGAGTAGAGTAGCAAATTTCACGCGGCCCAGGGTATATCAAAATGCAGGGCCCATGCATCATTGCCTTTCGGTCGAACCTACGTCCACAATTTTTTGTACGTACTATATCTCCACTGGTCCCCGAACCCAAAATGCTGCCTCGTTCCCGTAAAACCAAGCGGCCCACACATATTTAAGGTGTCGACTCAAACCCGTTTACTATGACGTGGCCCCGCACATCGTAGTACTCCTACAAACCCTACCGCCGCACTCATCAGCGGTTTTCTTCAAGAGGACGAGGGAGAAGCCGATTTGTAGTGGAGGCGCTTTCAAAAAAAGGATCTGTAGTGGACACCCCTACCCTAGGGTGCCCTAGGTAGCTGCCCACGCATCATTGTTTTCTCTTTTCTTTATGCTCTTGCGCCCTAGAGTGAAATGATGGTTGCTTCGTCCGTCCAGCTTAAAGCGGGAAAGGTGGGGCTTTGTGATTTGGCCCCTCATCACTCATTTTCTAGCGCTACGACCGGGGTGCCTCCAATTCCAACCGCCGCTCCGAACTGTAATTTGGTGCACCGCACGTGGATTAAGATGGTGGATGAGCCACATGTCGGCCAAAGGGGTACTGTTAAGTGTGTCGCCATTTCGTGTGCGGACTGACCCTACTTGAGTTGCTACGCCAACACGACAGGAGCAGTCTACCACTTGGTTTTGCTCCTTGGTGAATCCCGACTATATTGATCTAGAAAGATACGTGCTGAACTACCCTCTCCGTCTTGGTTTTTTTTATTTTTAGGCGCCTTGGTTTATAGGGCCTGCACGTAGTTCTAGGTCATCCATTTGACTAACTAAATATGAGTTACTATGTCACAAAAAGTATATCATTGGATTCTTAAGCGGATGTAGTTGTATTTAAAAGTCGAGGGTGGGGCTTTTCCTGCACGGTAGACGGGGCAGTTCCGCCTAGTCGGTTCGATAGAGACGCGAGAAGACGAGGGAGTAGGCTGCTGCAAACGTAGGGCTGTGTGATTTGATAGCGAGTTACTGCTGGACAGGTGGGGCCCTGTGATTTGACTTGCCATTATCATTTTAACTGCGGTGCTACGACCGACGAGAGTCTCCCAATTCCTAACCACCTCCATACAGGTGCCTCTCCCAATGCTCCACCATGTAGTAGAGGCTGGCTCTTGCATGAGAGCCCACTTCTCCACTTTTTCCTTGCCTCTCTTTCCTCCACATATGCAAAAATGCCATGTAAAGCGCACTATTGTACTTACTTTTACTTGCTCCTACAGGTGCTTAACCTTGCCACATAGGCATAAAGTCTGATGTGGCAAGTTAATCAAGAAGAGAGAGACTAGTTTGGTGACCCAAGGAAGAAACAGCGCTAAGCGCGTGTACCTAGGTGAAAAGAAAATTTTGAGTCTATAGCTAATTAAATGAAGCAAGCTCAGCAACACCATTTCATTGGAAGAGGTCACTCCTTGGCAAATGCAATAGATACTAGTACTCCTTGTGTCCCATAATATAAGAACGTTTTTGGCACTACACTAGTGTCAAAAACATTCTTATATTATGGGACAGAGGGAGTACGAAGAAAGAGATAGAGAGGAGTAAAAAAATACACTTATAGCCAACCTTGTTGTAGTATGAGTGACTAAGTGATGACTATGTATGACATGCCAACATCAGATAGCCTAACGCACCGTGTTAAATCTCCAAGGGCGCGACCGCGCGAGCGACACGACGGTCGTGGTAGGCGCGACCATGATACGGGCTGCTGGCAGCCCTTGGATCTGAGATCAAACAGTCGCATGCTAATTTGCTGAAAATTTGCAGAATAACCCTCCAGGATAGGATATTCACCCATAGGTCTAGAATCATGCCATGCAACCGTTCGATCTCAGATCCAAGGGCTCTCGAAAGCCCGTATCATGGGAGAATGGAAAGCCACTACCCTGCCGTTCGCACGCTGGCAGTTCGCTCCTACTCGTCCCCGCACGTCTTTCAATACTACGGCGGTTCGCTCCTAGTCGTCCCGTCCATTCACATTACGGCAGTTCCACTAATCCTAACCCTCCTCCCAAATCCATGGCGTCCCAAATCTCCATGGTCGGCGGTGAGTACAAGGTTAGAACCATCACGGGCGATGAGATCGACGTCATCTACACCCGTTCTTCCGCGACGGTGAAAGGATGCCTTTCTCGCTTCAGACGCATGTTCGAAAACTCGGATGATGAGTGGGTCGCTGGGCTAGATATTGAGTACACCACAATCCTGGGACTAGAGAAGGATCTAAAGGACGAAGAGAGGAAGAAGCCCGCCATGATCCCGGTTTGCGTGCATGACTTATGCTTGGTCTACCACATATGCCATGCCGATGTTGAGTGCCGGGATTTTAAGGACTTCCTCCAGAGCAACCTAGTCAAATTCGTTACTATAGACTTTGGTAACGACAAAGAAGTCCTGCGTCGGATAGGCCTCGTTGTAGGCAACACCTTCGACCTCCAAAAGAATCGGTTGGTGTCCTCTCGCCAGCCTTCAATGCTGACCCTGGCAGGAGCCATGGTTCATCCTTCATACAGTAAACTGGAGAAACCTCCATACACGTTTCATCGTCATGCATGGCAGCGGAATGTACTAGATATAGACCACATCCACTACGCTGCAATGGATGGCTACCTTTGCTTCAATATCTACAAGGGTTGGATGAAGAGAAATAGCCAAGTGTGCGGTTCAAGCAAAGAAGTATCGGCCAAGAGGGAGAGGGACAAGGACAAAGTCGAGGACGTGGATGAGGACTCCGAGTAAGGTGGCAGTGTCATTGCTCATGGTGGTTCTAAACTTCTAATGCAGTGTCTACCGGATTAGTTGCATAGTTTAATTTCAGGTGTGATTAGTTTAATTTGAGGGGTGTGTTGTGCTGAGCCCCCAGCAACACTATGTTATGTTTCTTCTCGTTACTTTAACTCTTCAGTATGTACATACTACCAGTATTTCTTTAATAGAATTTAGCACCCAAATTAAGCACTTACTAGCTTTTTTAATAGTACTATATGCATAATTTGGCGACGAGCGCTCTCTATATGTACCACCTTTTTTTTAAATTTCAATTTTTGCTCCATGGCGCAATCCATCGATAGTACTACTGTACAAAAGTATACATTTTTTAAAAGGCTAGAGTACTGTTCATCACATATATAGCTAGTTAAATTCTCAACCTAGAACGACGTGCATGCCATGTAGTAAACCGATATGGAGGAAGTATAGTAAAAATGAGGTGATTTTACCGAGCGATCGGCGGGAGAGCATGGCCTGTCATGCGGTCCCACGTGTCATGATGTACAAGGTGATGCGTGTGTCCCTCTTGAGGCAAAAGCAATACTACGTGGTATGAGATGATGGCGAACTGAAGTGTGAAATAATGGTTGCTTCGTCCGTCTGGGAAGGTGCGGCATTGTGATTTGACGTCTCATTGCTCATTACACTACTGGGCCGGTACGAGTGGGGTGCGTCCCCTGCTGTTCTGCACTGTTATTTGGTGCTTGACACGTCGACCCGGTTGCTATATGTCCCACATGTCGGCGACAGGAAGTACAGAATTCATGAAAGGGAGCATCGACGGAGGAGTATACTACAGAATTCATGAAAGGGAGCGACTTAGTTTTGGAAAAATCTGTTTTTACGGAGTACGTACCCACTAGGGTTTATAGGGCTCATCTAAAAAACATTCATTTTTCCGTTTGATAAGTCTCAATTCTACTATACTAGTAGTAGTACCATTACATGTTGGATTTCGAGGTGCGATCACCCGACGCAAGTAGTGTCAAGAGGAAACTAACCAATGCATGTACAAGTTCATGGAAATTTAGTGGTCATTCATGCATTCATTCTAATTAATGCCTCGATAAACATAACTTCTTGAGAAAAATGAGCGTACTAATTACTTGTGCAAACTACGAAATTAATTCGACCACTCACCGTCTACCTTGGTTGGAGAGATTTTGAAATTGAGCCATAAACTGGAAAGGAGGGAGTAGTAACTTTTGTCTCGATTACTATTTGTGGCCTTGTATAGATGCAAAATGTATTTTTTATAGTGGCCTTGTATAAGTAAATGGAGGGAGTACTAACCAAAGTACGTAGTAGGGACGAGGAGTAAACGGAGGGTGTAGTAAAATTTTCTCCTCGTGCTGTGAGCCACCGTGCGCATGGGCGAGGGAGCGGGCGTAAAGGTGTACAGTAGTAGTAGTAGTAGTACTACTACTCGTAAGTAAGCTTCACCTCATCCTGCGAGCCACCGCGCCCGTGGGCGGGGGAGACGGTGTACTAAGCAAGCTTCTCCTCGTTCTGTGAGTTGATGGGACACATCAAAAGTACTCCAGTGTATAGAGCCTTGCCTCTAAGGTAGGCCCCACATGGTTTGCCTCTTTTTTTTAATTTAACATAACGCGTCAAGTCACAATTTGTTTGTTCACCCGTGGTAGACGATCCTCCCTCCACCAAGTGGACAATTAGTACACATGGCAAATTACCACGTGGGCTGCCTTTTTCGTACAGAAATGGGCTCCACCGTGTACCCGCGCGGGTGTGGTTGGGAAAGAGACGGGAGTACGTGCGCCGTGCGTGCACCTCTTCTCTTCGTGCACGTCCCCCACCTACGCGGGTGTGTGTGAGAGAGATACAAACCTATACATAATGCGCCGTCCATCCCCATGCCTCCGCCCAGTCCGACCACCAGTCACCACCACGCCCCACTCCTCCTCACCTTATCTCTCATCTTTCTCCCTCCATTTTTATATACAAGGGGCCACTATCAAAATTACAATTTGCAGATATACAAGGCCACTAACACTAATCGATGCAATATTAATGGTGTTTGCCTCGTGGTACTAGCAAAGGAGGACATTAATTATCCCTTGCATGCATGCGGGAGTTTGTAAAAAAATGCATCTTGATGTTCCGTGCAATGCAGGGCATCTTGCTAGTCCATGAAAACAACACATGGAAAAATTCCATGGCGAACGAGGGATTTGAATCTGTTGGGAGGGGCTGTTTGGATCTTGCCCGGGGTAGCCAAAATATTGGCGACCCTTTTGTCCACCGGTGCCTTTGCCACCGATGAACGAGGAATGGCTCGGGTGCTCATGCTGTCATGCATCCTCCAGCGCGCACGTTGGAGACGAGCTCGCACGAGCTGTGTTTTTTTGTCCCACAACGCCGCCCGAGCCGCCCGCAGACCGACTGGCGACCCGCAAATTACGCCATCCAACCGTAGCCGCACACATTATGACAGCAACTCAACCAACCGAACAAAATTCACGCAAACACGTAGACAAACTGATATTTCATATAAACAACGACGGAAATCATATAAAATACCGGATTTTCATACAAACATGATGGATTTCATTACATTCAAATGAACTACGTGGTGCTAGTTCTAGACAGCACAGGTATATAATACCTGGCCTAAATGGTCGCCCGCCGATCGATTTGTGTTCCTCATGTCCGGCAGCATGATCACCGGACTGCCGGGAGCCCCGGAGGTATATGCTTCAGCGCAAAGGACGCCTCGCTTCCCCACTGCCCAACTGATATCATTGGCTGGTGCCGAAGATGATGGTGGCCGGCACCGGTTCGAGTTCATCACCGACCACTACTTCGCCATGGCCGGCACCGGCTCGAGTTCATCCTAACATTCCCCTCTTCCATGGAGCCCATGCGGGGTCAACGAAGGTCCTCGCAACAAAAGGATCCGACAAGACACCTGTTGTGTACGCTGGCGTCGCCTCTGCGGTGGCCTTCATGGGACCCAAGCGGCGGCATCCTCCCGTGTTCTACTTCTCCTCGATGATGGCGGCGGACGCGGAGGCGCTGGCCACCGACTCGTCGCTCTCCGCGCACCCGGCTTCTATCGCTGCTTGCATGGCGCGGCCGCCGGCATGGGAGTCTCGGCCACAGAAACGGGAGATGCGGTATGAGGCGGCGGCGTGGACGGCAACAACGATGCCCGTGCGCCGTTCCTCGTCGAGCTCACCTGGAGCGGCGAGTTGCTGAACCACATGCCGGCTTGGGGCGACATCTGGCTCCGTCGGGCGAGGGGAGGGAGGTGGATCAGCGAGCTGCATAGCTCGTATCCGGCGGGCTACCCAGCTGGCTTGGATGCGGAATAACTACTCTTCGTAAGCCATTGTAAGAGTGGACAAAATGGTAGAGGAGATAGGGGAGCGGCGGAGGTGTGCGATTCTTGGCCGGCGTTTGGCCTCGTTTAAATAGGAGATTAAATAGATGGCGGACGGGAGGAGCACGGCCGGCGTTGCGTTTAACGCCGGCCCGGTCATGAACGGACGTGTGTCCAGAGTGGGTTTCTCGGCTTCCACACAGGCGGGTTTCATGGAGGCGTTTGAATGCGGTGTAAGTGCATCTAGTGCCACCCCTAATTGGTTTTGGAGTATTGACGACAAACCTAGTTGAGGGACTAATGTGTTTGTGAGAATTGCAGGATAACACAGGTAGAAGTCCCTCATTGATTCGGTTTTACTACCAGAGATGACCCCTAAAAATGTATGAAGACATTGAAGTCAAAGGTGGTATATGAAGATATTCACATTGAAGACTATGACAAGAGAAGACACTATATGAAGCCTATGGAGCTCGAAGACTTAGATCTTTCGTAGTTCTTTTTCTTTCGTGTTGAGTCATAGGAACCACCGTACTGTTAAGTGGGGTCCAAGAGAACCAGTCAGAATGACTAAAGTGATGCCTAAACCAAAAACCTATGTCTTCGAGTGAAGACTATGAGAGCGAATCTTGTCCAGAGTCGGACAAGTCAGCTTTGCTTGTAGCCCAAGTAAAGGTGTTGTGTGAGTTTGAAATCTGACCGTTGGAACACGTGTCAGTTCCTTAGTGACCCAGGGTCATTTCAGACAAATCAGGTCGGGTTGCCAAGTGGCTATAAATAGCCCACCCCCTACAACCATAAACGGTTGGCTGCTCATATTGAAAGTATGGCTTTTGTCGTTTGAGAGCAACCCACCTGAAGCCTTTGAGAGAGAATTCCTTGCGAGGATAAAGCCCTAACCACCAGAGCCAGAGAGAATTGGGCATCACTTAAGTCTTCTTGTCTGTGTGATCTGAAGACTTATTACACTTGAGGATTTTGCATCCTCCAGCCGGTTAGGCGTCGCGTTCTGAGCATCCAAGAGACATTGTGGATTGCCGGTGAATGAAGTCTGTGAAGGTTTGGGAGTCTACCTTGAAGACTTACCAGAGTGGTTGGGCGAGGTCTATGTGACCTTAGCTCAAGGAGAATACGGTGAGGACTGGGTGTCCTGAGCTGCGTGTTCAGGACTGGGTGTCCGGGACTGTGTGTCCTAAGGTTTAAATACCTAGCCGCTCCAACCAGACGTACAGTTGTCACAGCAACTGGAACTGGTCCAACAAATCATTGTCTTCAACGAGTCACTGGTTTCATCTTCACTTCCCTTTACTTACTGTTACTCCTTGTGAAGTCATTGTATGTTTGTACTATCATTTGTCTTCACTGAGTGACTGCGTGTTCTGTTTGGCTTCACAATATCTTCCTACCTGATCCTTACTACCTAGCTACTATTAGTCTTTGTGCTTTCACTTCATTGAATACTTGACTATGGTTTGCCTAGTGTAGTCTACCTTCCGCCGCATGGTAATAGGTTTAATTTTATCGTTTGTCTTCAAAACTTCTATGTTCTGAAGACTTTCATAAAAATCGCCTATTCACCCCCTCTAGTCGATATAACGCACTTTCAATTGGTATCAGAGCAAGGTGCTCCCTTGTTCTGTGTGATTCGGTTTAACCATCTGGAGTTTTTGCTATGTCGACTGCAGGGATAATTAAAGTCTCCGCTGCGTGCCCCGTCTTTGATGGAATTGAATATCCCTACTGGAAGAATAAGATGGCATGCATCTTGAAGCCATTGACGTCGACCTATGGTATGTCGTCGAGAACGGCATTCCCAAGGCTGGAGAAGGTGTCACTGCTGCTGATGTCAAGAAATTCATTCAACTGGACTCTACTGCCAAGAATATCATCTGTGGTCATCTGACCAAAGGACAGTATGGTCGTGTGAGTGCTTTGAAGACATCTAAGCTGGTCTGGGACTGGCTCTCCAAGGTCAATGAAGGCATCTCAACCCAGAGAGATCAGAGAATCAGTGTCCTTCGCAACCTCTTCAACCGCTTCAAGCGAAATGACAATGAGAATGTCCAGCACACATTTGACCGACTCACTGACATCACAAATGAGCTTCAAGCCCTCGGCGCCATTGAGATTACCAAACACGAAGTCGTCAAGGCGCTGCTGAGATCACTTGATAGTTCGTTTGACATCCTGGCCCTGATGATTCAAGAACGTCCTAATTTCAAGACACTCGATCCGTCTGACATACTTGAGAGTCTCAACACACATGAGTTTCAGCTTTCGGAGAAAAGAGATATCTACGGTCCAAACTATGGGCGAACTCGTGCCTTGAAGGCAAAAGCTGTCTCCTCATCTGAAGAATAATCTGACAGCAGTTCTGATGATCCTGAAGACATTGGAAGGGAACTTGCTATGCTTGTCAAGAAGTTCCAAAAATTCACCAAGAAGAAAGGCTTCAGAAAGTCTTCCCGATCAAGTTCAAGGAATGATGAAGCTCCTACTCATGACTACAAGAAGAAAACATGTCACAAGTGCAAGAAACTTGGCCACTTCATCTCTGAGTGTCCACAGTGGGACAATGAGAACAAAAAGAAGAAGAAGAGCAAGGAATATTACTCTGACGACAAGAAGAAGAAGAAGAAATACTCAAAGTCTTCTTCCAAGTCTTCCTCAAAGTCTTCATCACACAAGAAGAGCTCATCTGGCAAGGCACGTGCGTTTGTTGGCAAGGAAATGGATTCAGAGGAGGAGTCTGCTTCTGAGGAGGCGGAGGTGGAGTCTGAGGAGGAATCCGACCCAGGCGTCGCAAGTCTGGCTACAGCATACGTTGCTAAGTCCATCTTCAACACTGAAGACAATGACTTCATCACCGACACCGATGCAAATGACAAGGACTACTCCGCTTCTACCTACTGCTTCATGGCACGCGGTGCCAAGGTAAACACATGCACTACTCACTATCAAACATCTAGCGACGATGACTCTGATTGTGGTTCAAAACCTAGCTACAAAACACTTGCTAAAATTGCAACTGAACAACAGAAAGCTATGGAACATATTCAAAAACTGTTAGACAGAAGCGATGATCTGTTAGGTGCTGAAATGACTTGATCTGAATCCTTAATTGAAGACATAAAAAATCTTCACGTTAAGTATCAGGAACTTGAAAGTCATCATGAAACTCTCTCAACAACTCATGAAAAGCTTTCCTATGATTATCTTCAAAGGAAGCAAGACCTTGAGAAATTGAGAGCGGTTCATGAAGATCTTCAAACGGAAAATGAGTCACTTCACGCCAAACAGATCAGTCCCGTTCATGAAGGATTTGAACCACCATGTCTTAAATGCATTGAGCGTGATAATGCTACTTCTGTTGCTGAATGTTCTACTGCTACAGCTGTTGCAATATCTTCAACTGTTGATGTGGTAACTAACCCCTCTGCTGAGGATACCACCGCTATTGCTGATGAGAATGCTAGGTTGAAGACATTGCTTGAAACAGGGATGTACAAAAGTCTTAAAGGGCATCAAACACTATGTGATGTCCTGAAAAAGCAGATTCTGAACCGAAACCCTAGGAAAGAGGGTGTAGGGTTCGTAAGGAAAATGAATGCAGATGGCTCTTACTAGAAACCTGAGCAGTACCCCAAAACCATGTGGGTTTCTGCAAAGGAACCTTCAGCAGATCCATCCAATCTATCTGGCTTCACTTGTACTAACCCCATCATCATTGATGAATCCTTTGATGCAAACTATATACTGTTTAAGAATCAGAATGGTGAAGTGTTTGCCAGGTACATTGGTACTAACTACAGGAATGGACCGCCTATGAAGAAGATCTGGGTTCCGAAAAGGTGTCTGGAGAGTCTTCCTGTGAATGTCATCATGACACCTCACGTGAAGAAGACAAACCTCAGACCAAAGGCTTCATACGGTCCAAAGGCTTCATACAGACAGAGGACTCACCTGAGTCGCAGTAACACAAATGTTTTGCAGGGAAACCATACTCAGGCATATGAATATGAGAGCGGTTCATCAAACCACCATGTTCATAAGACCAAGAACTATTCTGCTTATTCTTATGAGTACTATTGTCCGCCTGCAAGACTGTTTGCTAAGGCTTCAAAGCCAAAATTCTCAGATGCTGCACTTAGACTTATTGCTTCTAAGCCGCCCTTGATGTGGGTGGCTAAGAAAGCTTAACTCTCTTTTGCAGGGAAAGGTCTCCAGCAGAAAACCAAAATCGTCTGACGCTATTGCTGGGGACCTTAAACATCTTGTATGGCGCAAGATCAAATGCCCAAATGGTCTTACTATGTACTTCATACCTGAATTGCTTACTACTCTCCCTATTAGTCCTAACCTGGATCTAAGCTTTCATAACCCACTGGTTCGTCAAATGTTTTTGCTTCACAATGCTCTTGGTGAAGCCTATCCCCCTAACTGCATTGTAGGGTACGACACCAGCGTCTTCAGAATGGATTATTGACAGTGGGTGTACAAATCACATGACTGGCAAAAGAAGTCTTCTTATGGACTCAACCTTACGTCCATCCGACAAGAGCCACATCACATTTGCTGACACTGGTAAAAGTAAGGTATTGGGTCTAGG